>NW_024344378.1:38111537-38165655 GCF_902729225.1 Pteropus medius | reverse complement strand
CATCTATCTATCTATCTATCTATCTATCTATCTATCTATCTATCTATCTATCTATCTATCTATCATCTATCTAACCAGCTATCTATCATCATCTATCCGTCCATCCACCTATTTAAAAATATTGCTTTCGATGTAATATAAGACAAGGAATGCTCATTTAGAGAAGTCTTCATAGGATCCAGAGGAGACTTACCTCAATGAGAACAGCGTGAGAGACTGGGACCATTCTATAAATGGTTGATCTCTTTATTTAAGGTTAACTGGTTATTTAAGGTTAACCGATAGGCCATATTATCATGTTATCTTTTGGAGAGTTAGGTACTTAAAAGGAACCAATCTACTCTCTGCTTTTATGAGCTCTGCATGTTTTTAGAAAGTTTCAAATTCTATCATGGAACTGAGAAAGTAAGAAGAGATCCAGGACTGATGAAGTTTGCAACTTCCTCTTTAAGATAGATTCTTTAGCACTTTCCCCTTCTTTATAAGCATTTCTCTAGTGTCCAAAATAGCTACATTTGATTTTTCATGTGTCGTTTATAAGGGGGTGTCATTCTACCAATGGTGAAATCTGGTGGCATCTTTCTTTTTAACTAATTTTGTTTTCATCAAGATTCTTTGAAATTCATAGACTATTTTTGAGAAAAGTTTTAGATTTATAGAAAGATTGAGTAAGTAGTACAGAGAGTTCCCATATACTGTCCCCCTTTCCAAACCAGTTTCCCCTATTATTACTAATTGCTATTATTACTAATCTTACATTAATGGTACATATGGTATAATTAATGAACAAGTATTAATACATTTTTATTAACTAACATTCAGTTTATACATATTTCTTTAGACTTCCTTCTCCTGTTCCAGACTTACATCCAGGGTTCCACGTTACATTAGTTATCATGTGTCCTTAAACTTTTTGCCTGTGACATTTCCTCATATTTTCCTTGTTTTGATGACTTTGACAGTTTTGAGGCGTAGTGATCAGGTATATTGTAGGTATATTCCTCTATTGGAATTTGCCTGATGTTGTTCTAATGATTAGACTGGCATTATGGTTTTTGGTAGGAAGACCACAGAGGTTAAGTACTATTTCCATGATCTCATATCAAGTATCAAGTGTACGTGCCATCAACATGATTTATGACTATTGGTGTTCACCTTGATCATCTTGCAGTAGTGTTTGTCAAGATTCTTAACTGTAAAGGTATTCTTGCACCTTTCCATATTGTATTCTTTGGAAAGAGTCACTATGCACAGCCTATAAATAATTAGTGAGAGTTATGCTCCTCTTCTTCTGGAGTGGAGTAGGTACAAAATTTATTTGGAATTCTTCTTCAAAAGAGCTCTGAACCAAGAGTCTTTTATGTAGATAGGCTCATTTAGGATTTGGGGGTTTCCTGATATGCATTCTGTGGCTATCGTTCATTATACTTTTTTTATTTTTTGGAAAAAAAATCAGGCAATTTGACTATGCCAACATGATAGAACGGATGAAGCACTGAATTAGAAATGTGAGGGTCTGAGGTTGCAAAGCAGCCCCAGTATTTCCCAGGAGTGAGGCCCTAATTGCTGCCTTGAGTGATCAGCAATATCTACTGGGCAATATCATTTTACTTGCTATCCTCACTGTCTGGAACAAATGTTCAGTCGGGTGGTCCATAGCTGGTTCCTTCTTTTCTGGTCAGCTCAAAAGTCACCCATTTCAAAAAGAGTTCTTGGAGCATCCCAGGTAAAATAGCTCTCCTACATCCCAGAACCTTCTATTGCATTGGCTTTGGGTTAATCATTGGCATCTTTTATTTTTACCTAATATAACCCCATTTATTTACTTGTTTATCAACTGTTTCTAGATTATAAACTTTATCAATTCTCCATGAAGTCAAGGACCTAATTTGTCTTATTTCATCTCAGTGCCTAGAAAGTACCCAGAATAAATTAGAGACTAGATTAAAAAGAAGAAACAAACACCAAAATGACCATTGGAGACGTATGCACTGAACATTATCTGAAGCTAAAAATGAAATAAAATAACAAAACTCTTTGGCAGCTCTGATAAAAAACAAAAAGCTGATCTCCACTGCTGGTACTTCCATGAAGAGGGAAGAGAATCTAAAAACAAAAGAGATTTTTAGTTTTCTCTCTCTGTTTTGGTTTCGACAATATATTATTTGGATTTAGATAATTTTTGCTTAAAATAGGTATTTTGGATGACACGAAGGGGAGCTGACTTCTCTTATCTGACAAATCAATGTCCAGAAAGAAAGACTTTGATGTCCGGAAGAGGACGTCTTCTTGAGTCTCTGAAATTTGAGATGTCAGTATTTCTTCTCCACAATTGTTGGGAAAAGGAGCACGTTTATTCTCTAGGGGAACTGAAGCATAATGAAATGCAATCTAAGAACACACAAACTTATTATCTACTAGGATGGTTGAATGGTTCCAATCAAATGGAGGATAGAAATAGGGGCTTTATATTCGGATTTTGGAAAAATGACTCCACAGCTATATTTAGGTGCAATAGTGCCTGCAAATACCTGTGATAGTGGCAGGCTGTGGCTTGTTCATGACATAATGAATATATTTTCCCTTTGAAATTTATCATGGGGGTGAGGAAAAAGTGCCTTAAATTGTTCCTGCAAATGGAAGAAAGATATCTTACTGTGGATGATAAGAGAAAGGTTGCTTCTTGTCTAAGTGATAGGTTGGTATTGTTTTTAAATGGCTTCAGAGGGCTGGCTTTGTGCCAATGACTGCTCAGAGTAGGTGGACCCTGTAACTTTAAAAAAGTCAAAATTTTTCTTTATTTCTCCACTCTTGGAAATTGCTAAGAAGTTGAGCTATGGCACCATTATGGTAGGAATCCTTTCATGAGGATACTTTTTCCATGTCTACATGGATAGAAGTCCTGACATCAGGCAGATGGCCTTTTTAAAAATACTCATCTGATGTCACTTGCTACTTAAAATTTATCAACAAGTTCTCATTGCTTTTAGGTGAAAAATAAAAATCTGTGGTCTACAGAATCCTGCAAGAGCTCTGGCTTCAGCCAATTAATTGTTCAACCTCATCTTGTGTCCCAGGAACTTCGCATATGCTTCTCTCTCTGCCTGAAATCCATCTTTCTTCTGTCTAGTTAAATTCTACTTGTCCCTCAGATCCAAGCCCAAATGGCAAAACCCGCTTCCCATAACTCCCGGACTATATTAAGTTCCTTTGTCTCCAACTCCCGTAACTCCCTGAAGCTTGTCTTTCTCACAGTTGGTATTAACTGTCTCCCTGGCTAGACAATTAAGGTAGAGGCCATGCCTGCTTGGCTCACAACTAAACGCCATGACACCCAGTAGGTACTCAATGCATGCATAAAGGAATGAATAGATGGAGCTGGGTTACACATTCCAGTGTTGCGTAAATTTTCTAAGTACTTAATGTTAACAACATAAGCAAGTTGAGTCTCTTATTATAACTAATAACATGAAAAAAGATCAGTCTTCACTTTGTTTCATATTGACTATGAGATAGATAGATGAAGATAAAGGTTAAGTATGTGGGTTTTACACAGGCCTAAGTTCAAAATCTGGTTCTACCATTTACTGGCTGTGTGATTATGGGAAAATTACTTAAAATTTCTGTGTTCCAGTTTCCTCATCTATAAAGTAGGTCAGATCTCAGTTTGAATCCCTAATCAATCCATTTTTAATTGTGTGACTTGGTTCAAGTTAATAATCTCTAAGCTTTAGGCTCCATAACTTAAAAATAAAATACGGCTAATAATATCTATCTATCTCTTTGGGTTATTAGGAAGATTAAATACACACATATATAATTTAAGTATATATGTCTACATGTATAATTTGCTTATAAATATATGAAAGGTGCTCAGCCCATTAGAGTAAAATAATCAAAGGAAATTAAAACAATAGGTGACATTATTGCCTATCTATCAGAAATAAGATAAAAAATATTGGACAATGCACGCTGTTGGTAGCAATGTAGAGAAAAAAGGTATTGTCACACACTGTTGGTGAAATATCTTTGGAAGGCACTTAGAAATATCTATCAAAATTGCAAATGCAAATAAAATCTGACCTAGAAATTTCTTCTTCTAGGAATTCATCCCACAGCTATGATCATGTTCACAAAGATGTCAAGGTAGTATCGTGATAGCAAAAAGGTGGAAACAATAAACAGTTCATCAATAGGACTGGTTTAAAAAGTTATGGAATTACTTTTTATGACATTATTTAAAATGAAATATTATTTGGTCATTAATGTACCGATAGAGAATTATCTTTAAGATATAATATTTGATATGAAAGGCAATGTAAAGAATAATGCAAATTTGTGTTAAAAAAAAATCACTGTATACAAGCATCCAATTGTTTAAATGGGCAAAAAATGCTTTCCTGAGGACTTACTGGGAGCTGTATTTGCCTCGTGAGGAGAGAAATGAGGGTATCTAGGTAGGGTGAAATTTATTTTTCATTATCTATACTTTTTTTTTTATAGCTAAGTACATATATTTCTTTATCAATTTGAAATTAATTTAAAAGAGGAGAGGCTGTGAATTAAAATTTGTAGCTACTGTTACTATGATTGCTCTTTCTTTTTTTATTGTTAGATGTTAAGGTTAGACTGCCACAGAGAGTCCTGGGCTGCTTCACCATGAAAGATATAGGACAGCAGGGTGGCACAGTGGCTACCATGGGAGGACGCACAGGTACCCATGGAAAGACAGAGAAGGCCGAGAATTCTGGCTAAGAAGTTGATCAAACAACTGGACAGTGGGTATTAGGGATGGGCCAGTGGCTTTTTAGGTATTTTAAAGGTAAATAGAAACCAAGCCTTTCAACAAAAGTCCTTTTATTATGAATATATTGACTCCTCATAACTACCTGGAAAGTAAGTATTATGCCCATTTAACAGATGAGCAAATAGAAGTTGGGCAGCCTGTCCAAAGTCACAGAACTGCCAATGGTGAAGCCAGTATCGGACCCTGGGAGTCTTATTCCAGAGGCATGCTTTAGGTACTCACGTGCTTTAGGCACATTTATAGTATGCTGTTTTTGTAGATTTTAGGGATCCTACTCTATTTTTTATTGTTTTAGACACCCAAAATAAGCACTCTTTATTAGAAACGAAGGTCCACTCTGTGCCAAGGTTGCACTTGAAACCATGTTTGGTGATTTCTAGAAGCTCTTTTACTCCTGGTTTGTGATTTCTCTAGTTTCAACTCTGTTTTCTTTCCCTAGAGAAAAGACTGCTTGATGGAATCCAGACTTGTGAGCCCTCCTAATAATCTCCTATGGCCATGAACATTTTCAATTAAAAAGGATGGCTCAAGGAAAAAAACACATCCCAGCCCATCTCCAGGCCTTCCAGATTTGGTACTGCATGAACAATAAACATGGCTTCATCTTAAGGACTTTGCTGATCAGGGTAGTTAGAAAATTACCAAATGCTGTCAGATCTGTCTCTGTCCCGAATGAACACATTTTGGACAATCCTTTTGGTACTGATCGAGAAGGTGAGGTTACAGCCCAAGTTCAGCGCATGAACAGAGCATATTCAACAAGGTACCACCTAGATGCAAGTACTTCTGGTTCTTATATAAACTGGAAAATTTTTGAAGGAACTATCCCCTCTTAGTAATGCTCTGCATTCCAGAACACGCCGAAGTCTAAGACATTTGGAAAGGGCCTAAGTAGTAATTAATTTAATTTGTCCAACGAGGGACAATGAGTTGGCGAACAGATATTTTTCTCTTGAAATTATGTTTTAATAAAGGTACTTAAAAGCTTGAGATGTTTTCAATCATTCTACTGCAACATAATGGTTAATTTTAAGGGCTCTGTGAGTTTGATTTGTATTTAAGATTTTTACAATCTATATATAGGTTAGTCTTTAATAACCATTTATACATTGCTTCTTTTTATATAGGTCATGTATTCTCCTGGGAAAGTAACAAGATTAGACATAACAAATACAGTACAGAATAAATTAAAGTGCTTCAAACTGCATCGTATAATTTCAGAAAATTAGTTTCACACCGAAACATTTAAATAAGAAAACCAAATAATTTAAGAAAAGGAAAAAACATACTCTATGCATTTGAATAGCTATAGTTTAGCAAGTTTACCCTCAGCACTGTGGCAGTGGTATCTGTTCACAGTGCTCCATTAATGTGGCAGTTCATTTGGGTCAATATGGATAAAGTTACTATTTTTCTTTATTTAAAAGAGTTGGCTTCATTCTCCTTGAAGATGAGGAACATTTATTAGTCAAAATGTCAAAAGAGTATTGTAAAAGTAATTGTATTTTTATATATAATTCTCCAAACTCTTGTATACAAAATGTTCTTATTGCACTTGGTGCAATAAATTCAGAGTCTATTATAGGACAGGAGATAGCAAAATTGGGGCCAATACTTTTCTAATTACTTAGGATAATAAAATGTGGGGTTTGGTTTTCCTTTCCCAACTAAATGAACGAGACATGATGCTCTAGAGAGTCTATTATTCTGGCTGGTTTTGTTTGTTTCTGTGAAGTTTAGCATCACTCTCTTTGTACCGAGTCCTCAGGCCTTTTTCAATTTTTCTATTCGTGCATTAAAGGCCTCTTCCTGTATTTGCAGCTTTTCGTTTATCTCGTTCTGTGAAGACAATCATAAAAAAGTGGTTATGATGGAGCTATCTTTTGCTGCACATTGTCTTTGTGGTTTTGACATACTATAGTGCCTAAAGACAGACATTATCCCTCACACACCTTCCTGTTTTGCAGACATAGCTGTGTTTCAGCCTGTAGTGATGTGATAACACTTTATCATATTTCTCTGCACATTCCCAATGTATAGCATGTCTGCTATGAACAGGAAGTGGTATTTGGACAGCCATTTTTCACATAGCCTTGTGTTGGAAGATAGGATAATTTATCTGTATTTTCAGACAGACTTTACCAATAAGCACCGAATCAGAATAACTGCTCAGGGCTCGGTTATTGCAATGTTGTTGGTTTCCCCACCCCTTTGCAATAAATGTTTTCTGTCTCCTGTGTAATACACTCTAAACGTGATCCCAGACAGCTTCTGTTGTAAATTAACAACATAAATAATCTCACAATTAGAACAATCTTCATAATTAAAAATATTTGTCACACATTATAACTTCTGGAATTATGCCACTTGGCGGTATAGTTTTGGTAGAAAAAAGTAAGTGATTGCTGACAGGTTTTAGTGTTTGCTGCAGCTACGATAGCATTTAGCCTCTGGCAGTGATATTCTGTAGACTAACATTGCTACCTGAACAATTCCAGAAATACTTTCACATTAACCGAACATTTGTAGCTCTGGAAATATCCCCTTGTTTTCATGATGGATCATAAAAATATGTAGAGAGCAATCAGTGGTGGGCGATGCGGTAAAATTGGTGGTTTTGTTTAGATGATTTAAAAAAGTATACAAGTGTATGAGGAGTAGTTTATATATATGTGTTAATAACTAATTCAAACTTTGGAATGCTCATGTCCATCACATAATTTGAAGATTTTTCAGGGTAACTGTATTTTGAGAAACTTAATATTTTAATTTATGTAGAAGAAATTTAAAAATCAAATACTATTTTAGTCTAGATATAACTTTTCATTTTATTTATTTATTTATTTATTTATTTATGGATGTAACTGTAATAGATAGTTCTGAAATGTACTTCCTGGTTGCTTTATCTGATAAGATTTTGTTTTATTTTCATAGGAAGAATTGATATTTCTGAAAAGATCACTTTGGCATCAACAATTCTGGATTCTCATGTGAGTATATCAGTGTTTCTTTTTTTTTTGTTGTTCAAGTTTTATCAAGCTTGGATCAAGCTTGACCTCTGGTTTTTCATTTTTTTCCTTTTTTGGCGGTTGGGTGGAATAGGCAAGGACAGATGAAGATGGTCCTCCAGGTTACAAAGGAACTCTGTCATTTTTTAAAATCACTAATCCCCTCAGGCATGATTTTGGTAGAGTTGAAAGGAGCACACTAGTCTATGAGTGTGGAGACCAGGGAATAGTTTAGTTATGTAGCCTTGGGCAAGACACTTAACCACCTAAGATCTTAGTTCTTACCTGAAAATTAAGTAATAGGAAACTAAATATGTTAACGCTGCATGCTAGCTTTTAAATTCATAATTTCAACTCTTAATTTTGTGATACATTGACCAATGTTATATTTTATTGGTACGATGTCATAAAATATTTTTAAATTATGTTACTCTCACTTCTTTATGTCATACAACAGATTAGACCATCTAGGGGTTGAAATGGTTTGAATAAATAATCTTGTCACAATTGCAAAAGATAGGGAAGCATTACTCTGACTAAACGAATGACTCACCCACTTTCAATATAGCCAGGTACTACATAAAAAAGTGTAGCTTAAAGACAGACCACATACACGACAATACTGGAGCTGAAAAACTATTGCCTAGTGACATCGTAGACACTGTAATGTTGTACAACACAATGCATTACTCACGTTTGTGGTGATGCTGGTGTAAACACACCTACTGCGCTGCCAGTTGTATAAAGTACAGCACATATAATTATGTAGAGTACATGATACTTGATAATGATAACAAACAACTATGTTATCGGTTTATGTGTTTACTATATTATACTTTTTAGATTATTTTAGAGTGCAGTCTTTGCACTTATAAAAAAAAAACTTTGCTGAAAAACAGTATGCCTGTTATGCCAGCAGCAGCGCTGTACCTCTCATGTCTTCCATGTCCCTTGACTGCATCATTCTCTCTTGTGCTTGATTTAATCTCGTGTTGTTTTGTACAGTGACATGCTTTACAGGTTTGTAGCCTAAGAGCAATAGGCTATACCACGTAGCTTAGCTGTGGAACAGGCTATACCATCTAGGTTTGAGTAAGTGCACTCTATATTGTTCGCACAATGATGAAATCGCCTAAGGACACATTTCTCAGAATGTATCTCTATCGTTATTCAGTGCATGACTATAATGTGTTCTACGTACATCAATAATCTCATTTCTTTTCAAATGAGGATATATGTACTATCATCTACCAGCTTTTGTTTCACTATCTCACTAGGGTTTTTGCATTAACCTGGAAACCTTTCTGGTATTTCACTGAAACAGAATTCATCTACACAAATGTGGGCTTTGGGAAAAAGGTTCATGAAGGTGAGGTGCATGCCTAATAGAGCAGTGTATTGACAGAGAGGAGTTACATGTCAGATCTCTACACTACCGTGGCAATCAGTACTTTAGTTCAGGCACGACCAGCATAGTTGGATGAAAGGCTCTTTTCTGGTCAAGCACAGGTTGCCATTAGTCTAGCATGTCTCCTTGTTATTCCTTAGAACAGAGCTGAACAGGCAGGCTACCCACAATCACTAGATTTGGGTTTGTTCTATTTCCTTTTAGGAAGAACAGAAAACCCATGACCAGGGTTCAACAGCTTCTCAGTGATCACTCCCTTGAGGTGATCTCACTCTCAGGTTTTCTAACCTGGAAACTCAAGTCGATCTAAAAATATCTGCAATCCCAAGATGGCAAACTTCGCTCAAGGTTTTCACATTATTTTACCCTGTTGCTTATGCAGGGCCAATGGCCAGCATTTAACCGCAAAAATTTAGTGTTAGCATTCATATTTCTCTGAAATGTAATTCTTTAAATATATTAAAGTTTGCTCCACTGGGTATAATTTTTTATTATACAACTCAGGGCCAAAATAATTTCATTTTGAATGTATCTTTAAAATTAAAATACCTAAACTATATAAGCTTGAAATGTTTGCTCTATTCAGTATAATTTTAATTAACATCTCAGGGCCAAGATAACTTCATTCTTAATAAATCTCTCAAACTATAAAGTGAGTGAATGGGAAAGTAAGTGGATTAATGTAAAAAAAATTAAAGATTCACACTATATTTTCAAAAATTTCTGAATTATAGAAAGTGAAATATGCCTGTAACTACACCAGAGAAACTCTGAAAATCATACTTAAAACATGAATTCTCTATTGCCTTTTCTTCCAAAAAATATAATAACAGTATGACTTTTAAATAAAGGAGAAAAAAACTATTGGAAAATTTTAAACATCTTACAAATAATAATTCATTAAATGTTTCTACAGCAGGCCAGTATATATACTGACCACCGACCTGTGGTTACCTTTGACCAGGGATGTGGCAGTCTTAGGAGCCAGGAACATTGGAAGGAGGGTTTTAGAATGGAAAAATAACTTACACATCTAAAATGGGGGTTGGGGGAGGAATTTAGGTAAGCAGAGAGTAATTACCCAACTTGGAATTTGACCAAGACGCAAGGGTAAACACTGAAAAAGTGCCACACCATGGGAGTATTAAAATCCAAAGTAGTCTGGTCGTGATATTAGAGGTTATGTGGTTTTTGTGGATAACACTGGAATTTGAATTAGAACTCAGTTTACAGCTCCCATTCAGAGTCTTTCATCAGTTTCTGACCTGGAAAACTGAGGACAAATGACTTCTGTCTCTCATTTTTCAATTTATTCATCAGAGAAGTGCCTGTCTAATTTGCATAGTCTACTTATTGGAAGAAAATACATAAAGGGGTTTGCTAGCTTGAGACATTGTATAAGTATACATCATCATGTCATTTATTGAAAATTTGGCAGTCATTTGGCTCAGGCTAATCCATGAATCCGCATAATATGGAAATGATCGTGGCATCTAAAGGATCTGCATCTCTCACCTCTGGCCCAAGTTCTTTCTGTGTCTAATTATATTTAGATGAACCAGCTAATGAACTGCCAAGCCCAGTTAAGGATAGCTGCAGGCCTATGGGACAATGATACACACATATAACAATCATATTCTTTCTGTTATAGAGTCGTGGTATAAATGCTGCAGACTCTTAATATTAAAAAAAAAAATCAATAAATAGTTAAAAACATACTCACTACATGGAACATGGCTTGGTAAAGATGTTTTCAATTTTGGGGGCCTGCAAACAATTCTATTACTGTCTGGTAGTTCCTCGGTAATAATTTTAGAGCCACAGGATCGCAAAGGAGCCCAGGGCCATGATTATACATAAACTATATTTAGATGAAATGTTATCAAATCTAAAAAGGAGACATGTTCTGAACTCAGCTTAATTCAACTGCACTCTGCCCTTCCACACAGTAACCAGTTATTACATTCATGGGGTTGTTAACAATAAAGCTTTGTGTAAAACATGTTCTTCCACTATTTCTGGTAAACACTAAACACTCCTTATTAAACCAAGGACTTTGGCTGATTCTGTTGGCATCAAATCATTAAATGTTTATGTAAATAATGCATTAACATTTGATGATTAAACAAGTAACAAGGTATGCTTATGCCAAGCTAATCTCTTGCTCTTTCTAAATCAGTTGTTAATATAGTGTGCTTTTAATATAGTCTCATGTTCAGATAACAACTAAATCTTTCCCTGAGATGTGTTAACATTTTAAACATGCAGTATACTGTCTTACTGATTCACAGTCATTTCCACAAGAAATTATAAATCCTCTCAAAATATGCAATTCACTTATTTAATCATTTTGCCTGGACAATGATGCAAGTCTTTGTGTAGAGGTAGAAATGGGATGTTTTTTTGGACAGGGAAATAAACTAAGCATAAAGTTAAGTCAATTGACCCATCATGGGCAACTGCTACTAAGATGGCTGCTGCCATCACCATTTTCACGCAGCCATTGGTATAAACTGCTTAGGTTTTAGTGATATGTGAAAAGGAACAAACTACCTGAGAGCGACCTCAAAGATTTGAAAACCTCTCTTTAGAAATTTGGTGAGAAGGCTTAGTTAAGAATTATGGTTTGATCTTCAGTGTTTACTGTTTAGAAATGTACTCTAATTACTCTTGTATGCACAATTTTAGTGTGACAAGGCACTAAGTCTTAACCATGTTATTTTTTGGGTTTCACTGACAAATGATTTCGTAAACTGATAAGACACCGCAGTACGTGCTGTTGGCGAATCTATTTTGTGATCTTATTGAGTCTCAGATGACTCAACTGAGAATTATGTGGAGATATTAAATTGAACTCTTCCATCATAAGCACTGCTCTTGCTAGCAGAGAGTAGGTAGTACTTACAGACATAAAGGTTGGAGTTGGCTAATTAATCAGTAATGAAGTAAGTAAGCATGCTATCAAGGCTGAGTACCTGAATGCCAATTAAAATGTCATCTGTGACTTGACCCAGCACTGATTTTACATCTTCAATGGTGAAACCAGCTAAAGGATCTGTGTCTGAAGTGCTGGTTTCTGGCTGGGACTCCTCAGGGCCTTTTTCGTGATCCGATCCCTAGAATATTGAAAGTAAACAACACTCAGGTAATATCCAGAGCATTCGGGGTTAAGTTAGCCTCAAACCTCTCTTGGGTACTTTTCTACCGGGAATAATTTCAACCCGGAAGGAGATTTTAATTTGACGTCATCTTGCATTTTCATTATTTATTAGCATCATGACTGATCAAGTCATAGTGCTAAGCAGAGCTTACTTGCAGGAAAGTGAAGGTGGATATTGGGGAAGACACAGAGGAAGAGATTAAAATTGCTGAACCACCCTGAGCTGGCCCACTTGTGAATCAATGGTAAAGCAAATATTTATATTTAGCTGGGAAAAATCAGAGTGAAAGAAAATAGAAGAGCATTTGGTTCCTTTCCTCCTGCCCATAGAGAATATCATGTTGAGATAAGATGAATTAAGAGACAAAAGAAAACACACCTTCATCTCTGTATCCAATGTTGCAGGTGGCTCTATGAATGTTGAATAAATATCAAATGAGATTCCTTCTTCTAGAGGGTTGGGGAAAAGGCAACCTGAAGGCTTGACGACCTCTATCGTTTGCTGGAGAGGAAAACAAGAGCTGTATTATGATGAAGCCTTTGGTATGTAACCACAATTTCAGCTATGTGTATGTGTGTGTGTGTGTGTGTGTGTGTGCGCGCGCGCATGTGTGTAAAGTTCCTAGTCTATTATCTTTTAAATGCCATCTCCTCTGAATTCTTGCTGCCACTGCCCTCTTAGTTCTCTAGTGCTTTTAGTGCTCTGTACCTGATGATTAGCATTTTATTCTTCCCACTGTCTAATTCTCTTTCTATATTATGTGGTTTAGGACTTCATTCTGTACTGCTCTGAGCTTTGATATTTTTCATTGGTCAGTGTCCCCTTCCTCCTGCTTACAAACTCTCTGTAGGTAGAGAACACATTTTAGATCCCCTGTATATCTTCTCCAGTTCTGGCAGAGGGTCAGGTGCTTAAAACACTCAATAACAGCCTGAAGGTGATTGATATTACTCAGCAAAGTATAACTGTTCTTGGGGACAAGAGTAAAGTGGCCATCAAGAACTTGATGATGAGGACAATAAAGGCTCTAAAGGTTAATGTATAAAGCCAGTACATAGTAAATCAGAGAGAAGATTTGTAAAATCAACCCAAAACACAGAGGACAGGCCAGGATCTCACTGCGAGCATTTAATAAATTCTGTAGCAAGAGTGTGCCAATCAGAGGGAGGGCGATGATGGTTGGTCAATAGTGGAAATGAAGAAACAGGAGTTAAATAAGGAAACTTAAGCAGTGCCCATCCCACCAGAACTTGAGGGAGAGAGGAGATGAGGGTACTGATAGCACTAAACATCTGAATTGTTTTATTAGTTCCTCTTGTTCTGATCCTATGTTGAACAAGCAGCATTTTGACCATTATTTGACTTTCCATCTCAAGTGATCTATAAAGATATGTCCACTTGAGTGCTCTAGTTTTCATGCCCATTACTTCCTTACTGTAAATCAATAATTTGATGTTCTAGTTTACATAGTAAGCTCCACGAGGCTGTTTTTGTGGCCCTGAGATGAAGCTACACTCTTTATGCTGACAAAGTCAGACCTTGAGCCTACAAGTTTGAAGACAATACTCTGGAAATGCATAAATTCACCAAATAAATACCATCCCATGAGGCCTGGAAAATCCGGAAAACATCATA
Organism: Pteropus medius; assembly: GCF_902729225.1. Classification (NCBI taxonomy): domain Eukaryota; kingdom Metazoa; phylum Chordata; class Mammalia; order Chiroptera; family Pteropodidae; genus Pteropus; species Pteropus medius. Next base: position 38,151,636 of record NW_024344378.1, on the reverse strand, counting down.
AATTAATTTCTAACTTCTCCACAATATTTCATATAAACTTACATATTAAACTATTTCATCATTTAAATATTAATGTTTTTATTTAGGTAGGTTTTAAAATGTATTGGAGGCTAAGTTATTGCTTGGTCTTACCAACGTATTTTGCATTGAATTCATATTTTTAATTTTAATTCGATTTTATAGGAAGTTGCTGCTTAATATAAATATATAGAAGGACTAAAGTGTCCTAGCTTTATAGTCAAGAAAATTTGGAAACTAAGAGATTAAATGACTGGCTTAGTCAAATAATTACTTAATGACAGGTCTGAAAGTTAAACCGTGATGTGCTGACTTCTTGGCCTATGCAGTTTTCAGTAAACTATAATATTTCATCATGTTGCCATACTTGGAAATTATTGATATTATTAAGCACTAATCTCTATTCTGTTAGATGACATCATTCCAGATTGTTTATCTTAAGTTGACTAAATTATAATCAAAATAGATATCAAGAAAACATATCAGAACTATTTTTTTTCTCATCACATTCATAAGCTGCTGTTCTTTTTTTCCTAATGGGACATACAAGCATTTTCAGCTTTCTCCAAACCTATCTGCATCTTCTTTCATCATGTTTTTCATCCTCTTACACCTTATATTGCTCTTTATTTTAATAAGCTAGGAAAATGAAACAGCTAAACATATTTTAGTGTCCTCTGAAATATTATAGGTAGAATACATAAGCTACACACTGGAAACCATAGGCAAGGGAAGATGATGAGGTATTTACTTAGTGGTATAGACTTTGATATAGGGCAAGAAATAGAAATTTGGGGGGAGTGGTGGAGAGTGAGACATTGAAAAAAGAAGAAAGTATCGAATGGAGGTTACTGAATTTACTGCAGGCACTGAGAAAGTAAATATGAGCTAATTTGCAAGGTAAAAGCATTTTCTTTTAATGAAGCTGAATTTTATTTTGTTGCTGTCGCCATATTTGTCTTGCTGCTATGCTTTTCCATATACAAGCTGGGCCTTTCTGCTTATTTTCTCTCACCTCTTGGTGGAAGTTCTCAAGAGAGTACCTTTTCTTCCTATGTGTAGCAGATTCTACCACCTGCCCTTTTGTCCCCCTTTTTCCACCAGTTTATACACTTAAATGCAAGCAGACATTTGCGCTCGTCTCTCATTTTATCCCTCACACCCCTGTAGCCTGGACTTCTTTATAAGGCTACTCACCCAGTTTTCCTGGTCTTTGGCACTGTGTGTGTGTGTGTGTGTGTGTGTGTGTGTGTGTGTGTGTGTGTGTGTGTAAACTGGGCACGCACTTGGAAACCTGGAGCTCCTCAGCTCGATATCGCTTCCTTGGTGAAGTGAAGCTCCCATTTATCCCGAGAATGTGAAGCTCTGAATGAGAGTTGGGTTTTTCTTTTCCTTGAATTTCACAAGTGTAACTCATATAGCTAGTCACTTGATTTCATTTGTGCACAAAACTGGGGGTGAGAATTTCTTTTCTTCAGGGTGTGTGGCATATTATCAGTGAACCAAACCGTAGCTACACTTTTCTTTTTCATGAAGAGTTACATTTGGTTGTGTTAGTAAGATATGTTAAGAGAAAAAATATCTCAGTTTCAGATGAAGCTAAATATAAAGTCATTTCACTAATAATAAGAAGGTATACTGTCAAATACACAGTTTGAAATAAACATGGAACCCAGAAGCATCACAGTGATTTTTTTCCCCATTAAGTAGCCTTTTTAAAAAACAAGTTTAAGGAAAATTAGAATCAATAATTGTGGTGAGAGCACAGAGCCAGCAAATATGTTTAAATGAAACCGTCTGATGCAATACTTTCTTTAAAAAATACAATTAGGCCTTTGTGTTTTTTTTCAACAAAACCTCATGTTTTACAACATCGCTGGTTCTGTAATAAAATCTATTTAAAACAGAGAGACATGGTCAGCTTTATTAAGTTAGATTTTCTGAAAGAACGTTATAATTTCCTCAAGTCTATGAATAGTTGAAGCAAATTAAATAAAGCTAGTTTTATAACTATTTTTATACATTCTTGTAGAATTGTAATTGTCTCATATTTTTTCCTCAATAGTCTAATATGTTACCTCTTAAATCTAGAAAAATAAAAACAGAAGAAGGATCAAGTATGTTTATTAAAAAAACACTCCTATTTGGTACCCTGATCTGGCAACCCCCCTTTCTTCTGTAAGAGAATAGCACCCATAATCTTCAGATCAAGAAACAAAGGGAAAGCCTTTAAGTGACTTGCCTGAGGCCTAATGCTGAGATTAAAAATCAGGAGTTTCTGATTATACACATACATCCATTTGGCCAAATGATCGGTTTTGCTTGACTTTCAAATACCCCCTAAATATTACTTTGAATGTAGAGCAATAAATGTGTTTCTCTTGCCATTTTTGAATGCTTGCACACAAATGGATATAATAAAAACAATCATGTTGTTCCATGTGAATGCCATTTATATTTTTTCAGATAATGAGCAGACCATTTGAACCAAGGTGAGTACATTAAAAGCTCTAATAAAAAAGAGAATAGATTTCTAAACAGAATAATGGACTGTTAAGTGAACATATAATAAATAACATCTACAGATGTGGTTGCTAGAAAATTAGTTTTGCATAACTTACCAATATACATTTCCCCCCAGATGTTATCTGTTACATGAAAATTAACGTAAGTTAGTTATATTGTTCGTTACGTGCACATTTCATTAGCGTTATTTAAGACGATTTACAATCCGAGCTTTAGTTGAATCATGCCATGGTATTTAAAGAATATCAAGTAAATGGCTTTTTGGCATAATTTAGTACTCATAAGAACAAAATTTCATCATCAAACATTATGTAACTTTAAAAAAATCCAAGATCTTTGCTTACAAGCCAAATAAAATCACTAGAAATCTTTTAATAATTTACATATTCAATATAAAATGGACCTCTAACATGGTAATAAACGATAGGAATTTTGAATCCTCCTGGCACTAAGTACAGGGTCAGCTGGGTCTAAAAACATACTTACAGGAATTAAAATCTGTTTTCAGATCTCACTGTGTCTAAGAAGCACAATAAAGATTTTATCTGAAAAACACGTTACTTCATGCTTTCTTTTTTTATGTGTTAACGATATTGATAGTATTAGGTTTATTGTTTGTTGTTATTTGTTATTATTATTGTTTGCTTTTGTTTATTGATATTTCATTTGTTTATTGTTTTCTTTGGAGAAAGTGTAGGTAATTTCTGGGTAGTGTTTATACTGCTGACATCTACTATTAGGGTGGCAATTATTAAATCATTAAATTCAATTATTAAGCTTTTTGAGATATTAAAAATACCATTGAGATGACAACTTTCCACTGTTTTGAATGGAAGAAAGTGAGATAAATCTGTTAAACCCTTTTGGAACTACTAGAACACATTCAAAACACTGGTTTGCTTTAAAAAGACATTTGTTTGGAATTGTCAAATGATGACTTCATATATAAATCAGAACTTACTAAAAAATGTCAAAGTTTCAAAAAGCAAACTATTGCAAATTCTTCCCAAACAAAGGCAAAAAAAAGACACAAAAATTCCTGTAATGTTTTAAATATTTTTTCCCTCAAATGAGAAAGGCATTACTCATTTGCAAGTCTAATTAAGAAGTACTTTGCGGTTCTGGAAAATTTTAAGGAAGAATTGTAACCCTTTGCCCACTACACATAAAGTAACAACATATGAATGCCACCTGCAAAATGTAATAAACTCTGGTAATGTCATACTGAGGCCATAAATTTAAAATCAAGAGAGTACATTCAAAAGCTAAGATTATCAGAGAAATTCAAAATAATTCATTTCTAAAGTGTTTTCCTTTGTGTTCAGGCCATTACAAACTTCTTAATACATCCTGTAAATGTAGAATATCAATTCTGCTATAAGATTCTCCTCCCCCTTTGCATTTTTGACTTGAAAATAAATTTGCAAATGCAGCACATTAATTTTCTTTCCTATGCTTAATATGCAGTATTTACATTTTGAAAAGGTTCAAAATGTTGCCAGGCTTCTGCAGGGTATGAATAGACATCTAATAGCAACTTCTATTTTTATTCGCAGCATACTGGTAGTTTGAACATTTATAACTTAATAGAGCTTTGAGACCATCAGATCCACATGCTAATCACCTACACAGTGAATGGTAACACAGTACAAGTTAGGACAGGAAATGAAGACTACCCATTCCAGCTGAAGCTGCAAGGAGGAATTTAAGCTGGCAGGCCACAGTAAACCAATTTGCAACCTGGCTAGGACACTCCAGTTAACACCTCGTGCCCATTTTTATTTATATCTCTTGATTCGATCTTGTTTAATTTGGGCTTGAAATTAAAAAATAAAGTTAGATAATTAAAGAAACTGATTCCAGAGTATTTTACACATCTTTAGTATTTCTAAGTGTAATTCTGCTTCAGGCCAACACTACAATTTGAAAAGGAATCTGAGTATTCCTACCTTAATGACCTCAGACAACAAAATCCTCTGTAATAAATATGAAAAAGAGTACCTCTTAGAGTAAATGCAGTTTAAAAGGAAAGGATCTGGCTCTGGTGCAAACATTTCCTGAGGGATAGAACAGTTCTTCAGATACCCAGAAATTTTCTAAAGATGGCAATAATCTGGAAGATAGAGCACTGAATTACAGGCTTTAGACTTGGCTCTATCCCTAATTGTGTGATGCTAAGAAAATCCCTATGCCTCAGCTTATTTATCTGTAAAAGGAGGATAATGTTAATTGCTACCTGGCTACTTCATTGAATTGTTTCAAGCACAAATTAGATAATGTGGATGAAAATGCTGTGAGTCCTTCAAAGGGAAAGTATTATTAAACCTAAAGGTGTATTATCATTATTTATAATTACTGTTATTATTGAAAGGATCATCTTTCTGATGCCAGCATTGGAAGACAGATCAGAGTAGCCATCCCGAAGACACTTGTCCATGCTATTTCTATATGTAATTGTTGATATTGCTCAAACAGTATAATTAACTCAGAAGAATTTGTTAATGAGGACATGCCATCTCTGTTTCCGTATAGTCACGGTCTTTATAATACCAAACATATATCCAATGCCATCTTATTTGAAGAATTCCTAGGTCTCTCTTGAGATCTCAATAGCCTGGTGTGATTGGGGAGTGGCGTGGCATGGTCAGGACTAAGGCAGATCACTTATTTGGAAAAGGAAAGTGTTTACATCTAACTTTCAAATTAGAAAATCTGCCTCTCCCCTTCCCTAGCCAAACTGATTACTTTTTTAAAATTTCTTTTTTGCTTCCTTTCTTTTTTATTTTATTTTATATTAGTTTCAGGTGTACAGCATAGTGTTTAGACATTTATATAACTTACGAAGCGAATACTCCAATTAGGCTAGCACCCACCTGGCACATAGTTATTACAATAGTATTGACTATATTCCCTATGCTGTACTCCACATCCCCATGACTGTTTTGTTAACTACTAATTTGTATTTCTTAATCCCTTCACCTTTATCACCCAGCCCTCCAACTCCCCTCCCCTCTGGCAATCATCAGTGTGTTCTCTGTATCTATGAGTTAACAGATAAACAAAACGAAAATTTATTACTCTTTTTATCTTTCGATTTTCAGCATCCAGTGTGGCCTGTGGTTGCCCAGATTGAGTTCACTTCAAAAAGATTTCTTTTAACAAATTTCATCAAAAGTAAAGCGTTAGGGCATATAGGGCAAACTTTCAACATGTCTTTCTTTTGAAAATTGAAATACCAGAGAGCACTTGAAATTACTAAATTCAACATTGGATTTTTGATTCTTAGTTTGACCTTATCCTCCAACTTCCTCAGTATGAGAGATGGAAAGTATGGTTGGTTCCATTATAAATAGTTAGAAAATAACTAATGCTTTTCAAAAATATTTTTAGAAGCTACTCAGAGTATATTTGTTCAGCTTACTAAGTTATACTCTAAAAGACCTATCCTTGAACTCAATTGTAAACTATTTCATACAGTTGTGATCATGGGTGAATTTTTGTTTGGTTTCATTAAAGGTGTTCTATTTAAATTTTAGGTTTTTAATATTTAAAATTGAGGAAATACTCTAAAATTTCCCTTGTTTTAAGAACTGGAAGTATCAGTATCTGTCGACTAGAATAATAAAGATTAGTTATGCAATTATCTTTGTGGAAAGTCTGTTTTGAATCATCACATATAAATTTAAAATTTGTATTTTATATATATTACATTTTAATTACATCTTATGATAGCTTATATGAAAAGGAAACTATTTCATGGCCTTCATATTTGAGAATATTCTTTTTGAACAAGTACCTAAAATTTGCAGAAATATGAGACAATAAATCACAATGGTTAGAAGAGAAATTAGAATGGAAGAACCCTAAGTCTTTGATTCTAGTCTTTCTCTTTTCATGGACTTCCTGTTATTTCTCACAGTTTAAACTACTTGAGTAAGGAGAGGCTGAAACTTTTTTGGATAAAGCTATACATGTAACTTACTTAATTTCAAAGCGTACTGAGAGAACTGCACTTCTGTCCTGAAGTCATCAGTTGAGAGCAAAAAAAAAGAAAAAGAAAAAAAAAAAACTCGAAACCAAAAACCTTTTTAAAACTGTATTGAAACTAATTTCTTTTAGAAATATAAAGCTTTTTGAGGCAAAACTAGAATGTTTGTAAGTGCTATGAAACCTTTAGAGAAGTCAACATCATATTATTATTTCTAACCTCTTAGACCCAAGATGTCTATTTTAAGCAATCTGACATTAAAAATGTGCTGACAAATATAGATTAAAAAACAACACAGGAAGTTGTAAATCAGATGGCATCAAGAAAATAAGAGACCACGAAAATATAGTCATTTACTTTAGTCAACCTCAACCTTAATTTTTAACTAAAGAAAATTTGCAGAAAGCATGATGTTTACATTTTGGATATTTTACTCATAGTTTGTGTGTTTCCTTTTTCTCCAGTGGGCTCATAAATTATTACAAGGAAACATGTTGTCACAGTTATAAATATTTCCCTCTCTGCTTAGCTCCCTCCACCATCCCTCCCCCTCCTTTTTAAAATCTCCACTAACTGCTTCTGTAACTGTATCAGGCACTCTTCCTTGGTCAGCAGGGCACGATTTTCTTCCTTTGGAAGAGGAAACTGCTGTCAATTATTCGTATGTGCCTGGCATTCTAGAAACAGGGCTCTTTCAGGAAGTGCCCAACCCTTTCCTTCTAAGCAAGGCAGCCCCTTATTATATACATGGGGTGTCATTATTTTAATGATCTAAAAAGAGTCATGTCTTCCCATGCAGGGAACAGCTCCAGGTACTTTAAGGTTCTGATGCTTTCCATGGAATCTGAATTCTTGGAAGTTAACTACAAAAATGATTATTGTATATACAATAATAAATTTTCTCAAAAAGACTTCTCACCTATAATCTGTAAATCCTGCTAGTTTAAACTAAAATAACAGAAACTCTGAAAAATTTAGATTGTATCTTTATTCCAAATTTCAATGTTTTAGAAATCTGATCTCCCCACCCCAACCCCCACCCCCCTTCACTTTAAACGTGTAGTTAAAAGTCCTGCATTGGCCCTGCCATTCAATAGAGAGCATGTCTGAGATGTGGTTTCTTTACTTTTAAAATCAGTGGGTTGGACTAGGTCATCTTCAGTCCAGTTACAGATATAATATCTTATGATCTTAAATTTCAAGTGGATTTTTTCTTTACTTATACAAGACTTAAAGTCACCACTATATGAAGATCCCCAGATTCATTATTTTTGTCATGATGTAGAAGAATATTTGGATTACATGCCCAGTGCTTACTGGAATCTTAAACAGGTTGCAGCTTGTCCGTTTATTTCTCCTTAATTATCTTCTCCAAACCTGCTCCTCCTCCATTTTCCTTATCTGTCAGTGGCATCAACAGCCTCTTAGTGACCGGATTCAAAAGCTTGAGGTTGTTTTCAGTTATTCCATCTCTCTTGTCCCTAACATTAAATCAACCACAAAATGTGTATGTGGGAGGGCATCTTCATGATGTCTGTCACACCTGCCTATCACGTAAACTTCAGATCCAAGTTCTTGCATTGAACTACAGTTATACTGGACTACTTAGTTATTCCCATTATGCAGGTGCCTCGAACATAGCGAGTGTTCAATAAATATTTGTTACATGCAAAAAAAGAAAAAAGAAAAAAAGAAAAGAAAACATGGATGGAGGTACTTCCTCAGCTAGAATCTTGTCTGTGCTGCTCCCTTTGCTGGGAGGGTGTTTCTCCTTCATCCCTGCCAGTCAATATTCCATTTGGACTTCTAGGCCAGCTTATTTGCCTCAGTGAAGTTTTTCTTGATCTTCCTTGTGCTTCGAAGTATTTTGCTTGTTTCTCTTGTATATACTTGTTACATTGAACCTTGAATTATAGCCATACATAAATGATCTCCCAACACTTTGTGGAAACAATTTGAGGGCAGGGACCATGTCTTATTGATTTTGAGGGTCCCTAGCTAAGGGCTTTGCACATAAGAGGTATTCACTAGGTGTTGGGCATGCCATTAGAGTAATCATTCATTTAAAAAATTTAAGGGTCGCCAGTTGTTTGATCAACTACAATTCAGTTTAAAAAGTTTATCATGAAAAATAATACCTAGAGAAGCAAACCTAATGGTTTATTGTTGCATTCGTTCAATACCTGCATTTCTCAGTTACAACTGGAGTCCTAGAGTGTTCCCGTGATTAGCATAATGTCAAAGAGCTAAACAGCTTCTCACTGATTTGACTGCATTGCTTAAACTAACAGTTGTTTCATAGACACAGTGTAGTTTAAGATTCTAAGGAATTCCCCAGAGATACCACTGCCACCCCCCGCCCCCTAACACACACATATAGCTCCCGATGAAAGTAATATCAGAAAATCTTTTTCTGAGTTGCCTGAGTCCAGGGCCATCCCCCAACCCCTGCACCCTCATCCCCAAAACAATGTGGACGGTACCCACTAGAATTGTGGCAACATTATCCAGGAAAATAAATATTGATGATAAAAAAAAGCCCAGCTCTTGTTTACTAAGAACTTAACTCCAAACTTGGCCTGGGGCTTGTTAGGAAGCACATTATAAATATGACCTCCTTCAGTTCACACTACATTGTTAGGAGAGGCTTTATTGACCTAATTTTTTGAATAAAGAACCTAAAGCTCAAAGAGGTTAAGAAACTCTATCAAGATCACACAACCAGAAAACATCGAATTCTGTCAGAGCTTGAACCAGATCTACTTGACTCCGAAGTCCATGCACCTAAATCTTAGGGGCAAGCAGAACCCCAGTGTTTATGGTCCTACAAAATGTTTCTCTCCAGTTTACAGGTGAGGGAATAGAGGTTCAGGAAAGAAAAATGATATGTGGACACCAGAGATCTGAAGGCATAAATTCTCTGGAATTTCAGAAAGAGAATTTGTTCACTGGTCTTTCATAGCACTACACTTCTGTTCCAAACTAAGTCAATGAAAGTAAAGCATGTAGGACTGATTTTTTATAAAGATGGAAAAATATAAAAAGCCTTTGGTTAATAAAGAAATCTGAGAACATGCTTAAGTCTTTTGTGTAAACAGGAAAGTACAGAAGCATCAGCTTGCTTGGGTGACTAAAACTTCATGTTCCTGCTCAAATAGCAATTTGTCCTATTTGTTGTAATTATAATTACTATTTTCATTGGAATTGCAGTTTTTTTTCCCTAGGAATAGGCATGCAGAAAAACAACCAATAACTTGGACAGTTAAAAACACATTGAGAAATGGGTATGGTTCTGTGAACAAATCTCTTGTGATTATTCTTCCACTGTGTGCTGTAATGTGCTTTAAATCCATTTCCATATTTTTAATTAACACTTAGTTCCAAAAAACTTTCTGGAGGCCATTTAAATCACAAATGGGAAAAAAACAAATATACTTTATCAGAAAATTGACTATAGACTATTTTGGTGGTTTTTTATTATTTTTACATTTTAACGATTAAAATTAAATATAGCCCGATTACTCATGACAGAAGACAGTGAAATAATTTTCATAGCTGATATAATTTTAAAGTCAAACCTGGGTGAATAAGATATTAGTTCTGCTGTGGACGAGTTTCACTGTCCATCCTGCAGCTCTAATTCCAGATCAGTTCCATTCATTTCATAGAAGGCATTAGACAGCCATACCAAGTTACTCTTCTAGCAGAGACCCAGTGGTACTCTGGCTTTATTTTGTCAGCCGTCTTATAGTGACTATAGTATTGCATCTGTCTTGTGAATTTTAGGCACCTATTTTCATAGTTTGAATCATTCATTTATTGGACAGGGAAACAGAATACATGAATACTATCTGAAAATTCTTTGCACCAAAAATCTTATATCATCTGCTATATTGAAACACTGCATCACAAGGAGAAGGCATAATTGCAGCTCTCTGAGGATACTTATTCATCTACGGACCCACAGCAAAGAACACTGTTTCTTCATCTAGAAAATGGGAATAATGATAGTTACCCACCACATGGTTTTTTGTGAGGATTAAATCAGTATGCATAAAGCTCTTAATACAGTGCCAGGGAAGAGCTTAAAAGTGTGAAGCTTGTTCTTTTTAATATTTTCATGTCACATATTTATGTCTATAACAATGCTAACCAAGCTCTCCAAGGATAGGGATTTGGTCTCTTTTGTTTCCCACTTCACTGTCTGGCAGGTGACTGATAGCGGGAAAGTAATAAATATTTATTGAATAATTAAATGTAGGAAATCATTGTGGTCTCATATGGTCAACATTCTATCACTCCTCCCACCGGCTTCCCTGCTATATAGTCTGCTGAGACACAGGACACCAAATTTTAAGATTTTTTTTTTCATACTCCTTTCTATCCCCACTATGACCTATAACTCAGGATGCTCCTCATCTGGATGTCTATCCCTGCTCCTTGACTTTGTATATTTCTCCCCTGCTTATGGTCAGGTTCTTCACATCCATGCTAGAAGGAGTTATACAAAATGAATAGATCGTGGCGGTAAGACTGGAATATTAGGATGAGTGTAGCCTGTTCCCAGACAAGGAAATTAATCAGGCCAGGAAAACCCTTGAAGGATTGTTCTGATTTTCACACTTGTATGAACACAGCCTTGGTATTAGGGGTTGCTAATGAAGCCAGAAAATCTGACCTGGTATGCTAATTTTGATTCAGGGAACTTCCTGGTTTTTATAAATGAACTCCATACATTAGGCAACTGATATTTAGATAAGAAAATCAGAAAACAGCACATGCTGTAATATAGTGTTTCAAGAGATTGCAATATCAATCCATTCTAGCAGATCTAACATCATTTAAATAATCAAAAACAAGCAAGGACAATGAGCTACTGTTTTGAAATTCTTCTGCAGAAATAAGAAACAAGGACTAAAACCATGCAAATAATAAAGGTACATTGCAAAATTAAGCCATAGTATTAATTGGGTTTATCTAATTACACAATCTACAACTAAGTTTTAACAGATTTTGGATTGGACTATCATTGGAAATCATCACTGCCCTAGGAGAAGATGAAGGTTTTACCTTTGAAGGATCTGGTTGGTGTTCAAGGCATGTTTTGAAGAACAGATAGAGTATCAAAATATTATGAAAAGACACATTCTATTTCTTTAGCTTCTGTTTCTATTTGAAACATTTTATTCTGTTTGGCTCAGCAGTGATAGTAAATACAAAGAAATGACTGGGGAGATGATATTTTACAGTAATTATTCCAAAAAAATACCCCTTTCCTTACAGTTTATCTTGCTATATTTGGTTTATTTATTGCTTATTAGTATTTTTCTTTTGGTTTTAGACACAGAAATACAGTATTATAACTGATTTATTCTTTTATCAGACTGATTTTTCTATTGGTAGATCATAAGACATATTATTATTTTAACAAGAATTTTTCTTTAAGGTGTGCTGTTACATCTCGGAACTTCACCATCTCACTAGCATCTGTCAGATTTAATCACCTACAGAACTACCTTATAAAGATTACCTTATCAGAAAAAGTGTCATCTTGTGAGCTTAGGTGTGAGAATTGCAAAATAAAGCTAAGCTACACTAACAACTGCTGTGCTAATTTATTGTAAATTATGTTTTTTTTTTGTTTTCAGAGATAAGACATGAGAAGTGTTTCTATTTAAATTCATTTCCTATTATTTCAACATAAATACCAAACAGCTCGACAAAAAAGTGAGAACAGAGAATATTCCTTAAATAGGTTCTAGTGACAGTGATATTTATTTCCTAAGCTATTGGTACCAGTAATGCCACACTGTTCTAGGTGCAGAATCAGGCAGCACAATTAAGAGAAAACATGTATGCTCAGAATGCTAGATAGAAATTGCTGATTGTCATGTGAAGAGTGATGATTTATAGGATATTAACTGGAAATAATTGCATAGCAAGCCGGTCTACAACAAAGCTTTAATTCACTGGGCTGACACTGTAAACTCATAATGTGTCGACCTGGCACCAGCCATGATAGATTACGGCTGTTCAAAACACATAAGCATGTCCCTTTCATGAGTATTACGGGAACTGTAGCTCAGATGACCCCAGTAAAAACAACTGCAATGGTTTTAACTAAGTTGGTTCACTAAGAAATGTAAAAACCATGATGAGTCATTATATTATTAAAATTCAGAACTAGGTGGCAATGAATCACATGAAGTTATCACCTTGAAATCATCAAAGAGAGTATAAACTAGGTCCTATAAAGTACCATGAGTCTCAGTGCATTTTAACAAGTTGAACCTCTTATATAAAAAAGATTTTATTATTATATTTATTATTATTATTATTAAAACTAGAGTAAAATTTAGTGCTTATAAAAGTGAAGGGCTAATGTTGCTAGCTTGAGCCAGAGTATAGGCCTGTATTTGCAGACTGCTTTTATATAGCTCTGCCAATAAATTTTAGCCTATTTTTGTTCTTATGAGTCGATGCCAAACATGGGAATTTGTATGATTCTTTAAAAAATGAATTAATGGATGGGGCATGTGGCAAAAAGCCCTTGAATCTAATTTGTTTTTTAACCTAAACTAGAATTTGAACTCTAGTCTCGAGAACCAGTTGTAGGTCAAACCAACTATTTCAACCCCCCCACACACCTTTTTTTTTAATACATTGAATCTTTCAAAGAAAATAGAGTGAAAATATCATTTAAGAAAAAGTAAGAAACCACTTTGATGGATTTGCTAGGAGCTAGTAAGCTTTATGTTGTACCAGATCACATACTTAAAGTTCAATTCAATCGATCTGGGTGCATTCCAGCCAGGCAGACACATCATAGGCAAGATTTCTGCCTTCACAGGGGTGATAGTCTGGAGGTGAAGTCAGAAGGCAGGGGATACAAATATCTGTAAAATCAATTATAATAATATGTGAAAATGGCTACAATTGCACTAGAATAGGGATTATTGGGTTAGTCACCCTTTATTTAGCGGACAACTGAATGGTGTACCAGGTTAGGGGATCATCCAGACAAAGAGAAGAGCAAGGAAGCAAAGGCCACGGCGGGCTCTATGTCAGCTCGCTACTCCTCATAATAATAACCCAAAGCCAGAGGACTAAGTGACATTGAATCATTTAAATATTTAAAAAAATGGTAAAATAAACTCAGTTAAGCATAATTATTGATTGCTGATAAAATATTGCTTTGATTATAAAGAAGAACAGAAGAAATATTGTTGGTTAATGGTTATTTTTACTTAAAATATTTATAGCCGGAGGGACACAAATAGACCTCTGGTCATAGATTGTGGAAAACACATTTGATAGCTAAATATAAAAAAGCCAAATATTAATAACTACTGATATTTATGTAGTTCTTTCCTCCCAAAGCGCTTGACAAACATGACCAACTGTATACACACGGGAATAGTACTGAAATGCTGCTACTCTTTCAAAAAACTAGACATTAATCCAAGAAAAAAGCAGCACATGGCTGATCTGCAGAATATAGGTATGTATTTGGAAATTAAAACTCACACGACAGCACTCCTTCCCAAAGTGTTTCCCATATATTATTTTAACTTTATTGAATAACTGGTCATATCTAACTCCATTCTTTTACTAAGATGACTACAGTGTTTGTACCCTTTTTCTTAGATGGAATCTGAGCTCGTTTACTGTTGTTGTACTAGGGCTAATGGCCCCTCCTTTTTGAGGATATCTATGCTGGCTCTTTAGCGCCTCCTAGCGTGAGGAGGGCTGATATACCAGTGCAACACAGGAGTGGTTCTTGCTGAAGAACTAGGTCTGTTTCATCATACACCAAGATTGCTCTTAGTTATCTAAGACAAACCATCTGGCTCAAACAAATCTCATTTATAAAATAGTAGACCGAATGAATTGTTGCTGGGCTGCTTGGAGACACTGATTAAAAAGATGCCATGTTTGTTGTACTTTCTTGAATAAAGTGTAAATTACATGGCAATAATCATTTTTAAAGGCCAGAGAACATAAAATGTTTAATGTACACTCTTATGGCTCTTACTGTAAAATGTTAATTATTATATTCTCAAAGTATGACTGGCAATGACCGAAATATGTTTCTTTGCATTTCCTGTAATGACGTTATATTTTGGAAATCTTCAATTCAGGGCTTATTACAAATACCTTACTTTAAATTTAAACATCCTTTCCTTTCCTTTATAAATCCTATATGTCTTCAAAAGTTAAGCTTAACTACAAGCTCCTCAAAGCTTTCACAAGTTTTTTAGGGAACAAGGCACTCTGTGTTTTTAAACTCTCATTCATACAAACATTTCTCAGGGTAACTTTACTGAGCATGCACTACAAGCCAAGCACGGTTTAGGTCCTGGGGATTCAGGGACAACCAACACACATTCCTCGACTTTCAAAGAGGTCATACTCTAGTGTGCAGGTGGGGGCTTGGTAGCAAAGACATACAAGGTAGTTTGCAGAATAAAATAATCATTAGAAGTATATGTAAGGTGTTCTAGGAATATAGAGGAAAGACAGCCATTTCATTCCAGTGGGAGGAAAGAGAGGATGGGATTTGGGGTAAGCATAAAGGGGAGATGGTGTCTGAGTTAAACCTTGAAGGATAAATAAGGTTAGCATGCAGATAGAATTGGTTATAGAGAAAAATATTTCATACAGAAAGGGAGACAGAGAGGGAAGTGGCATGTACAAAAGCATAGAGACAAAAGAAGAGCATTCCAGGACAAGAGATGGACATGGTGTTGGTGGAGAGCTTGGGTCAGACAGGCCTGGGTTTAGTGTTAGCTCTAGCTCTGGTATTTAACTATACAACCTTTGGGCAAGTCATTTATTTTCCTATAAGGGTTAGGTTTTTCACCCGTCCAATGGGTCAGGTAGAGCCCATTTTCTGACAATCATCAAATCATAAAATTGGTAGACCGCATTTTCTTGGAGACTTTGTGGGAACCTATGTTAAAATTTAAAAATGAGAACAATGGAAGTAAAAATTATGGTGTTTAAGTCTAATAACAAAATAAAATTTTGAGGAGTGCTAATGTTGTAAATATTTAAATGTAAACATTTTAAATTTAATTTATAGTCTTTTAGAGTCAGTCATGTCTAGAATGGTGTTTGTCTTTTGCTATAGTTACATAGAAATGATTGAGAAAAAAATTAAAAATCTAGGGATTTATTTTCCATATGTCCAAATAATATCCAACAGTTTAAAAAACAAGTTTAGCAAAAGTTACAACAATGTATTTCTCTTCATCATTTGCTGAGAGGAAGCCTTCTTGATTAATGTAATTAAAGGGTTGCTTGTAACTCAAGACTCAATTAAAAAAATAAATTTGGCCTTATTACTTTACTTCCAACTGGTGGTTTTCCTAGTGTGATTTTTGAGCTAAAATCTGCGGCTGCTTTGTTCATGACACATGAATTGTTTTAGCACATCCTTTCCCCTGCTGTGCATATGATTAAGAAAGCAGAGGTTAAACAGTGCAGTAAAGAATTAGGTAAATTCATTCTATTTTTGCTCTTAGTTGCCTTTTAGTCTCCCTCCCCCTTTTCAGGACTTGAAGAGTGCAGAAATCTATTATCTTCCCCTGAAATTATTTAAGATATGTTCTTATGCCAAAAATGTAGCTTCTCTTTCAACATTTTCTAGTACAATGATTTTATGATTTCTGTGCTATAGATATTTTCTGTACTGGAATGAAAATCAAATGTAAGTACATCCTACCATTTATTGAGTGCTCATATATGCTAGGCTGAGATAGGCATTTTGTATACATTGTTTTATTTTTACTTTGTGATAATCCTATGAAATAAAGATAATCATTCTCATTTTTAAATGAGAAAGAAGAGGCTCTAAGAGGTTATGTTTTTATTTCAAGACCCTACAATTGGCAAGTGACAGACTAAGGTGCCTGATATTTCATATTACGTTTCATGGTCTATTTCATTCTAAACCTGGATTCTTATCCATTTGCTTTTTGTAGGTAGAGCCTGATTCAAAGGATTTGAATCTAGTTTTGGTAGAGCATCTTGCATATAGTTAGGGTGACACGTTAAATTCAACTGAATGGAGTCTACAGCCATGCTACCCTGAACAAGCCCAATCCGGTCTGATCTCAGAAGCTAAGCAGGGTTGGGACGGGTTAGTACTAGGATGGTAGACCACCTAGGAAGACCAGGTGCTATAGGCATAAAAAAATGAAAAACTAAGAGATCGTAAGCTGACAAGTTCCTTGCAATCTGTGAGGTCAACCGAGGGCTGCCTTGCCTAAAAAAATAAAATAAAATAAAATAAAATAAAAAAATAAATTCAACTGAATGGAAATTTTATGTTCATGAGGACAGAGAATAGTCAGTTGCCCTCTTTGAGTTTATAGTCTGATGTGGGCAGGACTATACTATAAGTATCATATATAATACAGTGGAGAAATCATAACAAACTCAGCATGTCCAAAGAAACACTCTTTCTTCCCTTAAACCTGTTCCTTCCCCAGTCTTCCAGGTAATGGTGCTAATATTCACCCAGCTATTTAAATTAGAATCCTGGGGATCTGGGGGGATCCTTGATGCCTCCCTTTCTCTCACCCTTTACATCCAATTCTTTAGCAAGTCCTGTCATATCTGCTTGAAATATATCTGAAATCTACTTCTCTCTAATTTCCCCGCCATTACCCTTTCCAAACCACCCATACCACAGCCATCACCTTCTAAGTGGTTTTCCTGCTTCCTCTACCCAGTAAGACACATGTACAAAGAGCAGCAAGGGCAGGTTATGTGGCGCCTGAAGCTAAATTATGATACATTATGTACAAAAATGAATATATAGAATGATAATTAAAAAAATACATATATTAAAAGTCTGATAAATTCCATAAATATCAGAAAAAAAGTTTAAAATTATTAACTACTTGACCTATATCTATAATACCTTTTAATCTGCTTTTTGGGCTTTATACTCTAATCACCTCTTCAGATGACAATAATTTATAATATTATTTTCCACAGAAAGAATGGAAAGATTATTTAGTTTTTCCTCCAGCTTGGTTAATGGAAATTGTTTTTATTATTGATATAGTTTAGGAAAATTTCAGCCTCATCACTCATTATTGGTAACACCATGTATATTTTAGGATTGATATCAAATATCAGAAAACCTGTAGCAAGTTTCCTTCATATATGAACTGAAAGATTTAAGGTTGTTTTCACGTCCTCTTATGCAGTGAGCAATTTAAAATAATCTTTATTTCCTGAATGGATGGCACTGATTAACCAACTTGTGTCAGCCTTTATTGTAGAGGCATATTTTACATTTGATGTTGTCTTCATTGATGTTAGTATTTTTTATAACAATGCGAGATTTTAAATCTTTCTACAATGTGTTCATATGATTCACTCTTCACTAATTGGACTATCAACCAGTCTAGAAGCCTATTATTGCTTCTATTTAAAATGTGTTTCTTCTTCTTACTGGATTACTACTTTTGTTATGATCTGAATCTCTGGGGTTACAATTTTCTCATTGATGTCAGAATAATTTCTATTGATTTAATTGCTCATCTGTATTGCTCTTGCTTAATATTACACTATATTTTGAATTGTTCTCAGTTCTTTAATAAATCAATTTAAAGAGGACAAAAGAGGATACTCTGAATATAAGGCCAAATCAGAAGTTGTAATTTTTCACTTGTTGAACTAAAACATTCCAATTTTTATTTGAAATTTCAATTAAAATGGTATATTCAAAATTTATTGAATAAAATGTTTGCATTTCATTTGCACTTGAGTTTTATTCCAAATTTTCAAAAATACATCTTAGAGTTCTTAAAATGTCATTTAACTCCTATTATAAAACCGGAATAATTTTTTACACAGCTGGATGATTATTAGAATTTTCCACAGTTTAACTTCTAGCCCCACATTATTTTATACCTGGTTTCTCCCCTCCACTACTCACCCACATCCAGGATCTGACCCTAGAGAACACACTCACACTGCAATATAACTTTGGACCTTGCACTTTTGTATCATGATATCGTAGTGAGTGGTGGAGGTCATATCTGCATGAAGATGGCTAGATATAGATTATTATACAAGAGGTCCTTCTCCCAATTTAATCAATGACCTTTCTAACATACTTCTCCAGTCTCATATTTTCAACTATGTGTAGGAAGCTTACATTTTGTCATTTCGTATATTTCATCATCACAACTTTTACTATCATCATAAAAAATGGTTTTTTCTAATTATGTCAATGGCACAATTACTTTTAGGTCTTCTTGCTCAAATCTGTGTGATTTTTGATTGACCTTAACTCCTTAGTCTTTCATTTCCAAATGGTCATCAATTTTTATGATAAACTTTCTTTGTATTTCTTACATATGTCCTTTCCCTTCCATTTTCATTGTTATATTCTAGTCCTATTTTTTTTTATAATTTCTTAATTTCCTAATTTATCTTTCTGTCCTTAATCATTTTTCATTTCAAAATGTTGTATATAACATTGCCAAAGCACTTTGCTCAAAATACTCCTTTTATCACACCAGTCTTACGCTTAAAAACTGCAATCTAGAATTGCTTTTTATATCATTTAGATAAGTTTTTTTCTTTTACTCAAAATGGAATAAAAGAGCTATCATTTATGAAGAATTAAAGTTACTTATATGTCTTGAATATATTATTAATTTGGACGAACTGAGTGGAAAGCCAGTCTGAACTTGACAGCAGCCTGAAATGAAATATAGAATATTTTCTAAATAGAATTTTATTTTTGAGTGGTTGCAATTCTCAGCCTCTCAACCAGGATTCCCAGAGAAATTAGCCCTCATGTCCAAGGCAGCCTCTGTTTATAAGAATTAAATTTTCCCCTAAGCATCTATAATCTTACATCATTGAGAAAATTAAGAAAATAGACACCTATATAATTTTCTGCATGTCTTGCAGGACCCCTGTTCAAAACACTGGTATAGTAACTGAAATAAACTGCAAATAATATGTCACAAGTAGAGTTTTTGGATGTATTTTAATGATTTAAGGAAAAAACCACTTCATTTAGAATTAGCAATGTCCATTTGCATATAAACAGTGAACGCTGCCAACTTCAAACCCTGCCCTGTTTCAGAGAGCAAGAGGCTGTTTATAAACAGCCTCCATGTAATATTATCTACATTATGTGTCTCTGTTCTTTCGCAGACTAAAGTTTTACTATTAGGCCAGGTTGATATGTCTGAATTTCTAAGTTATTTGGGTTTAAATTAATGAGGTTTTTACTGTTTATAATTTGCAAAAAGATTCAAACTGCTACAATAGATATTGTCGATATAATTGTTAACATATAATACAATGTATGTACAATAATTTTTGTTTGTCTAAATTGAAAAATCGAATATTTTAAGAAAAGAAACTATGGTATAATATTTTGATTCTGAAGCTATCACTAAAAATGTTTTTAATCTAATTTTTAAAATTAAAAGTGGATTATATTTTTAACAATATAAAGTAGTGAAATTGGTGTATTTGAATAGCATTTAGCTGTTAAAGTAACAGAAAATCCAAAATTCAGAACTGGGAAAGGAAGGAACTATAGGAAAGACTGAGTCAGAATCGATAGCATCTCTTCAAATGCTCCTTTCTTCCATCATTTATCTGACTCAGTTACCCATTCTTCTTTTTTCCAACTTTCATCAAGCTTTCAGAGCAGTTCTGCCACAGGTCACATGACAGAGGAAGTAGAAAGGGAAAAAGAAACCTAGGATTAAAAAAAAAAAAAATACTGCAAGGAATTTCAGTGATAGATAATGACAACAGTGAACCTCTTAAAGGCAAGGCCTTCATCATTTCAAAAGGACTCCAGGGTCTTTGATATGGTAGAAGCTCAAGAAATGTCGGTGAGGGGAGATTCGATAAGCTGTATTGGTGCCAGATTGATTTAGCTCTCTGTTTAAGTCCGGCTGCTCCTGGGCTTTTGGTGGGAAACTAAGACTCAAGATTTAAGGATTGCCATTACCTAGTAGTAGATGATTTCACCTCCTTGACTTTATCTGATTTTATTGACAGAAAACTGCTCTCAGGCGTGTCTGGACAGTGAATTAGCTCTCTGAGGAGGTTGTGTTCTGAGCCCCATACGTTCCCTTTTGACTACAGACCAGGTGATGCTCACTTTGTAAATGACTTTTCGGGTTTATCCTGGATCCCTGTGAGGGAAATTTTCTGGCTGGGCCCCAATTTTATTCCATTGATTTTACTGTTCTACAAAGATACCTTAGATTTCACCACTGTTTGTCAATAGAAATCCGTATATTCCTGGCCTTAGATAATTCATTCTTCTGGATTCTTTTTAGAACATAGAAGAACAAGGATGCTCACTACTGAGCATGCTTCATCTAAAATTTTAAGGTTACTTTTAGGTTAGATTTAGTTTCTCAACTATAGTTCTAATCTCACCTGGTCTAACTGACTAAGCTGTTAAAGGAAACTGACATCATCTTCTGCTCTGTTCCACATTATCTCATCCTATTTTTGTTTCTAAGATTTTGTCTAACATTTCTAGTTTGGATGAACTTACTCATAATCTCTCTGATCATGGCTATTACTTCAGAAAGAGCTCCACTTACTTCTCTAGTTATGAACATTGCCAGCTACCTAATAGTCTGTAATTACAGACTTTAAAACTTTGAAAAACCAGTATTTTTCCCTTCCCATTTGCAGGAGACAGATTTAAAGAGATTTATGTGAAGAGACAAAAATCCATTGTATTTGTTGTTGACATAAAATGCTACAGATAGCTTTCTGGTTTTTGCCTCGATTCTTTTAGTGTTTTTTTTCCCTCCTATTTCTTCAAGAAAGTCTTAATTAGGTTCCAGTGGGTCTTATCACCTGTTTAATTTCCTATTTAAGAAGGAAAGTGGGATTTAGGTTTTGAGTAGTTAGCAGGCATCGTTAACATTAGTAAATGGAAAAGGTTGGGTAGTACAGCAGTGGGCTGCTGGAGGAAAAGACTAAATACAACAGGAAATATTGGACAACTAAATCCACTGATCTGAGAATTTTATACACATTGAACTTGTTTATAAATATCTGCCAAGAGTAAAAAGGTCTCAGGATATATACACGTGTGTATGTGCCACATATGGTAATTAACTTCACATTTCCACACCCCTGAAACTAAGAGTAGAAGAAGATTTAGAGCTAAGAGGAAAAACAAACAAATGAAATTATTTTGAAATAAACACCTAATATGTAACATTAATTTATCCTCAGAAAAGAAGTTTATGTTTTGAACTGGGGAAAAAAAGTCACTTTTTGTATATTTTTGAGGCAAATATAAATGAGTGTATATTCTAGACTAGGTCTTTTTTCTTTTGTAATTTAAAAATATTATAGTCTCTATGCTTCTAACAATAAAATTGTTTTTATTACTTAAATCTGAAAATGCCTTAGTTAAAGAATTTATCTTTCTAGTTAAGAATTTGATTATGGTCTTTTCTCTTTATTAATTAAGAAAACAATCAGGGAAACAAATCCATTTCAATAAAATAATTAAGAAATGTGGATAACATTCCTCAATTTGTACTTTGAACTGCAAGTCTTCTGAGCCATCAATGCTTTTACATTTTAAAAGTAATTTAACATTGTTATAAATGAAAAAAACATGACTAAACTATATCAAACTTCAGTAATTTGAATGTAATGATTTTGTCACTTAGTTTGAAAATCATTCTCATGGGCACAACAATGATGTTTTAACCAAACCTCCACAGGAGGGCACTATAGTGTGACTCTGGTATAAACTGCAACTATAGCAACTCAGTCTATCGTTATCTGGCCCTTGATTGAATATCTAAAATGATAAGTGTCCTGAATTAGAAAATTCTAGTTTTTAAAATTCAAGATAGGTAAATTTCACTGTGGTAAATATATTTTTCTTTGGTTAAAAAAAAAAGGAGTATAGGTAATTTAATCTTTCTTTTGTGACATATATTCAACATAAAATCTTATCTCAAAATACAGCAAAATGTGTAAGATATGTGGTCTGGATGAAGCAAAATCCAAATAATTTAAAACATATATAATATTTTAACAAATAGCAGAAAAAAAAATATAATCAAAACATAAATAACAAAGCATTTCTAAACTGGTTCGCCTTGTCCCAATAAGTCACTATAAAGATAAAAACGGAGATTTGGTCCAAATTAAAGTTTTTAAAATGCCCTTGGTCCTAACTTTCAATTTCACTAGTATATTTTCAAGTTGTTCTCCAGGAGATAAAATATTTGATATTTTTGATATTTTGATATTTTACTAGAGTTAAATCAATACAAAAGTAATTGTAATCTTGTCAGTTACCATGTGTCTTTGTGGGCCTTATTTTGAGGACTAACAGAATGCTGTACGAGTCCAAAAAGCCGTATTGATTAGAGTTTCATTAAATTTGAAGAGCAACAAGTGCTTATAGATATAGCACAGTTCTATGACTTTACATAACAAATCTGTTTCCATTAAGAAGAAATCACTCATTTCATTACAGTTTTGCCAAAAAAAAAAGGCATTTAAGTAACTTCTAATAATGGAGGAAAAGACTGGTAGAAAGTTAAAGTGGTGAAAATTCCTGAATCATCAGGGCTTAACTTCGGGGTGGCACATGTGCCTTTTTATAGCCTAATATTGATGGTTTTAATGTTACAGAGTTTATAGTAAAAGCAAAATAATGTAACCACTGTACAAATCTGACAGCTTTCTGAATCTGCTTTCTATATTAGAAATTGATGGCATCATATTTTCATACAAATGCAAAGCACTTACTTAAAACAGAGGAGTTCTCTGAACTTTTGAGGGTTAACACCTGGGTTGAATAATTAAATTTGTTGGTAATTAAAATGCTAGTTCATCATTCCCCTGGGGATTTAAGGCAGAGGGTTTTAATTTAAATATCTTTTCTTTTAGCTCATACTTACAGATTCTTTAGCCAATAAAGATTTCAAAAAGTAGATTTAAAAGTAATAAAAAATAACAAAGTAAGACTTGGGTAATCTGCTTGCACATAATAAAAATTACTTTTAAATATTATTCTTATGTAAAATTGGCAAATTATATAGTCAGATACTTAAATAAGAGGATCATACACAATCAAGGTTTTCCTTTGCTTTATAATCTGAAATCTAGCTAACCAGACCATTCAATTCACTGGGTTTTTGTTTTTTAGAACTTCTATAT
This sequence comes from Pteropus medius, assembly GCF_902729225.1. NCBI lineage: Eukaryota > Metazoa > Chordata > Mammalia > Chiroptera > Pteropodidae > Pteropus > Pteropus medius. Next base: position 38,127,893 of record NW_024344378.1, on the reverse strand, counting down.
TTAAAATGTTTTCTCAGCTTTATTGAGGTATACTTTATATACAAAAAAATTGCACATATGTAATGTATACATTTTAATGAGTTTGGACATGGGTGTACACTCATTATATCATCACTACAATTATGGTAATAAACACATCCATCACCTCCAAAAAGATTTATTGTGTCCCATTTCTTTTATTTATTTATTTCTGTGGTGATAACACTTAGCTTGAGATCTACCCTCTAACAAGTTTTTAAGTACATGACATCATATTGTTAACTACAGGCACCACACAGCACATCTCTGTAATTTACTAATCTTTCGTACCTGAAACTATACCCATTGAACAACTCCTGACCTGCCCCTCCCTTCGTCCCTTGGCAACTACCATTCTATTTTCTGTTTATATACCCCATATAAGAGGAATAACACAATATTTGTCCTTTTGTGACTGGCTTATTTCACTTAGCATAATGTCTTCTAAGTCCATCCATATGTTGTTGCAAATCATAAGATTTCCTTTTTAAAGACTGCATAATACTCCATTGTATGTGTATACTACGTTTTTTTTATTCATTTATTTGTTGATGGATGTTTGGGTTGTTTCCATAGCTTGGCTATTGCAAATAATGCTACAATAAACATGGGAGTGCAGGGATCTCTCTGAGATCCTGATTACAATTCGTTTGGTTATATATCCAGAAGTGGGATTCCTGGATCATACAGTAGTTCTATTTTTAATTTTTCTGAGGAACTTCCTATTTTCCATTGTGGCTGCATCACTTAACATTCTCACCAACAGTGTGCAAGAGTTTCAATTTTTCCACATCCCTTATCTTTTTTTTTTTTTTAATAACCATCCTAACAGGTATGAGGTGATGATATCTCATTGTGGTTTTGATTTGCACTTCTCCAATGATTAATGATGTTGAGCACCTTTCATATATCTGTTATCCATCTGTATTATGCAGGATTATGTAACAAAATCCAATAGAAACAGGAGTCATAACATGTGGGAACAGCTTCTCTGAATGGCCCACATGAGCATTTCCAGCGGCCCTAATGATTCAGACCTTAAGATTTAAAAAATATTACATAGAATTTTGATCAAAATCATTCTTTCTGTTTACTTTTTTCTTTTTAGATAACTTCTAATTTACATATAAACTGTATAACCGTTGAGATTAAATTGCAGACTAATGCTTCATTTCTCATTAGACTTCTATGTGCTTTTAAGTACAATGATACTAAGTACAAAACAGTTATTAAAATTAACTTTGATCTAAAATTGCCATATAATCCCCAGACTCCAATAGAGTTTTGACAATTATCCTAATAATGTTGTTTATAGGTTCAGGATCCAATCCATTTTGTATTTAAATGCTTTCTTTAGTTTCTTTCAGTTTATAAGAGTTCCTCAGTCTTTCCTTATTTTTCTTGACCTTGACATTTTTGAGGAGCCTAGAATAGTTACTTTTTAGAATGTTCCTCTCTTGGGGTTTATCTGATGTTCCTCATGAGTTGTGCATTTTAGACGGAAGTACTACAGAAGTGATGTTATATTCTTCTCGCTGCAGCGTGTCAGGAGTCACCAGTGTTAATTTGCATCATTTCTTATAATATTAATGTTTATTACACGAATAAGATTGTATCAACCAGATTTCTCTGCTGTGAAGTTAATTATTCAGTATGTTTTCTTATTTAATAAAAATAATAATTTTTATAGGAATATATATTGAAACTATGTAAATATTCAATTCCTTATCAAATTTACAACTTCAGTTTTAGCATCATTCACACCTAAATTAATTATTATTGTAATGGTTATCAAATGGTAATATTTTAATTTCATTATTCTTTTTCTGATTTATTGGTTGTCTTTCTACTGGTATATCCTATTTCTTCCTTATATCTATTTTTCAAATTCATGTATTTAAAACAGTACTGCTTCACGGATATGTATTTTACTCAAATAGTTATAGTCCATTGCTATCATAATTTATTTTGATGTTCAAATTGGCTAGTAGGAAACCCTTCAAGCTGGATCCTGTGTTCTTTGGATAGAATCCCATCCCTCTTTGTCTACGTCTTTGTTTCTAGCACAATAACATATTCCAGACTGATCTAATTTTTTCCTTCCTCAAACCCAGAGTCAGTCATTTCTTTATGGTGCTCCAGTTTCTTTTACTGGACAATGGTATTTAGAAACCAAGAGCTGCATGCTTATGTTTACTGTACTTATTACCAAGATGTCATGGTTCTGGCCCTCTCGGTGGACAAAATTTTAAAAAATTAGATTACATTATTATTATTTATCCATCTTGAAGCCCATTAGTTCACACTGATGATAACTCCAACACCATGTAGTTTGTTGTAGTCTTCCCCCTTATTACATATATAATTCCTTTACCCTATAGTGACAAAGCCCATTGTTCTTGATATGCTTACTTATTTGTGCAGTCCCCCCGGCCCCATATGTAATCAATTTTCAAAGCCGTGCCAGTAAAGTTCAATCTAGACATTCGTTGCCCTTCCTCTCTCCCCATTGCTCCCAGCTAGGCTCCAAGAAGGGGAACGGGAAGTGGATGAAAAAAGGAGAAAAGGCTTAAGAATCTTGACTCAGGCCATGTCAGTCCCCTATACTGCCACTAGTTGTGTTGACTGAAAGCTAGACCCTGGATGGATATCCTGTATCTCTCCAGCCCCCTCTTGGGTGTGCTGGCATAAGCTTATCTTGGTCGAAATGTTTGAAAACCTAAATTCTGAAGTCATCTTTTGGAGTCTATTGAATATTAATTGAAACAATCAGTTTAGCTATATAAGCATATAAAAGAAACTAATATTGTTATAGCCCCTTTCCCTTATAATCTCAAAGGTTCGATAAATTTTTTCACTTTTGAAGGACATTAAATGCATAGAAATATTCTTGATTATTCTTTCTTTTTAATTGACAAGGGGATAGCTAATGAATTTATTATGAGGCTAGCTCCCTATTGATATGTTTTTGCCCAGAGATCTGCAATCACCTGGTAACATTTGGCGCTGCTTTGTAAATACTGACAAGCCAACTGCAATACTGGCAGATCTGTCTCATACTTTCATATTTCAAGAAAGATGATTTTATTGCCAAACATCTGAGAATTGATTGGCTTTGTATATAAACATGAGTAAAAACTAATTTTGTATATTTAAAAGAAAAACAAACAACACAAATAGAAAAAACCCGATGACACAAAAGAAGACTTACAGAGCCAAAAGAATCTAAACAAATCAGAAAGATAAAATATCCGTATTTTCAGATGCCATCAAAAACATGCTGAAACAAAGGAAGGTTGAAAAACAGGTTTAGTCCTATGACCTTATAGTGTAAAAACACTGAATGTTTGTGACCTACCGATTTTAAGGCTCTAGAAACAAAATTTAAAACCAATTCTGTAACAGATGCTAATGTAAATGATGCTTACAGGCATTGATAAACCACTTTGCCTTCCTTCTACTAACATATTCCATAATTATACTGTGATTTAAATAGTTTATATATAGAGAGATGAATGTGGAACAGGAGAAAAGTATTCGTACATTAGCATTCAGAGTAAGTAATTCAAACATCTAATTGTTCCAGCTCAAGGAGTATTTAAAAATATTACCAGTTAGGTGTTCAAAGTTATTTTGGTTTATTTTTTATTGAGTCATGCTGATCATTTACAAAATTAGAAAGTGTTCTGGATCATCATACATGCACATTACAGAATATATACAGAAAAGGAACAGGATGACACAATTATCAGGAAAATCTTTCTGCTTTTCTTTTACCCCAGATATATTTAAAAATCATTAAAAAATAGAGCTTGCACTATTCGAAGACAGTTATGGATGAAAACAGACATTCTAGTTATTTATTTTTTTTTAACTTGAGAGAAATATTGTGTGTAAGGGGTTGGACTGTACATTCTTTGAACTCCAGAGCTCTTTAAGATGCATTTTAATTAACTGGAAACAGTTTAAATCTCTTTCTTCAATATTATGCAAACATCAGTGAAAAACTATTGCAAAAATTATTCTTGAGATTTATGCATTGGCCAATTAATAAGTCTTTCCTTTTTAACCAGTGTAGAATTAAACTAAAATGGAGTCACTTATGTCAAGGACAAAATGGAAATGGTCAATACAGGCACATAAAGGAAACTTAACATAAGAGTACAGGAATTTACAGCTCTCTTAAATAAATCAACAGAGGACACTAGCCAATCTCTACATGTCAAGTCTTCTCATGCCATCTCTGGACTTCCTTGTTCCCAAATAAGAAAGAAGACTACTAGGTAACCAATCAGCTGAAAAAGCCAAATCACTTCTTTATTTATCCCATAAAAATTCCTTAGTCTGGGAGCAACTCAAAACTTATTGTTCCTGTAGCCATGAATTTCCAAAAGTTTGATACATTTTAACAAATTACACTCTAGCAAAACACCAATTTAAATTTCTACAGCGCTGGATAGTTTCTCACATATAAGCTAACACTCAGGATTGCAAATCTAATGAAGAAAGACTGGTATCAAGTTATCTTATTTGTATTTCTTTGATTATTAGTATTTATTTTACTATTGGGGTGTTTTGGTTTATTTTTCTCATTCACTTATGAGATACTAGGGATATTAGTCCCTTGTTTAACATGCGTTACAAATGAGCTCCTTAAAATTTTTTTCAAACTTGTTTTTGGTGCCTCTTTTGTAATTTTGATGTTTTACAAATATCAATCTTTTCTTTTATGGTTTATGTGGCGTGCTCAGAAAGGCCCTCCCCACACAAAATTATAAACAAATTAGAAATTCACTCATATTTTCATTTAGTTTTAGTATTTTTTAACTTTATATAGTCTATTTATCTGGCATTTTCTTTGACATAACAAGCGAGCTGGTAATGAGCATTTTTTCCATTTTCCACATATCTATCATTAATCTGAACACCATCTTTATCATATATTAAGATCCTATATAGGCTCACATCTATTTCTAAACTCTTTATTGTGCCATATCGATCTGTTGGGTCTTTGCCAGATCCTGTATCATTGTATCTGGTAGGATAAGTTTCTTTTCGTTACATAATATTTTTATTTTTCCAGGCGGAAGAATAATTTTGTTATATTCTCTCATCAGTCTACATACCCCACAGTAAAGTTACTCAGTCACAAATTTTAATAGGATTTTGAGTGGCATTACATTGGGTTTAAACATTAAGAGTTTAAAATTTCACAATATTGAGCATTTCTATCGAAGAAGAAAATACATTTTTCTTTCTAGCTTTCCTTTATGTTCTTCAGTAAAGTTTATAGTTTAATTATTTGAGTTTAGCATATTCTTTTGACCTTTTCATAGCTATCTAAGATTTTTCTTACTTTTGTGAATGGAGTTTTTATTGTAATGTATTTTCTAATTGTATTGTTTAAATATAAAAATGTTATTAACTTTTATTACTAGTCACCACACTGAATGCTATTCTTTTCCTAGAAGTTTTCAATTGATTTTCTGGAATTATTCAGATAGCTACACAATTTGAAGATAATCATAATTTTGCCTTTCATTTTCCAATATTAATACTTCGTGGACTGAATTGTGTCCCTCCAAAATTCATATTTTGAAGGCCTAAACCCCATTGTGACTGTGTTTGGAGTAAGAAAGTAATTAAGGTTAAATGAGAGTGTAAGGGTTGGAACCTGTTTCAACAGGATTAGTGTCCTTATAAGAAGAGAAACCAGAGAGTTCACTTTCTTTATATGTCATGTGAGGACTCAGGGAGAAGGTGGGTGTCTGTAAGCCAGGAAGAGAGTTCGCATCAGAAACTGATCATGCTGGCACTATGATTTCATATTTCTAGCCCCCATAACTATGAGAAAATGAATTTCTGATGTTAAGCTATCCAGTCTGTGGTATTTTTTATGGCAGCCAAGCACACTAAAATTATTTCATTCTCTTATTACACTGACTATAATTCATAAAAATGTTCAGTAATAGTAGGAACCCTTGTCACTATTTTTAATGGGAATGCTTATATTTCATATTTTAGCTTTTGTTGCAGGAAATGCATGCTTTAATATGTTAGTATCCTATTTTTTTAAATTGAGGTAACATTGGTTTGGTTTGTAACATCGTACAAGTTTCAGGCGTACATTATAATTCTATATCTGTATACGTTATGGTGTGCTCACCCCAAAAATCTAGTTTCCATCCATTACTATTCATTTGCCCTCCTTTACTCATTTTGCCCTCCCCCTACTTCCCCTCTGGTAACCATCACATGCTTTGTTTTGTATTCCACATATGAGTGAAATCATACGATTTTGTCCTTTTACTTTTGACTTATTTTGCATAACATAATACCTTCAAGGTCCACCCATGTTGTCAAAAATGGCAATATTTCATCTTTTTATGGCACATCTTCTTTATCCATTCTTCTATTCATTTTTTAATAAGTTTCTACGGCAATGTGTGTGCATATTAAATTTTATGATATGCTTTTAAAAGTTTTACCAAGAAGGTAACAATTTTTTCTTCTCTTCTATTAAGGGATGACTTATGTCAATTGACCATCCTTGCATTCCTGAAATAACTCTCTCATAATGTGTTATTCTTTTTAAAATATCACTGAATTCCACTTGCTAAAATTGTATTTGGGTCATTTGCCTCAATATTCATGAATGAACTGCTTAGTGGTTTTAGATTACTTTTAACAAGATTTGGAATCATTATTTTGATATAAAAAATATGAGAAGCCTTTCTTCTTTCTGTAGCCTTGTCAACTATCACTCGAAGTTAAAAAATTTTTTTACCTCTGAAGAACTCTTTTAGTTTTCACCCTATAGCTATTGGTTGATTTAGGCTTTCAACATCATCTTGTGTCTATTTTGATCACATTTCTCTATTGTGATCTATGACCATTTCTGCTCTCTAATTCATATTTATTTTTGTATTGGTGTTTTCCTTTATGTTTTTAAAATTTAGGCTAGCTAGTAACTTACCTAGCATATTTTCTTTTTAAAGAAGCAATTATTATATTAATTCTATTGCTTTTCTTTTTAAAAATTCAGTAATTTCTGCTTTTATTTTAATGAATGATTTTCTTCTGATTTCTTTGCTATTACTATTTATATCCTAAACTCCCATAGTTTTGGCAGTTAGTGTTTAGATTGTTATTTTTCTAGAAACTTTGGTTTAGATTTACTCTTTGGCTAGAGTCATTTCAGAGAAATTTTAACATCTGCAAGCAGCTATTTTATTATTTATTTATACATTTGTTTTTCATTCCTAATTTTAATGCCTTATTGTCAGACAGTGTATTATGTACTATTTCTAATTTAGGAATTTGTTGAGGCTTTCTTTAGGGACTAAATACTACATTTAAATTTTGATGACTGCTTAAAATAATGTCTTCTCTGTGAACAATAGATAAAAGGTAAATGTAGTTTGTGTGTGTGTATATCTATCACATGTTAATGCCCATGAGAGGCCATCTACCATGGGATAATGAAACAACCAATTAGACAAATGACCCAGCCAGTTGACATCGACTAGCTTTTGTCATCAGCCTTCTCAGTGTTGTCATGATGGGCACATGGCTGGCCATTTTGGCTCTATGTGGGATATTCTGATAGATAATTCTCATTCCAAAGCTCTCTGATAGTTTGGCTGAGGTTTTGTAGCTCATTGTTTGCATTGTTTTTCAATGTCTTTCTCTGCCCAGTCTTCCTTCATCCCTCTTCCCTTCACAGGTGTTGATTCCTAATAAAGATTTTCCACACAAACTCTATCTTAGCATCTAATTATGGTAAATTCAATTTGTGACACTGAATTCTATGGAATGCATCATTCCTTTAGTCCTCTGCTTCCACTTGGATTTGGCCAAATGGAACCACAAGCACGATGTAAGAGAGGAGGTCAGGAGGAAAGAGAAGTCAGGGTGTTTATCACCCCATTCCCTATTGCCTTGTTATTGTTCTGGCCTACACTGTGCTTCTTTACAACCTCAGTTTCAATGTTGTGGATCCTCTTTTATTCCATCCTGTATTAGACTCTAGTGACATTTTGCCATTCCCTTTCCTCTCCAGGCTTGGGGGTAGTATACTAGTGAGAAAAGGCTAGATTTGCTGCTATAAAAAATTACTCCCAAATCTCAGTGACTTACAACTGCAAAGGTTATTTATTGTTCATTGGTTGGGTGCTGATTCCTGATGTCCAATCTGGGATCCAGGTGATGGAGAAGCACAAACTGGCTTTCAAAGTTTCTTCCCATCTGTTTCATGACATTTCAGCTCATATTTTATTGGGCCAGACAGGTAATGGCCAAGTTTAACTTCAGTGAGCAGGGAAGCATAAGGCTCCCTAAGAAGAAGCAGAAATGGGTAAACAGTAATATAAGCTATTAAAGCTATTAATGCCTTCCTTGCCATTGCTTGTATATGGCTGCTCACTGGCCTATCGAGGTTCTTGTCCTTATTAAATAGATAGATATTTAAGTTTTTTTGAGGATGCTGTCTTCTTCACACCCAGAATCCTGAGAGATACTGTGCTGTTCATTGAGTCTTTTATCACCATTTCCCTTCAACATAGTTTTTCTTTTAGGTATTATAATAATTACATTGTTTTATACTTTGTTAATTAGTTATTTGGCTTTAATTTTATGCTCAACTGAATCAGTACATGTAACTTTAATTTTATGCTCAACTGAATCAATACATGTGACTTTGCCATTTCTGTAGTTTTTATTTCAATCATCTTTCTATATTGTTTGGATTGTGTTGACAAATACATTTTTTTTCCCAAAAATGTTACCTGAATACCTGGGAGGTATGCTTCCTCAAACTCTGTACATTTGAGATTATTTCATATTGTTTGGACATCTGAATACCAATTTGGCTGGGTATGCAATTCTAGAGTCAAATCTGTTTTCTCCCAAAACTCCACTGACATTATTCCAAAAGTTTCTTGCATCTAAAGGTGCTAAGGACAATTCTTAAGTCTTTTTTTTTTCCTTTGTTTTTATCTCTTCCTTTGTTGGTAACTTATTTTTATTGCTCGAATGCTTTGACCCTGAAGTTCAATAATTTCAGTTGGATGTATCAGAGTTTTTCTTTTTTGCTTTTCTCTTTTAGAACAGTGACTCTTTTTGTTCTTCATATCTTGTCTTCCTTCACTTCACAAATATTATTATATCTTTGAATGACTTTTTTACTCCATTCATTCCGCTGTTTTCTTTAGATGATGCAGTTCTATGTATATTGGATTCCCATTGGATCGCTTATAATTCTTGTCTTTATGTCATTTCTCTCACATTTCTTGTGTGATTTTCTAAAGCTGGTTCTCCATGTAATAGGTTGGTTTTTCTACAGTGTCATTTCTACTCTTCACTATTTCTGAATATTTTAAAGTTCTTCAATGTCACAATTTTTTCTGCCTTTAGACTATCAGTTCCCTTTTACTTAATTCTGTTTTATATCTTTATATGACAGAAGTGTTCCTTTAATTTCTTTGGGGGTATAAAGGAGGTAAGTTTAAAATCTTTTAAGTAAATCTTCATCTTTCTTTAGTGGGCCTATTTTTTTTTTCATTTCTTTTTCTCCTCCCCCCTTCCCTTTCCTTTCTTTTCCCTCTCTCCCCTTCTCTTCCTTCTCTCCTTCTCTTCTCTTCTTTTTCTTCTTTCTGCTTTTTTTGGATGTTCTGATTAATTATAGATCCAGTTTTTATAAATTGCTTGCTTATTTTTGATCGAAGGAATCTTTTTTTTGGTGCCCATTAAGGTTCCCCAAAATCAGTAATTGAAAACTAAGGGAGCAAAACACGGACTGGGACAAACTCTTAACATAGAGAAGCATTCTTCAGTTTAGGAGTTCTGGAAAACTTAGGAAAAAAACACAAAATGAAGCCTTTCATACTCTACAGCTTAACATTTGCCCAAAGATGGCACTACTTTTGATTAAAAGAACAGGTCAGAGAAAACAGCGCACAGTTTGCAGGAGCGATTTCTCATCTTCTTGCCCATCTTGCTTAGCAGTAGAAGCGTAGACCCTATGCTGTGTAGTTCCTGGCTTTTCCCAGGCTAACAACAAGAAAAAAGCAGGAATCTTTAGATTTTCTATCATGTCACCTAGAACTCTGCCCTGTGTCCATAAACTGGAGAAGTTAAGCATGGCTCTCAATATCCTTTCTAAATGTGGTCTAAATAGTATTGTACCTAATAGTTGCTCTGTGACATTTATTATGTAGGCCTAATCTTTCTTGTTTTAAGTTGGAAATCAAAGAAAGGTGTTTTGTAAACATGCCTATATGTCATTATCTTTCCAAGAAGTCCATTATAACTTTTATTATTTGTTTTACTAAGACCCAGGAAAGCAATGATCAGACTTAATGTTTGATTTAAGATACAGGAAATCATGGCTTTATTAATACTTCCTGAAACTCCAGGCATTTAGAAGCAAATTATATATTGGAATTATTTTACTCCATTAGTAAGTGTATCTAAAAGGTAATTTATTTAACCTAATGACTTTCTGTAATATTAACAAAGTGTTTTCAAAGCATATTTATGAAATGAAAAGTAATTGATGAAAGTTTTCCATTTGGCAATTTTACTGGACTTTTTATTAATTGGAAATCAATTCTAAGCACCTAGAAGATATGGGCATTCGGTAGAAATTAACATATTTTGTGAGAAATGTACTCCATCAGATTAATCAAATTTATTTTTATGACAGTGACAAGCTGTTAGGACTCATGAAATTCTACTTGTTTTAATACTTTTCATTAGATAAACCTATAGTGGCTTTTCACAATGAATCGGAAAATATTTTGTTTTAAATTTAGAATTTTGAACTTATTCCAGTAAACTGTCTATTCGTGAACTGAAATGACCAACTTGATTTGTTGGCTTGACTTGTTGTAGTACTAATCTGCCTTCTGACCCCCACAATGGAAATTAAAACACACATACACACAGGCATACACATCCAAACTCTGACCTTTGCTTCACGTTTAATAATTTCTTTATGGAAAAACATGCTTATTTTATATTTTTCTTTAAACAAAGTTGGGTTGCTTTTCATAAATAATTTGTACCTATTTTAATTTAAACTTTAGTTGATGGCATGTTTTCCAGTGAACTGACTACTTTTTGGACTGAAATGAACAGCTTCCTTAGTTGCTGTGACACTGCACAGCCCTAACCTGCCTCTTGACCCTGACTTTGGAAATTAAAACACCTACACACATCATCGTGTTCATGGACACAAACACACACCCAAACGCTGACCTTTGCTTCATGTCAAAAATAATAATCTCTTTATGGAAAATCATGCTGATTTTATGGCAAACGAGTAGGAAGATTTCATGCCCACTGTGCTTCAGGAAGAATTTTCCTATGTTAAAACTCAGTAAAGTTCCCTTTAGTTCATTAAATACTCTCATAGTCAAATATGAAAACGGTTTCAGGTTGTTTATTGCACTAAGCCTGAACCATATTAACTAGGATCCATTTAAAGCTTGTCATAATCTAGCCTTTTACCCATTAATTATGTTTTCCAATAGTTTCCAATACTCAAGATGAGCAGTCTCGTCCCTGCTCTCTGGTTTAAATGTAATAACCATCCTTGCCTCCATCACCTTGCTCATAATATTAATAATTTCCACCTTAAGTCAGAAATGTTCTTTGCTAAGCTTTTCTATATTCTGCCCTTCTTTGTAGGCTCACTTCCATTCTGAACTCCTGCAACAAAGTATTTATTTTGCTGTTATGTTCTACAATGATTCTTCCCTTTTCTGACCTTTTATCTTATTTTCAAAACTAAAGCTTTCTAGTTAATTACCTAAATATTTAATTTTATATTCTCCGACATCAGGTACCATATGACACTTTTTTTTTCTTTCAACAGTTACACAGCATAGAACTGAGCACATAATAGTTTTTAGTTGTTAAACAAAAGTATCGGAAATATGTTTAATTTTCTCCAATTATTACAGTGGATTATTACCTCTAGGTAGGGCACAATTTTTTTTTTTAAATAAGCTATAGTTAGGCTTTGCTTTTCCTGTATGAGTACTTAAAGGACTTAGTATTATATTAAAAACTACACTAAGGTAATTTGAAGTCCTTGAAGTTCCAATAGGACAGAAAATTGATGATTTTGTTTTCAAAAATAAGAAATCATGAGATAGACTGTCCTCTATATAAACAGGAAGAGTGTAAATTCAGAGGAAAGATGTCCTTTTTGTCCCCCCAAAGTCATTTCCTGAGTATGTTCTTAGAGTCTGGTTTCCATTATGTATTAGTTGTTATGTCAGATTTCAGAAGCCTTGGAACTGATTTGAGTTCTTATAGGATACACTTTTCTTCTGGATCTTTGGTTTCCTTTGTTCCTCATTTCTTGGTTATTTCTTCCTTTTCTTCAAAACCTTGTAGGGCTGTTAGAAGGATGAAGTTCTCAGAGTGGTATCTGGCACATAGTTAAGAGCTCAGTGAGTGTTAGCCATTGTGTTATTTTCTTTTGTTTCTTTATTATGACATTTCCCACCCTACCCCCAATACGAACCTGGTAAAATATACGAAAATGTTATTTAGTACTGCTGTGTCTATTTGTATCTAAAAATATGATGAAAGATAAAAAAGAAAGTAGCAAGCTATATGCTCTCAGAAGTACCTAGTATTTGCCTATAAGAAAGTTTGGATTTTATTCCTATCTTCCTCAATAAATGTTTATTAATCATCTCACATGAATAAGCAGTGTGGGGAGGCACATATTATTCAGAAATAGATCCTGATAATTTGAATATGAATATCTTATTTCAGCACTAGAAATAATGTTATTTAAAATGTAGAGGAGATAAGACATATAAATAATTCAAGGTTGAAAGTTAAAAGTGCCCCAAGAAAGGTACAGATAAAACGAGAGTTCACAGGGGGAAATGGAAGAGCTATTTTCAGTTTAGGGGGTTAATAATTCATAAAAGAGAGAAATGAACTTTGATGATAGAGCTAGTTTTGGACAAGCATAAATTTGAGGGAGGTGGGAAGATGTTATGGATTATGGATGGCTGCAAATTCTGTCACTCCCCACATAGAAAGGTGGAGTTTATTTCCCCTCCCCTTGAAAGCTAGCTAGTTCTGTGACTACTTTCACCAATGTAACGTGGTGAGAGTGACACTGTGACAGTTCTGAGCCTAGCCTCTAAGAGGAATGGCAGCTTTTGCTTCCTCGCTCTTGCAAGCCTCACTTTTAGGAGCCAAGCAAAGTGTATTGAGCCTAGGAAGCCACATAAAGAGATTATGTATAGAGCCCATGTAGAGAGAGGTCAGCTTCCAATGGTTTGCATTTTCTTGATAACTTATAAAGTCGGACACACCTATTAACTTGGGTATCTTCTTTTGTGAAGTATATGTTCAAATTTTCACCCACTTTTTCTATTGGTTTATGTCTTATTGTCTTATTGATTTGTAGTTCTTTATCTATGGCAGATACGTCTTGTCACATTCATTTTATGGCAAATATTTTCTCACAATCTACTTGAAGTTTTGCCTTTTTAATTGTGCCTTTTGTTGAAAAGAAGTCCTTAATATTAATGCAGAACAGCTTATCAGCATTTTCTTTTATGGTTAGTATTTTTGTGTGTGTGTGACCTATTTAAAGCCATGATGATATTTTTCTGTTTTCCTCTATAAGTTTAAGTTTTACTTTCATGTTTAGATCTACGATTCCTTGGAATTGATCTTTGTTCATACTGTGAGCTAAGAGTCCAGATTCATTATTTTTCTTATGAAATATACACTTGACTCAGCACCACTTATTAAAAAGACCATGTTTTCCCCTCTGTACTACCTTTGTCATAATCTAAATGATCGTGTTAAGTGTGGGTCTCTTTCTGCACTCTTTTGTTTTCTTCCAGTGGTCTATTTGTCCATCATTAAGCCAAATACATCTTTTAATTACTGCAGATTTATAAATCTTGAAACATGGTAGTATAAACCCTTCAATTTTCTTCTTTAAGATTGTTTTAGCTCTTTTTTTGCCTTTTGTAATTATACATTTTAGAATCAGGTTGTTAATTACATGCAGAAAACCTGTTGGGATTTTTAATGAGATTATGTTGAATATGTAGATCAATTGGAGAAAACTGACATTTTTATTACACGGAGTCCTCCAATCCATGATCATTGTGTATTCCTCCATTGTTTAGATGTTCTTTAATTTAATTTTATTCATAATGTTTTGTAGTCTTCTATATACATATGCTTTACACATTTCCTGTTAAATATCTCATGCTTTTTGATGCTATTGTAAATGTCATTTGATTAAGTTTTATTTCCCAATTGTTTCTTACTAGCATATAGAAAAACTTTTTTGTGTATTGGTCATTCATCCACTGTTCTGCAAAACTGTTTTACATGTTTCAATAATTTTTCTGTAGATTCTTTTGTATTCCAATTTCAGTCAGGTCACATGTGAAAAATAAGAGTTTTAAATCTTATTTTCCCACATCTACTCTCCAATTTTTTCTTGCCATATTGCACTGGCTAAGATTGCTAGTGTATACTGAATAAAAGTAATGACAACAGACATCCTTATTCCTATTCTCAGGAGGAAAGGTTTTAATATTTGACTATTAATTGTGATAATTATAACTATTAATTCTGCTATTTCAGGTTTGCTAACAGATTTTATAATGACTGGGTGTTGGATTTCTAAAATGATTGTTCTGCTTCTAATGAGGTCAGATGATTGCCTTCCTTTATTCTAATGTAGTACATTGCATTGATTCTCAAATAGTAAACATACCTTGTATTCCTGAAAAAAACTTTACTTATTCACAACATTCTACTTTTTCATATACCATAGGATTTGAATGTTAACATCTTGCTTAGAATTTTTACCTGTATGTTCATAAGGGAGATATGCCAAGGATTTTCTATTCTTGTAACATCCTTGTCAAGTTTAGGTATTAAGGTTGTGTTGATATTTTTCTAAACTCAAAAAGTTTATATAAGATTAGTTTTATTTCTTTCTTAAATATGAAGATATATGACCTTGGAAATTCTTTCGTAAAATATTTTAAATTAACTTTTAAAATATTTTATTTAACTTCAATTTCTCTGCCATAGAGCTATTAGAATTTTCCTAGTATCATTTTTGTCTAGTATAAAAAGTTAGATATAATGTTGCTTATATTATCGTCTTATCTTTTTAATGTCTGTATGATCTTGAGAGATGCCCCAATTTATTGCTGATATTGTATTTTGTGCCATTTCTTTGTTTTTTTCCCCCTCCCAAATGTTTTCTAGGAGATTATCAATTTTATTAGTCTTTCTAAGGAATCACCTCATAGGCTTGTTAATTTTCACTATTGTTTGTATATTTTCTATTTCGTTATTTTCTGCTCTTAGTTTTTTAATTTTCTTCCTTATCCTTTCTTTCAGTGTAATTTGGCATTTTAAAATTATTTTTATTTTTATTTCTCTAATTTGATCTCTGGCTCAGAAGTCTGGAGTCTTCTGTCACCATCCATAAAACTATGATAGCTAACTTGTAAAATATGTAAAACCTAAGGCCCTTCACAGTTTTTGACAATGATATTCCTTTGTTATTCTTTCAATATTTGTAGAAATTTTAGTAATGTTTTAAGAATCGGCCCAGGCCTGGAGTAGTGTCAGGCTCACTTCTAAACACCCACCTCTTTCTATGCTCTTCATCTCTCAATCCTGGTGGAACTGGCATGCCCATATTCTAAGACTGTTTTCCTAGTCTTGTAAAATCTCAAAACATTTGATTGGCTTCTCTGCTTCTTAGGGGCGACCTTCTAGCTTCTTCTTGACTTCTTACTTTGTACTTCCTAAAAAAATGACCCTAGCGGGGGAAGCAGCACACAAATGTTGGGCTCACTCCTCTCTAGGATCATGGCCTCTTAAGTTCTGACTGCCCTGAAAGATCTCCAAGGCCTTCAATTCGATTTCAAAAAACTTACCCACTCTTCTATTTGTTCTTGATTAGAGCACGGTCTGTTACAAGATACTCCTTCAGAGCTGGAAACAGATGTGCCAGAATGATTGTTTTTTGAATGAAGTATTTTTCACATTGGAAAGATATGTAATTATTTGTAAATTTTTTGTTTTATTATTTAATGCCCCAAAAGAACATATTTCCACTGTTTTGAAAAATAAGAATATTTTAGAGTTCACTGTATATTCAGGGAATATCAATAACATCACAACTGCTTTTAGAATCCAAACTGTGTTCTACAGAAACTGAGAGTTTCTCTAGTTAATTCTAATAGCTCCTTAAAGAAGCTATTATAATGAAGCTTCTATCACTCTCTCTTTATCTCTGTCTCTCTCTCTGCGCGC
>NW_024344378.1:38070876-38111489 GCF_902729225.1 Pteropus medius | reverse complement strand
ATTCAGCATCTCAAGCCTCCAGTCACAATGCTGTGTTAGCAACTGGAAATCTATGGCATAGAAAAAAAGCTTCCACTGACCATATACAAAAAAGAGCTTTTTTATAAATAAGAATTTATTTAAAATAGTAATTAGGTAAGTTTCTTCTCATTTTTGGCAAATAAATGTGTTACATTCTCAAATTATTCTGTCTTCATTTTGAGGTACAAAAATTTAAACTTACAAATTATGTAAAATGCTTATTTTATAAAGTCACTCATGCTTTAATTCATGTCCTTCACCCTTTAATTCATTTTATAATTTTTAAATGGCAAGTGGAGCTTATGTTACCACAAACATTTCTTTTAATCTGAAAAATGTGTTTTTTGAAAAGCCACTCAACTCAAATAAGGCTCTAAGCAAAGCTTCTTTCTCTAAATCAGTTTAAATTAGTTGCATTTTAGATAGAGATGCAGTGCTGAAACACTAAGAAAAATGAGAGAAACAGCATTGAGTCTTGTTAGTTATGTACATGCATTTTTCTTTTCGAAGGGAAGAAGGGAAGTCATGCCAAAAGTAACTTTTTAAAAAATCTTTCCTCCTTTTGTCTTTTGTTTTTAGTAGTTGTTGGTGTCCCTTTTAGTATGTAAAATGAATTTGTGTAAAGGCATTGACTTTGTATATTTGTGAATTTGTGTAAATGCACTACGCATTTACTGTGAAAACTTAGCTGAGTTTTTATGCTTATGGCATATAGCTAATAAAACAATCCAAATATTTCAGCCATGTTTTAATCAAAGGTTACTATCTTAAACTGACTTAATTCCAAATGTCTGGCCTTATTTTAACTTAATGGGTCTATGTCTAAGCAATAATCTAATTTTAAGCTTTCTGTTTATTCCAAGTAAAGTCAAACAATATGTGCATTTGTTAAGAATAATCTTTGGGCAACACTTGAGTTGACGTATCCCATTAGCAATGATTCGGGTAGCCTCTTTTGAGTAACCTATCCAAACTGTCTCTTATGATTTATAGAAATAAAAGGGATAAAACCAACTATCTCTTCTGTTCAAAATTAACTCTTGACTGTTAAGTATTTTCCACATCTATTCATTTTGGATTGAAATAAGTTTCAGAAGTGAGGTCCCTTCCAAATTTTTAAAAGCATTTTAACCATAAAAGCCTAAAAAATATTTTGCAATCCCATGAGCAGTAACCTGATATTTAGGAGCTTTTTTTTTTTTTTTCTTTAAAGGAATGAATGGAGTATAAGCTTTCAAAATTAGAACTTCATGTGCGATCCATCATAGACAACATTATTTCAGTGCCTATTGTGGCAGGCACTTAAGATACAAAGGGGACAAGAAAAAGGGAAATAAAATTTATGGAGTACTCACTATTTTCCAGATATTTTAACTGTTATTTAACTTATTTCTTATTACACCCCTATGAGGATAGGAGATATTATCTCAATTTTAAATATGAGGAATCCACAGTTCAGTAGGGTTAAGTAATTTGCCCACCATTATAAAGGCAGCAGATGTTGATGGAATTTAAATGCAGGTAGAGGAATTAACTGACCATACTGACCAATTCCATTTTATTATTAAAATAACACATGTATACGTTCATTTAATTACTCACAGAGTTGGCATCTGGTATGTGTCTATATGTTGAGCACTGGAGATATAAAATGAGATAAGTAGACATGATCCTGAATTCAAGGCATTTGCAGTAGAGTATGTAGTACTAGGATGAAAGCGCTATGAGAGAGGAATGTTCAAGATGCTGAGCCCAGAAGGGAAACTTAATTGGCTTTCTAGTTGAGTCTCTTTCCTCTATCTTGTTTATCCTCACAACTATAGGAGGAAGATATTATTCCCTTCATTTTGTAGATGAAGAAACTGAGCTTCATAGGGATTAAGAGAATTGTCCCAATGAGCAAGTAGGGAGGGCTTACTTTGAACCCAATGAGCAAGTAGGGAGGGCTTACTTTGAATCCAGCTCATGTGTCAGCTTCTGTTTTCACCTGTGCCAAACTTGGAATAAGACCCAGTATTTTTTTGTATCAACTATACATAGTACATTCATTAAAACATTAGTGACCAGTGTAGATTTTATTAGAGATTTTTTTTAAAGAGTTTCATTCAGCACTTTTTTCTCACTAAAAATTAATTTAGTGGGTAAGGAAGTATAAACATGCCATAGGAATGGCAAATGTAATCTACACCTTGAACATGGCTCCCAGCATCCCAACCGCTCAGAAGTCCACCTGCAGAGAACAGCTATCACTGACTGACTGGTGTTGGTGGTGACTTCCTCACCAAGGCATTTCTGAATGCCTGGATGAGGGGAATGTCTCCCCTGGACACTCCTGAAGTTACTGATTAACAAGTGGTTAAATAGCTTATATATTATTTTATCTTCCAGAACTATCTAAATCCTTCCTGTACATTATGGTGGGGAAGTTCTGGCATATCATCCTAATTGACTTGTAGGCCACCACTGAGTTCAGCCTTTAGTTATCCAGACTAGCAGACTAATAAAGCCACTCCTGGGTACTTGGGCCTTACTTTCAAGTCCTGGATTATGAGTGAGTGCACCCACATCAGTGCATTCATCTCGCTCAATCTCTATTATCTAATCATTTGTTTCATCCTCTTTTGTCTGATACTCTTAAAGTCAATTCAACAATGGTCCTTAGTGTTGCATCCCCATTTCCTCTCACTCCTGCCCAATAAGTGTTCTGGACACTACACACATATATGAACCACCCAGTTCAGAACGCCATTTTGAGGGTGAACCTCCTGAGGCTGCTCCCATCATCAATTACTATGTAGTCAGGGTTCTATGAGAACCACACTAAGGCAGGTAATTGAGGGGGTTTAACAAAGGGGCTATTTACAAAGATGCAGGCTGGTTTAGAGCAAAGTAACGAAGTTGGTTTAGCATCCTATCTATTCTCATTTCTGGGCATAATGGCGGCGGGGGGGCGGGGCGGGGGGAGTAGGCGGTGAAGGAGCACTTTCCAGAATACATAGAGAAGAGCTGTACAGATAGGACAGGAACTAATCTTCTGTAGAGGACACACCCAGAATGCAGTGACCT
This sequence comes from Pteropus medius, assembly GCF_902729225.1. Taxonomy (NCBI): domain Eukaryota; kingdom Metazoa; phylum Chordata; class Mammalia; order Chiroptera; family Pteropodidae; genus Pteropus; species Pteropus medius. Next base: position 38,108,402 of record NW_024344378.1, on the reverse strand, counting down.
AATAGGAAGGGAGTTGGGAGTAAAAACACTTCAGCCTCACTTTTCTTTCACCCATGCCCCTCACTGGCTCGGCTAGAAGTCAGAGCGTAAAGGAGCCTACTGATGATTTCCATAAAGCTTGGCCTTCTGTGCACAAGGTAGGGTAGAAAAGGGTAGAAAGTGGATTTGAAGAGGCAAACAGAAGACATACAATGTAAAGTACAGCATAGGGAATATAGTCAATAATATTGTAACAACTATGTATGGTGTCAGGTGGGTTCTAGACTTACTGGAGTGATCACTTCTTTGTAAGTTATATAAATATCTAATCACTATGTTGTATGCCTGAAACTAATATAATATTGTATGTCAACTATAATTGAAAAATAAATTTTAAAAAAATGTCCAAGCAACAGGCCTAATAATGTAGGATTTTTTATGGTATTTAAAATATATTTAGGAAATAGCTATCTTGAATTATAATTGTTTTTACCTAGATAACTAATTATGTTGAATAGGTGACTGCACTCATTTTGTGAAAATGGAACAATTAAATATTCAGAAGTTCAGCCAGAGAGTTTATCTTAAGCAACATTTCAAGTTTTGAAAAATTTACATTTATATCAGAGTTATGCTTATTTGCATTTAATGATCACATTACTTCAAAACATTCATTATTTAACAAAGAATAATGAAGTACTTTCTCATCTCTTTTCTCAATTTTGGCTGTAATTTAATACACACTAGAGTGTCCATTTTCATAAACTATATAAGCAGAAGCATACATATTTGGTTAGCAGTATTATTTAAAAAAGGACATTATTGGGATTCTTGAGCAAAAAATATAAAGAATTTGAAAAGGTTGTAAAAGTGATCATTTAAAATCACTTTGTTAGAATATTATTTATGTTAGAATATTGTTTATTCTCTTGGAGAGTATGTTTGGAGGGTAATAAAGATAAACTATGTCCTATTTTGCTTGTGTTTTAATTGTTGAAACTTTTGTGGGTAATCAATATTATGCCATTCCACTTAAAAGTGAACAGTTTCTTTCATTCAAGGCTCTTTTTGGTGCCACTAGGGATTAAATCAAAGTTTCTGCAGAGAAAATTTGGGACAGTAGTTAATTAAGTATATGGACATTAGTCCTTGAGTTTCATGTCTTTAAAATGTGGTAAAGTGGTTGTTGTGAAGTTTACTTGTGTTGATATTTAAAGTGCTTTGACAGTTCCTGGCATATAGTAAATGCTGAATGAACTTAACTTTCCCTCTCCCTACAGTTTTGCCTAGTTAACTCCTATTACCCCTGGATCTCCATCCAGAGAAAACTAGCTCACAGGAGCCTTCTGTGATTCACTAATCCTCAGATTAGAGAAAGCTTTCTAATATATCTTTTTATAGTAACCTGTATTCTTTTATTTTTTTTTTTACAGTACTTGGCTTGTAATTATATGCCTGTTGTTTTATTAAATTAATACCCATTTCACTGGCTAGACTGTTTAGCATTACGAGTAACTGTGTTTGTTTTGCTAACCAATGTCACATGCAGATAGTAAAAGTAATATTTATGAACAAACTGACTAACAGTAAGTTCTCAGAGTATGGTTTGCATTTGTTTAATAAATATCTTAATTGTTAAAAGATGGCAGTAGATACCAACCTGAAAATTACAGACAATACCTAGAATTAGAATTGCATTTAGAAGAATGATCTTGAACCTGTCATTGTTCCTTAGGACAAAGCTTGTTGAGCATTGACTGTATAGCAGCTTTGGCCTTTTGGAACTGAGATGCATACCTATTCCTGTTCCTGAAGCCAAAGAGTGCATTGAATGCAATGTCTGCCCAGCTCAGGTACCAGGTGAAGTTATACAGTTATCAGCAATAAGCTTTACTCATAAAGGCTTAGCTTTAAACACTTAAACACTTCTCTTTATAACTCTAGTCTGAGCCTGTAAGAAAATACTGTTTTTCAAATGAATGATTTTTGTTTGTGCAAGTCAAAAGAAACTGAAATCGAGTTATACTATGAATAGATATTTATTAAGCACCTATTAGGAGCAAACTAGTTTGGGAGATGAGCCATTCGTGTAGAGAATTTGATTTTTCACTAGAATTCCAGGGGGCTTCTCTGAGAATGAAGAGCAGGCCAGAGTGGGTTGTACAGAAGCAGCCTGACACAGTGGAGGAGAAAATGAAAGATGAAGAAGTGAACATTTGGAGGGTGATTGAAATATGGAGTGAGAGAGATTTCAGCCATTGTTGTGAATGTTGAGTGTATTAGTTATCTGTTGCTATGTAACAAATCTCTCCAAATTTGGCAGCTTAGAACGATAAACATTTAGAACCACACCATTCGGTGTGTCAGTTACCTGGGAGTGGCTGGACTGGGTGGTTCTGGCTCAGATTCTCTGACCACATTGCAGTCAGGCTGTTGGTCTGGCTACAGGGATGTCAAAGCTCACCTTGGGGAGGATTTTCATAGCTCACTCACTCGGCTGATGGCAAGCTTTAGATCCTTGCCCAGTGAGCCGCTCCAGAAGCTTCCTGAGTGTCCTCACAACATCAGTTGAAAGCCCCCAGTGCACATGGTTCAAGAGAGATAGCAAGAGAGTGCAAGCCACAAGATGGAAGCCACAGTGTTTTTATAGCCTAATCTTGGAAGTGACATCCCATCACTTCTACTGTATTCTGTTCTCTAGAAGCGAGTAACTAAGTCCAGTCCCCATTCAAGGGAAGGAGAATTAAGTGCCACCTCTTGAGAGGAGAAGTATTAAATTTGCACACGTATTTTTAAAAGCGGCAGAAGAAACACGGAGGGACATACAGATCTCTTCGTGATGCCTGATGTATAATGTTTGGGTTGACCTTTTAAAGAAAGCTAAAAGATACCGAGTCACCATTTCCCTCCAGCTTCTAGGAATCGATTTTGTCTTTGTATATGAGTGTGCGTTTGAGTGTGTGTGTTTCAAGAGGCAGGGGCAGGCAAATCAGCTACAGTCAGATGACATATAAACCAACACTGCAAGGCATGATGCCTTAGTGTCAAATCCCAACAGTGGTTTATAAGAGAGAGAATTCAACATGGGCTACAGAAGTCAAGAATGGCTTCACAGAAGAAACATAAGTTGCTCCAGACTGTAAATATTAATATGTGATATTTAATATATTTTGCATTTTATTAAAAAAATATAGTTCAGTCAGATTTTTCACTGCTTAAATGGAGCAAAAATATCTGCATTCATTTTGTTAGCTGCATGTGTCTTTTTTCCCCACCCAAAATACTTGATCTCTTTAGTTGAATGCCCCTAATTCTTTAAGTTGTCACATATTGAATATGTAGGGCAGAAAAACATTCTCTGAATAATGGATAGTATACTCATTCAATTCTTCCTCTTTTTTTAAAGTAAGTGTGTGTGTGTGTGTGTGTGTGTGTGTTTATGTATCTCCCCATAAGCCCTGGCACATTTATAGTATCCTGTGTGTACCAGCAGGCATGCAAATCCTGAAATAAGGGAAAGTAGGTTGCTGCTCCCATCTAAATTCTTATTAGTCCAAAGCCATGCTCTGGGAGCTATGAAACTCCATATTCATCAGTTAAACTTACCACGTTTGCTATGGTCATTAGCACTTTAAACAAACAGAATAAGCAACTTAAAACAAAACAAAAACAAAATAACAACAACAACAAAAACAATCTACCTCATATACCCTTATATAATTTCTTTGATCAGGCACAGAGCTAGTTTGTCACAGAAAACTTTGCGATTTTTTTCTCCTCTACACTCCTATAGTGTCAATGGTGCTGATGCAGCTGCATAATTTGCATAGAAAGTTGTTCGATTCTGTAGTCAGAATACCAATAAGGTGGCCTGTTTCTAAGCATGTTTATTCTGTCTTGATTGACTCTCCACTTGCATGCTTTTCTGCACAATGCATACTTGCATATTTCAGCCATCTGTCAAACATTCACCAAGCCTTAAGGTTGGCCTAGTAATCAAACTTGAACACGATGGAAACATTGGTATATGGCCCAATATTATAGAACTGTGACCAAATCTTTCTTTTTAAAGAAAGTAATCAATAAAAATATATCACCCTACAGTCTTGCTTGACTTGCATTTGATTACATAAATTTATTTACATTTAAGTCTGCATTCACCAAGACAGAGCCAGCTATATATTTATAATAAATGACTTCCTAGTTATAAACAACTGTAGTTCTCTATCCACACTAACTGTAGCAGTCCAGCATGATTTCCAGCCTGTAGAAAGAAATCTATTTTGTCATTCTATCAGTTTTGTTACCCAGAGTAAGACAAGCTCATCATAAATTTTGGATTTTATTACCAAGGAGAATATTTGGAAGTATAGTTATGGGAAGAACAGGACAAAACAGTTTAAATTGGAATCATCCAGCAAATCCTAGGAAAATCTGGGATAAATGGTCACCTAATAATAATATGGCTCAATCTCCCATCCAGTGCTTAAACAACTTTATGAAATATCTTTCAACAAAAATCCCATAGTTAAATTTGGAATACTGTAATGAAGATATAACTTATCACCTGTCAATTCATCCAATATGATTTATTAAGTGCCTTCTGTTTGCCAGGACCTGTGCTAAGAGTTGGTAATATAACAGCAAGGAAGGCATGGGCCTCTGCCTTCCCACTTCTTATCCCTTTTATTTCTGGATACATCCATTATTTAGAAAGCGATTGCATATACTAGTCAAAATCTCCTCCCAGAAGAGCCAGACACTGGTATTTGGTCTGCCATCTGGGAGTTATGCAGACAAGACAAATCTCTTTTTTATTTTGCCAGACCTTTAGATTTGAAAACAGCTATTAAATCTTCTCTGAATTTTTTCTTCTTCAGAGGCCTCTGGTCCTGGAACATCTAGTTTATTTCTTCTGAAGACATTTTGATTTGAATATGTCCCTTTTCAAATGTGGGGTGCTGAACCTTATATAGTCTATTTTAAGACATGTCTGGACTTTTTCTCTAAACTAGAAGCTTGGATTATTAATGAATTCTGCGGAGTATGTAATCACAGAATAGAGACATATTGATTTTCCTTAGACCCCATTCGTCCCCCTACTTCTTGCTATCTATTAGCCAGATAGTATCTTAAATAATAGAGTAAACCTCTACAGCTAGAATCCTTGTTTTTTTAGGTTTTATTGTGACACCCTGGACATTCTGCTGATTTATATAACTCATGAATAATAAAATGCTCATCCTCAAGTAACAATTAAATCTTCATCTGCAATAGAACCTTTTGCTTTAGGGAAAAAGAACATTGCCTAATCACATAAACATGAAATGCATCTCTTCAAAATAAAACAGGCATTTTCATAATGTTATGCAATCTTTTAAAGTAAATAAGCAAGAAGAAAAGAAATAATGCTGAATAAGGAAAATAAAAGGAAATGGAATAAAACTTTGATAGTTTAAGTCTTTACTCTTAAAAAACAGCAACATACTTTAATACATGCTGATTGCAAAAAATATTTTCCAGACATAGACAGTGTAAACAGAAAGCAAAGATTATCTTGTATAACTATCAACATCAAATGACTACTGCTAATAATTTGATGTGTGTCCTTCAGGATCTATTCTCTATGTATACATACATAGACATGGATGTAAACTGCAATTACAATAGACACACTTAGTAGTCTGTTTTATTTTCTTTTTAACATATTGTGAATAATTTTCCATCATAAGTACAACACATTATGAGTACTCGTAATGATGACAGAATTATGTTGTAATGAGGCACCTCAAATTTTTAAAACTTCATTCTACAGATAGACATTTAGGTACTTGACAGTTTGAAGGTTTGTTTTTTTTTTTTCTATTATAAACAAATATAGGCACCCATAGTTCTGTCCATTGTCTGATTATCTCCTTGGAATTAACTCAAAGAAGTATAATTGTTGGCTCAAAAGGTAATATCATGCCAAACTGCTCTCTGGAAAGTTTACCAAATTTACACTCCTACCATCAGTATATGAGAGTGCTAGTTCACCACACTCACAAGTCAATGTGTTATTTTAATTTTTGAGAATCTGATCATTTTAATTTGGGTATCATTTCTTTTAGTACTTCAAAGGTGAAACCTTTGCATAAGTTTATTGGCTATTTATATATCTTTTCTTCTAAAAATGCTTTGTTAATTTTTCCATTAATGTCACTTTTTTCTCTTTGATTTGTAAAAATTCATTATATAAAATATTAAGACTATTATACCTTTCTGTCATTTATGCTATAAATATTATTTTTAGTTTGTTTGATATTTACTTATGGTATTCCCTTCTTCAAATATAGAAGTTTTAAATTTTGACGTGGTCAAAAATATTCGTAGCTTTTAGCATCTTACAGTCTCAATTTATAATGGGCATTTCCTTTATATATGAAACATTCCCATGGTGCTCCATATAAATAAAGTAGGTCTTCCATAATTAAAAATGAATAATATAAGCATATTTTATTCTAATATCAGTTTTTAATTTTCTGATAATGGTATATTGATATTTTAAAAGGTTGATTTAGATTTTTCAGTCTACACATCAAAATAATGTTCTCCAAATATAATGTTTTGAAATTAGTCAATGAAATAAAATTTTCTTTCTTTTAAATTAATTTAGTAAATGATTACTGAATACTAGGTGAATGTATACACATTTGACCCTTAAACAATGTAGGGGATTGGTTCCAGACAGCCAGGGATAACAAAAACTACAGATGCTCACATCCCTTATATAAAAGGGTGTAAAACAATGCATAGAGTTGGCCCTCCACATCTTGATTCCCAACCAAGAATGGAAAATATTCCTTTTGATCTGTGGTTGATTGAAAGTTTCCTTGGATGCAAAACTTGGGGATACAGAGGGCTGACTGTGTATTTGTTTTAAAAATCCACATATGTGGACCTGCGCACATCAAACTCATGCCGTTCAAGGGTCAACTATAGCTCCTATACCGAGCAAAACAAGAAAATCATAATGTCAGTTATCCAGATCTCACAGACCTATGCAATTAGTTCCATGAGATGTAGCTCTATAATTAGAAGGTATTTGATGTTGAGGAAATAAGTAAAAAGTAATGTTAGAAAAAGTACTTTTCCCTCCCTCCCTTCCTCTCTCCCTTCCTGCTTCCTTCCCTCCCTCCTTTCTTCCCTTCCTTTTGCCTTTCTTTGATTCTTTGAGATATGTTCTTCAAACTGAGCTTGGAGGAAATAAAAGGTTTGGGTTGGCAAAAAAAAAAAAAGTTGGGGAGTATTTCAGGTGGTAGGAACATCTTACTTCAAGGCAGAAATAAATAGAAAACCTGCAATTATGAAAAGACCAACATAACTCAATCAGAGAATTGGTAACAGAGAAGCTGAGATTAATGCCGGTGGGCCAATGGATGGAAAGACTTGAGTGACAGGTTCAAGAGTTTAGGTGCCATATGATCTGTGATGGAAACCATCTTTAAATTATGCTCCTTCCATTTATCAATTATTTTACTGGAGACAGATTCCTTGAATTTCTCTTAAAGATTTATATTTAGGGAGGGATGATTATTTTTCTGTGCTTTAGAAAAAAAAGACTAGGGTGAAGTTTGATAAATTGTATACCCAAGTGTCAACCATTTTCTTTAAATGATAGATTCTAAAGTCAGTTAGCCACACATGTCAGGTAGAGCAGATAGAGTTATTTTAACACAACAATTTCTGATTCATTTTCTTTAGCAACACCCAATGTGAGTAGGTCAAACTACAAATTATGTCCTGCATGATTTTTCCCTTCCAGCAGTTTGCTAATACAATCATTCAACAAGAAAAAAACAAAAACAAAAACAAAAAACCCACCTTTTTTAAAGATTAAAAACATCATCTGGATAAGTTTAGATTATTTCAATAGGGACATCTCAAGGGTAAACTGAAGAGAAAAAATATATCTTTATAGCCACGCTTTAGTTGCCTTCCTCCTCTCCAAAATATGATCAGACATGTAATGTTTTTGCTTTTTTTCCGCATAAAAGGGTGAGTGTTTACATAAGTCTCATATTTTGTTTATTCAAGATACCATATTTTTATAGTTTAAAGAAAGAAAATATAATTTATGTTTCTATCTGGTTATTTTCCCTTCCCCATATCTAACAATTTTTAAGTACAGTGTCATTAACACCCATAATTTGTGTTGGTTTTGAAATAAGGAAGAAAAGCGTGTTTTCTTTATTTTGTTTTTGCTTTAGAAATAAGTGCTCAGAACATGAAATTATATACAATTGACATTCACTGGTTTTAGAGAGGTCTGAATTTTCTGTATTTGCTGACTTTAAGTGGTATTATTTCGGGTTATGAAAGGCTGCCAAAATATGACTCTAGGCAAGGTAACTATTTAGGTATATTTATCATTCTCTTTAAATATCTAAGAATATCACATTAATAATGATCAGATTCTGCTACAGTCCCACTTGTGAAAATAAGGCCTCCACCAACGACTGCACAGGCTGTGTGCAACAGACAACTCCATTAATCACACAGACTCCAGCGTGAATGGTGCCCCTAGGAATTGTGCAAAGGGGGTTTGTGTGAAAATGTCCATGTTATCAAATTATGAAACATGTTAAGTATGCTGGCTTAAACAGAAATAAACCTACATCTATCTATTACATTTTGTAAATTAAGGAAACTATTAAAGCAGACAATCTTATGAGGTTTTTACATTCAAACAGAAATATATGTATATATGTGTGTGTGTGTGTTTAAATACTTACATACAACCTTTGAAAATACAAATGATACAAAATGTGATGTGTTGTCACAATGGTGAAATTAAACTGAATAAATATTTTTAAAATGTGCTATGTATACATAATTCATGATATTAATTTTATTTTCTTGGGAAAATTTGGGATGTTATAGCACTACACCAGATTTTTTTACTCTATAAATGAGTTTTCAGCTAAACCTAGTTTATACTTAAAATTAAAATATGGCAGCAACACAGTTGCAACGTATTTAATTTCATGGATCGAGAGTTCACCTATTTTTTTCCATTTGGTCTTTCATTTTGTAAACACTCAGATGATACCTCTCTGTCTGTCTGTCAATATATATAATACGGAAGCATGTTTATATGCCTACACTTAATTTACAAAATATGCCTCAACACTTCTGGGAATGTACTAGGGAGCAATTTTATTATTGTTCAAGTAATATATGGAGACATTTACATTATAAAAGATTAACATAAATCTGAAATGTAGAGAACAAAACGTCCCTCTTCACATCCTATCCAATTCCTACTTCCACGCCATTGCCCAAAGGAATGCCATGTTAATGTTAGTGTAAATCCTCCTAGTCCCTTTATTATCATTTAAATACATATACCTGTCTATATGTCTACATGTTTATCTGCATTTAAAAATAAATGGAAACACTAGTTATATTGCTTTTCTTCTATACTTTTTTCATAAACAATTTGTGTGAGAACTTAACTACATCGGGATCTACCGCATTCCTTTTAAAGACTGGAGAGTTTTCTATAGTGTGATTATAATTCATTTAATTTAACCATTTCTCTTCTGATTGACTTTCCCCAATTATTAGCTTTTATAAACCATGCTTTGATGAATATTCATGTATAAATAGCTTTATATAATATGTCATAGGGAAGATTCTTATAATTAGAATTTGGGGGGGCAGAGTATATTCGTATTTGATTTTACTAATCTGCTATCCAAGTGGCTTTACAAATTTAACCTCTCACCAACCTCTCAACACGAATTGTATTTTCTTACATACTCATTAATATTGGTTATTAATCAACCTTTGGCTATTAGCCAAATGTTATAGTTGAAAAACACTTTTTATTATTTGGAAGTTTTTTAATAACTAGTAAGATTGAATATCTTTATCTGCTTAATGATCACATATATTGTCTGTTCATATTCTTTGCCCATATTTCAATTGTCTTATTTATCTTTTGCTTATTTTATTTGTAGGAACTATTTGTGGATAAAATATTGTTGACCTGTATTATATTGGTTTGCAAAAGTTTTCTCCAAGGTACTTCTTAAAAAATTTATTCATAGCATCTTTATTAAATCTTTAAAAAACTTTAGGTGGCTAATCCTATAACTAAACTTAATCTCACAATTACAAATATTTTCCTCCTTTTTCTCGTGTTTATACATGAGAATTTCAAATTTAGCACTTTAAATCAACTGATTTTATTACTCCATTTTTCTCCTCTACTAGTTTAGTACTTATTATTTATCCAATGCTTACTCTAGAAATTATAATATGAATTCTTAACTTCTTAAATGTTTTAAAATCAGTACTTTTACTTTTCTCATGTCAGAACCTAGAAATACATTAACTCATTTACTTTCCTCTAAATTTAAATGCTATTTTCATTGTTTAATTCTCTATGTATTTTAAAACCACATAAAACACTGGTGTGTTATACATTCAATCTTTATTTAGATTTACTTATTATGTATTATCTATCTATCTATCTATCTATCTATCTATCTATCTATCTATCATCTATCTATCTATCATCTATCAACATCTATCTTCTATCTACCTACCTCCCTAATTTCACCTGTTTACTTTTTTCTTTCTCTCATTTTCCATCTAATATTGTTTTCCTTTTTTAAATTTAATTTTATTATTAGTTTCAAGTATACAGTACATTGGTTATAATTATAATTATATAGTTTATAAAATGATCCCCCTAATTGCTCTTTCTCTCCTCTCGCTCTCCATCTAGCCATTACATTAATGCTAACTACATTCCCTATGCTGTGCTCCCCATCTCCATGACCATCTATCAACTACTAATTTGTACTTGTTTAACCCTTCACCCCATTCTCCCAGTCCCCAAACCCACTCCCTCTGGCCATCACCAGACTGTCCTCTATATTTCTGAATGTTTTTGATTAGTTTATTATTTTTGTTCCTTATATTCCACATGTAAGTGAAATCATATAGTATTTATCTTTCTCTGTCTGACTTATTTCACTCAGCATAATAACCTCTAGGTCCATCCATGCCATTGCAAATGGTAGGATTTCATTTTTTTTTTATAGTTGAATAATATTCCATTGCATATATGAACCATAACTTCTTTATCCAATCTTCTGTTGATAGGCATTTAGGCTGCTTCCATATCTTGTCTATTGTAAATTGTGCTGCCATGAACATGGGGGTGCATAGATCTTCATGAATTATTGTTTTGGTTAAAATTGTGTTCTTTATGCCTTTAGTATTTGTTTTAGTGTGTTTCTGTTTGTAATGAATTCACTTACTTTTTTGCATGAAAATATCTCTTAAAATTTTCATTCTTGAAGGGAATTTTTGCTTGGTATAGAATTCTAGATTGAAGGATATTTTCTTAGAACTGTTTAAAGTTCCATTATGGTCTTCCGGCTTTCATTGTTTCTGATGAGAAGTCAGATAACAATCTTACTGTACTTCTTTGAAAGAAATACACCTTTTTCTTCACCATGGCTGGTTTTAAGATATTCTACATTTTTTTCAATTAAAATAATTTTATTAAGGCTTTATTTTTTTGAACAGTGTAAGTTTCACAGCAAAACTGAGGAGAAAGTAGAGATTCCCCAAATATCTTTGCTTACATATATGTATAGCATCCTCCATTATAACATCCCTCACCAGAGCAGTACATTTGTTACAATTGATAAACCTACACTGACACATCATAATCACCCTGAGTTCATTAGGGTTCACTCTAGGTGTTGTACATCCTATGGACTTGAACAAATATATAATGACATGTATCCATCAGAGTATTTTATTTCTATAAATATCTGTACTCTACCTATTTATTTTATTAATCCCTTATCCCCACCCAAACCCCTGGCAAATGCTGATCTTTTTACTGTTTCCATAGATTTGCCTTTTCCAGAATGTCATATAGTTGGAATTATACAGTATGTAGTTTTCTTCAAGTTCGTTTCTTTCATTTGAAAATATGCATTTCAGTCTCCTTCATGTCTTTTCATGGTTTCATAGCTCTTTTTTTTTTTAGGCAAGGCAACCCTTGGTTGACCTCACAGATTGCGAGGACCTTGTCAGCTTACGATCCCTTATTTTTTTATTTTTTACGCCTATAGTACCTGATCTTCCTAGGTGGTCTCTCATCCAAGTAGGGTCTCTCATCAGGCCCTACCCTGCTTAGCTTCCGAGATCAGATGGGATTGGGCTTGTTCAGGGTGGCAGCTCATTTCTATTTAGCACTGAATAATATTCCATTGTCTGGATGTACTACACATTATTAATTTATTCAACTATTGGGACATCTTCGTTGCTTCCAAGTTTTGGCAAATTTAAATAAAGCTGATATTAAACATCTGTGTGCAGGTTTTTGTTGAGGACATACGTTTTTACCACCTTTGGTTGAATATATAAGTAGGATCACTGAATCGTATGATACGAGTATTTTTAGTTTTGAATGAAACTACCAAACTGTCTTCCAAAGTGGATGCTGCATTTCCCACTAGCAGTGAATGAGTTTCTGTTACTCCATATCCTTGACAGCATTTCTTGTCACTGTTACACATTTTGGCCATTCTAATAGGTACATAGTGGTTTCCCATTGTTGTTTTAATTTGTATTTCTCTGAGGACATATGATGTGGACCGTATTTTCATATGTTTATTTGCTATCTGTATATCTTCTTGGTGAGGTGTTTGTTAAGGTCTTTGGCCCATTTTATAATTAGGTTGTTTGATTTTTTATTGTTGAGTTTTAAGAGTTCTTTATATATTCTGAGTAACAGTCCTTTATCAGATGTGTCTTTTGCTTCCAGTCTATCTTTACATTCCAAATATTTACTTCCAGTCTATCTTTACATTCCCATGATATTGACTTTCCCAGAGCAGAAGTTATTAATTTCAATAAAGTCTAGCTTATCAGTTACTGCTATCATGGATTGTGCCATTGGTTTTGTATCTTAAAAGTCGCTGCTATACCCAAGGTCACCTGGGTATTCTCCTATGTCATTTTCTAGGAGTTTTATAGTTCCGTGTTTTACATTTAGATTTGCAATAGTTGGAGTTAATTTTTGTGAAAGGTGCATCTAGATTCAAGTTTTTTTGTTTTTTTTGTTTTTTTTTTTTTTGCATGTTGATGCCCAGATGTTCCAGCACAATTTGTTGAAAAGGTTATCTTTGCTCCATTGTATCGTCTTTATTCTTTTGTCAAAGATCAACTGAATATATTTATAGGTGTCTACTTCTGAGTTCTCTATTTTATTCTATCAGTCTATTTATCAATACCACACTGTCTTGATTACTATAATTTTATAGTAAGTCTTGAAGTCGGGTAGTGTCAGTCCTTCAACTTTGTTCTTCTCTTTTAACATTGGGTTGACATCTCTGGGCCTTTTGCCTCTCCATATAAAATTAAGAATGAGTTTTTACTGATATTCATAAAATAATTTGCTGGAATTTTTATTGTGATTGCATTGAAGCTATAAATAAAGTTGGAAAGCATTGATATCTTGACCATAGTGAGTCTTCCTATCCTTGAACATGAAATATCTCTCAATTTGTTTAGTTCCTCTTCCATTTTGCTCATCAGAGTTTTGTAGTTTTTCTCATACAGATCTTGTACACATTTTCTTCAGATTTATACCGATCTATTTCCTTGTCCGGGTGCTAATGTAAATGGTGAAGTGTTTTCAATTTCAAAATCTACTTGTTATTTCATTGTATAGGAAAGCAACTGACTTCTGAATTTTAACTCTGTCTCCTGCAACTTTGCTATATTCACTTACTCATTCCAGGGGAGTATTTTTCTTTTTTTTTTTTTTAATTCTTTATTTTCTACATGGACAGTCATGTAATCGGCAAACAAAGACAGTTTTGTTTCTTCCTTCTGAAGTGGTATAACTTTTGTTTCCTTTTTCCCTCTTATTGTATTAGCTAGAACTTCCAGTATGCTGTTGAAAAGGAGTGGTGTGAGAAGATATCCATCCCTGGCTTATACTTGATCTTAGTGTTAAAACTTTGAGTTCCTCATCATTAAGTATGATGTTAACAGTAGGTTTTGTGTTGGTATTCTTTATTAATTGAGAAAGTTCCCCTCTATTCCTCGTATGCTAAGAGTTTTTATCATGAATGGGTTTGGGATTTTGTCAAATGCTCTTTCAGCAACTATTGATATGATCATGTGATTTTTCTTTTTTAGTCTATTGTGATGAATTACATTAATTGAGTTTTGAATGTTGAACAAGCCTTGTATACATGGATCAATCCCAGTTGGTCAGAGAGAATACACTGTTATTTGCTAAAATATTATTTGCTAATATTTTGTCGAGTGTTTCTGCATCTATGTTTATGAGAGAGAGTGGTCTGTAGTTTTCTTTTCTTGGAATGTCTTTGTTTGATTTTAGTATTAGGCATCATAGAATGCATTAAGAAGTATTCTCTCTGTTCCTATTTTCTGAAAGCAATTGTGGAGAGCTGGTATAATTTCTTCTTTATATGTTTGTTAGAATTTACCAGTGAATCCATCTGGGCCTTATGCTTTCTCTTTTGGAAAGTTATTATTTATTTTTACACACACACACACACACACACACACACACCCCTATTCAGATTCTCATCTATTTCTTCTTGTGTGAGTTTTGGAAAATTCTGTCTTTCGAGGAATTGGTCCATTTGATATAGATTATCAAATTTGAGGGCATAGAGCTGTGTACAGTATTCCTTTATTATCTTTTTAATGTCCACAGGATCTATAGTGATGACCCTCTTTCATTGCTGATATTAGTAATGTGTGTCCTCTTTTTTTTCTTAGTTAGTCTTGCTAACTAAGAAATAAGTTTTGGCTTTATTGATTTTTCTCTATTGATTTCCTGTTTTCAGTGTTACTGATCTCTGCTCTAATTCAAATTATTTCTTTTCTTTTGCTTAGTTTAGATTTAACATGTTCTTTTTTTTACTTTCCTAAGGTGGAAACTTAAGTTTAATTTTAGATCTTTCTCGCTTTCATATATGTATATTCAATGCTATATATTGTCCTCTAAGCACTACTTTTGCTGCATCTTACAAATTTTGATAAGTTATGTTTTCATTTTCATTTAGTTAAATATTTTAAAATCTCTCTTGAAATGATGTACCAGGTAAAATGTCTTATTTGACCCACTGTTATTAGAAGTGTGTTGTTTAATCTCTACGTGCTATGGGATTTTCCAGTTCTCTTTCTGTTATTGATTTCTAACTTAATTCTATTGTGGTCTGAGAGCAGACATTGTATGATTTCTATTCTTTCAAATTTGTTAAGGTATGTTTTACAGCCCAGAATGTGATCTATCTTGGTGAGTATTCCATGTGAGTTTGAGAAGAATGTGTATTCTGCTATTATTGAATAAAGTAGTCTATATATGTAAATTATACTCAGTTGATTGATGGTATTATTAAGGTTAACTATGTCCTTACCGATTTTCTGCAAGCTAGATCTGTGCACTTCTGATGAAGGGATGCTAACATCTCTAACTACAACAGAGGATTCTTCCATTTCTCTTTGTAATTCTATTAGTTTTTGACTCATATAGTTTGATGCCCTGTTGTTAGACACATACATGTTAAGGATTGTTGTGTCTTCTTGGAGAAGATAACCCCTTTATCGTTATGTAATATCTTTCTTTATACGTGATAACTTTCCTTTGCTTGAAGTCTGCTCTGTCTGAAATTAATACAGCTACTCCTGCTTTCTTATGTAATATCTTTCTTTATACGTGATAACTTTCCTTTGCTTGAAGTCTGCTCTGTCTGAAATTAATACAGCTACTCCTGCTTTCTTTTGATTAATGTTATTAGTATGGTATAATTTTCTCCATCCACTTATTTTTAATCTACGTGTGTCTTTATATTTAAAGTGGGTTTCTTGTAGACAATATATAGTTGGGTTCTATTGCACTCTGACAATCTCTTTTTATTGATGCATTTAGGTCATTGACTTTGAAAGTGAGTATTCTTACAGTTTGATTAATATCTACTATATTCATTACTGTTTTCTGTTTGTTGCCCTTGTTCTTTGTTCTCACTTTTGTTTTCCACAATTTCCTCCCTTTTGTGATTTTAAATAACCTACTTAGGTCTTCCAATAATATTACTCCACTTCTCTGGCCACAGTAATTAATCGGGAATGGACCCATGACACGAGCACAGCCAATAATGTTAACATTGTGAGGAAGAATGTCTCTTTTTTTCTGGAGTTGCTAAACTGCAGTTGCCTGTGTCATTTCTCCTACCAGTTGAAAGAAGCCTGTCTGCAGGAGAATGGAATGAGGCCAAAACAGAGAGAATCAGGGAAAAGAACTGAGCAATAACTAAGACAGATGAAAGATTGAGACACATGCATTCATAATATACACACTCACACGTACATACACAGGTAGTAACATTGTTGGACTACTTAGATCCAGTTGACTTTAATCTAGCTTAACCCCAAGGTTTATCAGTTATTTTGAGTGGAATTTCTTTCATTTGCATCCCAAAATTATCATATACTGTTTTGGTAACTCATTCACAAACTTTAGGTTCACATCAGATTTCACTTGTTCCTGGAAGCCATCATAAGCCTTAAATCTACAGTTTAGATAGGCTCCTTGTCTTCTATTTGTTTCCATAGTATCATAACATTTTTGGGCCCTATATTGTAATTACTCATTTATTCACATCTCTCTTCTCTCATTAAATAGTAAACTCCCTAAGGACAAGAATTGTTGTTTGTCACTGTGTATTCCTGGGATTTAGTACAAGGCCTAGAGCATAATAGGAACTGAATAACATATGTAGAAGAAATTAATAAACAATTTTATAGCTGCATCATTTCATTTTAGTTGTCTGGCAATAGATACCTGGCTAAAACCATGACTTGGAGTATCTGCTATGGGTTTTTGATCATCACCATTGGTAATATCCAATAGTGTTTTTATGTGGAATTATTAAATGTTTCCTTTAGTTTTTAGGTAACAAATGCAAAAGACATAGCAGTTTTCAGATTTCTAGATAGGGGCTTAGGCCAAGGAAAATATATATCCCCTAAAGAGATTCTGGTTCCCTTACAAGTCTGATGTCAGAGGGTCCGCAGGCTAACTGCATTGTCAAAACAACGGACTTGGAGAGCTCCTGGCTTAGATAACTGAAAGGGAGTCCTCGGCTCTTTAAATAAAGTGAGTGATATTCATATACTTCCTCCACTCAGGTAGCTACATCTACAGGCATTTGCTGCCTCCATTTTCTGCTCTATTCTATCATTATCATAGCTCCTCCTGATTGTTTACTGTCTTTTACAGTGGTTTACAAACCTGTAAACCACTGAATAAACTACAAAACATGTTGCTTATAAAATTATATCTATTAAAAAGATTTCTAGATTATACAAAAACCTCAGGTCAAGTATAGCGATTTACTGAAATTTGCCTTCTATGATCTAACAATAACATGAAATTTCTTGAAAAAGGTGAGTAGAAATAGCTAGAAACAATCATTAAAAAACAAAAAATCAATTTTCTTCAAAACCCCAGGAAAAGTAGAGTATGATTTATGTCTCTATTAATAATTAAAATTAATATTTAGCAATTATTCTTAGCAGAGATTTATGTGTTTTGTTCTAATCTTCTATCCACAATTAAGAAACTAAATTTCGTTAGTGTTATTTAACTTGAATGCTTGCCTGGGAGTTAAATTTAGAACATTTATGCAGTTGTCATGTGGCCCTTGTTTGGTCCCCAAGCACTGAGATCAGCATGAATAATCACATTAGTGGGGCAGGCTCCTGCCTCCTTCATAAAAGGTTGTTAATTAAAAAACAGATATTTGCACCAAAGATTATCAGACACTTCTAAAATTCCATAAAATATTGTACTATAATAACTGCCTTGGTTAATCTTTTAAAATTCCATCAGTGGTCTAATTCTTGGAGACACAATTTCCTTTCCCTAAAGATTTTTTTATAGCTCTGGTCAGTGTAGGGAAAATACAAAAGACAATGGAAAATAAAGGAGCCGATCCCTGCCTACTTTCTCCATTTTATCTTTCCATAAGCATAAATGTCACCTAAATATATCCTTACAACAGAGAAGAAAGGCATAATTGTGCAATTAACAAAGGGGAAAGGGAGTTCTTTATGACATTTTTTCTTAATAATTCTAAATATCTGCTTATTTTGAAGCCACTATCATTTTCTTAAAGTTTTGCTGAATAGATGAGATAGGATTGTATTCCAAATTGATAATTATTGCAATGCTGTCACACTATATGATGTAAATTCTGAAACAGAAACGTTTTCAATGAAACTTTATCCAGTGACAATTTAAGCTACGGTATGAAGAGACTTCAAAGAAGAAATTTTTAGGAAAGGCAACAGCAAAAGCATTCCTTGTTTTCCTCCAGCTCATTTTTAAAAGGCCAGCATCAGAACAAGTGGAGAGTGAGTTACGGTGACTAAAATGTTTATGAAGTAAGCAATCTGTAAACACCAGAAAAACAATACTCTTGAAGACAGAATAGTTAGTACAGCCCATCTGGCCCTTAATATCAGGAAAATTATAATGTAAATATCCCCTTATTCACTGTTTATTTCTGAACACAGGCACTCCTACCCTTTATACTTATAAATAACGTAGCCTCCTAAAGTAGTTGAATACCTAGGAAGCATTTTTATGACATTTTTAGCTTCCTTACGATGTTCTCTTATGCAGGATTCATTTCTAGTAATTACAAATATGTGATTATATGTAAAGCTGTTCAGAAGTGTCCAGGTAGACCACTGATCATAGAACTGCTATTCTATGCACTGTCACTGAATCACGTATGTAGTGTTAACTAAGGGACTACCGTGTTCTGCATTATACTGTATGCTGTAGTAGAAAAACAGCACATGATCCTTGCCTTCAAGGAAATTACAGTTGGGTTGTGTTGACTATATCAATCCACAGACAACAGAAAACCATATAACACAGTGCACATTTATATGCTCATTGGTGTGATAGGAGTAGCTAATACTCAGTAGAAAGAGATTAATTGGAATAAAATAATAGAATGTGATTAAAGTTTGTTAAACCCTTCCTGTGAGATGTGATGCAATTAAGAAAGGTTTGCTTCATCGAGGAAGTGGGTTTTGAATTAGCCTTTAAAGAATGAGTAGATTGAAAATAAATGTGAAATTAGAAGAGATTTAACTGAATTAATTTATCTCACTTTTCCTGATTTTGTTTGCATGAAGACATACATACCTTATCCAATTGAGCTTTGTCAAATAATCAATCCATAAATACATAAAGTATATGTGATTAACAAAGCTTTCAATGCCAAAAGACAGCTTATTTTCTTAATCCAAAACTCACTTCATGTAATTATTCTTTTTGTAAACTATTACTTGGTTATATTAACACTTGAATAATCTTGACAAGAAGTTGCTTTAAGCAGTTAAAGATCCAGATGCTGATCAGCATGCATTAAGTGATTCAGCTTAATTGGTTCCATCTAGATAAATTACTTACCTCAGTTCCTATCACAATTTCTTCTCTGGTAGAGTAGAACAGAAACTCATATAGCTTGTAGTGTTGAAATAAGCTGAAACATAAAATAAATGTGCAACTCTGATAAATTTGAGGAAAAAAAGCAAATATGTAGGAGTGTTTATTAAAGGAAAGTTGTTCATATTTACCAAGCTACAAACATTAAACACTACTGTGGAGTTAATCACCACCTTTATTCTAAAATAAATTGTTCAAAAATGCTAAAAAATTAAAGGTTTACTTTTCTGAGACACTGACAACATAACATAGTACCTAAAATAATATTTGTAAATTAATCTGTGATGATTAGGTAGGTTTGGGATGAAGGGGCAATTAGATTATACCTTGACTTTTCTTGGTTTTACAACTAAATAATGCATTACTCCAAAATAACACCAAACTACACATTATTTTTCTGGTATAAATGGCACTGAACTGTCTAATCTATTTCTATATCAATTACTTCTCACATTCTTAAACTGTTTCAAAATTAAATTAATCTCTGATAACACCTGAAAAATGATGCAACATGAACTCAAGTCCATTTTAAAAGATGTCTGATTTTCTTGTAGAAGATCTGCTCACACATCAAAGAGAGGAATTAATTTAAGAAAGATAATTTCTTTAATTCTTACCTTAAGACTAGGTGGTCAGTGTGCAAAAAATTATAAAGAGCCAAAAGATAGGCGTTCCTTAAAACAAATATTTCTAGGAAGTTTAAAGATCTCAACAATGTATTATTGAGAGTTAAGATTCTACTGAAGGGCTGATTTCTAATAACCTGTTTGTGATAATATTTGAATTTTTCTAATTCTTTTCCTGCTGGTTGGGAAAATTAATAGACTCATAATATAGCAAAATGCCCAAGAACAAAAAATTGTCTTGGTGGTTTCTCTTTCACTCTGGTGCCTTTTGCTATTTAAGAAAATTGATTTTAATATAACTGAGAAATTAACATTTGCAAAATGTAGCTACAGAGCATGTATAATAATAGCTTCTCCTGAATGCTGTAATGGATCAAAGTTTCAATTCATTTGAAATCAATGAAGAAATCCTCAGGCAGCTGGGTCTCTCTGAGTTATATTAGCAGTTGATCTTGCTGCTAACACAATCCATTAAAAAGTGATGGGTATGCAGACTCAGTCATGGCATTTTGGGGGGCAAAAAACCCTTATGTATTCAAATTAGTTATCAACGTTCAGAAAACTAACTTAGCTTTTGACATTGAATTGTTGGCTAGAAAATACATCAAGATTAGTGAAGTCTGATGATTCAATGAGGCAAAATAAATTCAAATTCTCCCTCCCTTACATTGCTTACCTAGAGAAAGCTTTAAGGTTAAAAAAGTTATACTGGCAATAACTGATTTTGATTAGAAAAATTAAAGACTGTATTTTGGAAACAGTCTGGCCCCCTTTCAGTAAATTAGTGTAAAATTTTCCTTTATCCCAAAGTTAATTCATAAATCTTCCTTCCTGCAATTTCATAATCTTTCAAACTTATTCTCCTCATTGCATATAGTAATTAGATTTTCCTATGCCAAAAGGGAAATTTACTTCTTATAGTGGAAATAAAATGCATGGCTTGGTTGCAGTGATCAAAGATGCAAGGTTGGGGCCAGGCCAGGACTAAGGTGAAACAGATGAAGGGAGGGAGAAACCTCAGAGGCACTTACTCAGGGGCAGGTCAAGTTGCCTCCATTGGGTCACACTGGTTCCCACCTTGGTTAGGGTTCTCTAAATTTACCAAAGAGCTATGAGAAGACCTCCTATGGGAGCAAAGTGGCATCCCTGCTATGAGAGTACATTTCTTCCCTCTTCCTTTAGACTTCCAGCTGACTCAAGCCCCTAGACTATGTTAATAATCTTGTCTTAGTCCTAAATCAAAGGGAAAATACCCAGAAAGAAAATGGGTCAAGACATCTGGCTCCATGCCAGGAAGTGTGATACCTTGTTGTGCATGAAAAGGGACAGTATTGCTTTTCTTATATTGAGTATATGCCTGTGCACATTATCTTCACCTAATTCCCAGGGAATAGTTAGAATACACAATGACAGAATTGAACTCAGACCAGATATATATCTAAGTGATGTCTTATATTGAAAAGCTGCAGTAGTATTACATTTATATTTGTATATGTTATATAATACTTACATATGTATATATTGCACAAGTATATTCCTCAGTACTTACAATAATGTTGGGAAAAATGTATTAGTTTTTTCAAATCACAGACACATGACAGAATATACAATTTAGACTCTATTAATAGTATCAAATGAGATTTCAATTTTATTGCCAGTTAAATTTCATGTGCTATGGGGTCATGTTCTAAAAACTGCTCTCCCTAAATTGACGAGGGCTTTTACTGGTTGAATAAATTTAATAGCAGGTTAAACTGAAGCACACTTATACTTTTGATAATTGAGTTAGCTTCATATTTATAAAATTTCTTCATAGTCATTACAAGAAAAAGTATTATATGGTTTAATTGCCACTAAACTTACATTTGTGGATCTATGAGGCATTCTGAGCAAGAGTTATAAAAAAGCACGTTTCTCTTTATACAACTTCAATATCAATTCCAGATATCCTACTAACTGACATTTTATTTTCTGTAACAGGTACATTTAAGATGTATAATTTTTTTGAAATCACAACATAAAGATTTAATAGCATCAAAAATAGTTCTGATTTACTTTATGTGACTAATCTCTCAAACATTACTCTTTTTTTTGAGAAGACTAGGGATTTCCGGTATGTTGGTTAACTTGGCTAGGATCTAACAGTGACAGACAGTGAAATCTCCTCCTAACTTAGCCATCTTCTGAAATAAAATGCCAACAAATACATTGATGAACATTTGTACAGAGAGATGAAATGAAAAGAGAAAAGAGCCACCAGCTTTCACGATCTAAGAGGTGTCATTACGACGCCTGCATGGGTTTTGCTGCTATGGTTAACAGTCCCGATGCCCATTACAAACCTTCTGGGCTTAGAGCTCACCTGTAAAAATGTGTTCTGCAAAAGATACCTGGCAGGTCCAAAGAGAGAAGGGAAAGAAGGATGCCATACAAATGTGCAGAGAATTCCCCTTACTCGGTGATTTCCCAAGCCCTGAGAGGCAGAAAGACCTTGGGGAACAGGCTTTCCTCCAGTTCTGGATTTCCACATCCTCCCCTTCCCCCACACAAAGACCTTGCTTTACTCTAATTGATGTGAAGACTATTGTGACTTTTAGTGGGAGACACACATTAGGAGGTATATTTCTATGTTAAGAAATCATATTACATCAAATGTTATTATTTAAAAACTTATTATACCATCTACCATTATTAATTCATGCCAGAAACCAGCATATAAACCTTATCATATTAAACACATTAATATTTAAAAAGCTTCCAGACTACAACCAGGTTTCGTGCCAAGCAAATTGTGAGCATGTCTAGGAAATCATGCAGCACCCTTTATTTTGAAATTTTAAAATTTAAAGTTGGAAAACACTGCAGTATACAGTATTAAAGGAATAAAGATATTCCGCAAAAGCTTCTAGTTAGACAAAAGAAAGATTTTTACCAACTCTTGTTTAAATATTTGCAAACTCTAAAAATGTCCCCTGGGAGAGATGCATGACTCTAATGCAGGCGTTATGACAGATTATATAAAAAGATAGATTTCTTAGTTCGGCAATGAAGAATCACTGTAATAAAAATACTTTCTCTCCTTACATCATTTTCTAAGCAGAAAGAAATACCTACTGATTTAATTGGTCAATACCACAAAATATTTCGAGGCATATAATAAATTTGAGGAAGTATATACATAAATCTCTTTAATTTCTAGTACAAAACATTTAAAATAAATGTTCAAGTGGAAATAAATGTTGCTTTTTATTTTATTTATTTATGTATTTATGTATTTATTTATGTATTTATTTATTGATTGATTGATTGATCTATTGCTTTTGACAAATAACTAAGGGCAGATGAAAATTTCTGCTCAGTAAAGAAATATAAATATTAATTTTCTTTTTACATGTGAGTTTTATTTTTTATTTTTTTAATAAAGTTTATTGGGGTAACTTTGGTTAATACAATTATATAATTTTTCAGGTGTACATTATCATTTGACATCTGTATATTCTATTTTGTGTTTACCACCCATAGTCCAATTTCCTTCAGCCACCATATATTGGATCCCCTTTACCCACATTACCTTCCCCCTAAACCCTATATTTGACCCCCTTTAGCCCATCTACCTCCCTCCTCCTCCCCCACCCCACTAGTAACTACTAGTCTTTAGTCCTCTGGTAAGCACTATCCTATAGTCCATATTCATGAGTCTCTGTTTGTTTGTCCTGTTCATTTTTTGCTTTTAGGTTTATATCCCACATATAAGTGATATCATCTGATTTTCAACTTTTTCTGTCTGGCTTATTTCACTTAGCATGATTATCTTGAGGTCCATCCATGTTGTTGTAAATGTTGCTTTTTAAAATGTAAAATTTTGATATCAAGGCCAACTACCTAAAATACAGAGTCTATTATAATCAAGTCTGATATATCTTAAAGAATAATTTTATTCATAAAGTGGTATAAATTAGTAGAGATTTAGAGTAAAAAGAAATGCTTCAGTAATTTATTATAATTCTAAATAATATTATACTTATCGAACACAAAATTTTTCCTAAGAATGCAACATTAGCTAAAATGTTCAATGTTCTATTTATTTACTGGAAGAATTGAATATTACCTAATTATTGATTGGGTTAATTATGGCATAAATTCTGTAAATGTCAAACTTTGCTAAAAATTCTATTTACTAGACATTTCTAGAAGATATAAAATGAAAAATAAATGCTACTAGAAAGAAATACATACCTGATTTTTAAGTAATCAATGATAGCTTTGGCTTGTTTTATATCAAAGACATTCCATTTTTCATTTTTTTGTAATTGGGATGGTCCTATTTCAGCCATAACTTCTCCAAGCCATTTTAAGCTATCTTCTAAGGACATATGCAGTGCTAAAAAAAAAAAATCCAGAGAGAACTTAAGCATTGTTTTGATAGATGTTTTGGAAACAAAATAGTCCAAGATGTCCTTAATGTACAAAAATGTATTTTTTCAGTATTTGTGAGGACAAATTTTAAAACTATTGTTTCTTTATGATAAATTTATCATTACATTTTGTCTAAAATAGCTGCTGACACACCCAACAACTGTAAATTACTATAATGCTACATAATTGCCAAAAGTTTTTCATTTTAAGATACAAAAAAATTCAAAATCTATCTGACGATTACTTTAAAATGGAAAAGAAATATTTTTTATGATCTTAGAATAAAAGCACATATGGAAATGACACAAAAGTGGGTTGGATTAGCTGGTGAGGAAGGCCTACGTGGTAGCCTCAGTCACTGTAGACAGCAGAGCTGAACTCAGAGCTGAAAATATAAATGAACAGTCGACCAACACTTGGCTTTAGCTGATTGTTACCATGTGGGAATTTGGGCTTGAAGATTTTCAATAGATGCCAGAAATATGGATTTTCATGTAAAACATCAAGATTTTTTTTTCCCTTTCCAAGCTACAGACTTATAACTTATGTAAGCTGTTTCTCAAATGAACGTGCGGTGGTGGTGGTAAGAGCCAGATGACAGTGCAAAAATAGTGACACGGACACCGCTTTGCCGCCATTACCAAAAACAAACAACTCAATGACTGCCGTCGATTCTTTTGCAATTAAAAACAAACAACCAACAAAACAACACTATCTTCTATGGCATTTGTTCAGCTGAAAAAGAAAAAAATGTCAAAAGCCTTAGACTTAACTTTTATAATGTCTATAATACAAATATTAACTTTCATCTTTTTTTTTTCACGTTTGGTTACATTATGCTCATTTTTTTACTTGCGGCAGGCAAATATTATTTATCATCCACACACACTCAACTGCTTCTCGCAACCCAAGAATGAGTCCAGGGAACCAGAGTGTCCCTTATCCTTTGTTTGCTGACAAATGATGGGCGTATGGACATAGAACTGAAGAGCCTGAAGGTGGAAAGTTGAAAGGCTCTAGCAAAAAACGAGGTCAGACCAGCTGCGTGGGGGGAAGTAAATGTCAGCTGGGGGCCTGGATGAGGGCTCTGGGGAGAATTGTGCTGCTAACTGTAAATTCCACCCTCCCAATCCTAACCCACCCTCTCTCTCTCTTAGGAAACCATCAATAAACTTTTCACTTCTTGCTAATGGAGGGGAGAAAGCAGAGGAGTTAAAAAAAGATGCAATATTTGTTGGACCTGGCGGTTTCTGGATTACATAGCTACTCTTCTCTCTGGGATATAAGTGCTATGCCCCCAAATTACTAATAAAATGCCAGCAATTTAAAATTTTAGGAAGATACTATAAACACTAATTTGTAATTTGCTTAGTCTAGATTCTTTTCTACTTATAGGACCTAGAAAGAAGCGAAAAACTACATAACAATTAAAATCTGGTTTTATAAATGACAATTGGTTCAGTTCTCATAGTCACTCTCCAGATCTTTTAGGCATGTTAGATACACAAATTATTGCTGGATAACTTGGCTTTCCTATATCATTCTAAGTGGATCTCAATTCTTATTGCATATTTCATTTTCCATGACAAACTTCTTTTGAAAATAGTGGGAGTAACTTCAGAAAAGAAAAATCTGTTGGATAAAAGCAATTCAGAAGTGAGCGAATTAATTAATGTGAATTATTTTGTTAACAAAATGGCATTAATTAGAGATGCAGAGAAAAAAGAAATTGATAATTGATTATAATTCTAGATGTAATTATACTTATCAAGCACAAAAATACAGTTTTAAGGCGATTTCTTTATGTCGAAATATAACTGACTCTTTAAAACTGTTTTTTGATTCTAATGCCTTTCGACAGATAATGGCTTTAAAAATTAAAAAAGTTATCATTTCACTTATCTATTTGCTTTTAAAAATTACGTTTAGTGATGTGATTAAAATATGAAAGATTAAATCTTTTAAATAGTAAGGGCTCTTAGAAATAAAATTTGTCTGAAAATTTAGAATAATGAAAGAACACACTGCACTTCTAATTAGTTGGAAGACTTAAGATGGTACCTCATAACTTCTACTCACTAGCTAAGTGATCTGACTTTCATTTTCTTTATCTGTAAGTGAAAATAATATCAATTTCAACATTATAATGCCATTGTGAGGATCAAGTAAGAAATGTCTAAAACTCTTGGCAAACTGACAAAATACGTGTACTAGTAAATTAACAGGTATATAGTGTTTTTTAGAATTCCACCCAAAGCCAGGTATGTTTAATGTAGTGGTCAGGATGGATTCTCGCTCAGCTGAGATTGCCCATTATGACCTTAAGATGTTTTATTTAACCTCTCTGAATCTCATTTATTTTTCTCATTTTTAAAATGGGGAGAGTAATAGAACTACCTCATAAGGTTGTGTATGAATTAAATGAGACAGTATTTGGAAGGCAAATGACACTATGACAGGCACAAGTTAATCATACATAAATGTTACCTATTATTACTATCATTCCTATTTGAAGAAAAACAATTCAACTTTATGGGATTAAAAAGCATGTTATGGTTACTTACTAATATTCATGATCTACATAGGGGAATCAATCTAGGCCCGTGGACCATGGCCAAATATCCAGTCTATCTAACACTTTGCAGAATGTCCTTGGTCAGGCTCTAGGGAAAACCCCAAAATGTATATTGTTAAGACAACTTTATAAATCCTATGTTCCATAATCTTATTGCTGATCCAATTTGATTCCAGGTGAGTTGTCTGCAGAATGCCTTGTAGATAATCCAGCACCAGTTTGAGACAAGAAACAGATCAGAAACCGAGCCAGTATAAAATGCAGTTCCCACACTAGAATTTTATTAATGATGGTTGACCACTCTACAGCTAAAAGCCCACACTGTGCTCTTCAGCACTTTTTCTATTAAGATGTTGCTAGATGGGAATGCTCACTGTGTGCTCACGATTCTACCACCTCTTAGTCTAAGTAGAAACACGCTTTACCTCTTCTCTGGCACACTTGGCTAAGATTACATTCTTTCCTGATGATAACTGTAACCCTGCTAGGTTTAAAGGTTTGAAGGGACTTTTTTTCCTGGCAGGAAGAAAAACTAGATCTCATGCTTTTTTTCTGGTTAGGTAATACATATGTCCTTTAACTCTCTCACAGTTCATGAGTAGCTAGATGGATCCTGCTCAAGTTTAAAAATTCAATTTTGAACTGGTATCAATAATATAAAGTTTCACATAAAAGAAATACTCTTGAGTCACTTACAATTTATGGAAAAAGTTTAAAATGGAAATATTTTGTCAAATTTGGAATGTAAGGTTCACGAAAATTTTTTACTTGCTATTATTCTGTTTCTAGTTTGTGAATACTCAGCTCAGAGATTGCGAAGTTTAGGACTGTTCGTGTCATACATTCTTTTATATAATTGAATTTTTGCAGAGGTGATATAGTCACAGGGTTCAAAAATCATATGTGAAAATACATTATGAAAAGATTTCCTTTCATTCCCATTGTCCACATTTCCAGTCTTCACACTCTTCCCTATAGAAAATTTTGATTAGTTTTTTCTGTGTTCTCCCAGCATTTCTTTGTACATGTAACACATAAAAGCATATATAAATTCTCATTTTTTCTTTTATAAACAAAAAACTATTCTGCACCTTGCTTTACTCAATAACAATATACAGTTTTCTATACAATACCTACAAAGCTTCCTCATTGTTTCCCTTTTATAGCTGCATAATATTCCACTTTTTAGGGCTAGGCTAATCCCTACTAATTAACTTTTAATTTCAGAGCAGTTTTAGATTTACAGAAAGTTGCACCAATATCACAGTTTCCCCATAAATAGTTTCCCCTATTGTTAACATCGTTACTGTACATTTGGCACAATAAATAAATTCTTTGGATTTCTTCGTTTTTATTAAAGTATTTTTTTCTGTTGCAGGATCCCATCCAGGCAACCACATTACATTTAGTCATCATGCCTCCTTAGACTGTACACTTTCTGTCTTTCCTTGTTTTTGATGGCTTTGACAGTTTTGAGAAGTATTAGTCAGGTATTTTGCACTATGTCCTTGAATTTGGGTTCATCTGATATTTTTGTCATGATTATACCGGAGTTAAGGGTTTTGAGGAGGAAGATCACAGTACCATTTTTATCGCATTGTATTGAGGGTATATGCTACCTGACATGGTTCATCACTAACGGTGTCAGCTTTAATCACCTGGCTGAGATAGTACTTGTTAGGCTTCTCAATGGTAATTAGGTTTTCCCCTTTTCCATACTGTCCTCTTTGTAGGGAAGTTACTGTGCATCCCACACTTAAGGGGTGCGGAGTTGTGCTTCAAGTTCTTCAGTGTGAAGTATCTATATAAATTATTGTGAATTCTGTGTGAAAGATTTGTCTACTTTGTCCCTGTTCATTATTTATTCTATCATTAATTTATATCAGTATGGATTCATGAATGTTAATTTTATACTTTGGATTATAATTCAATACTATATTATTTTGTTCCAATCGTTTTCCACTTTGGATATTGAGAGCTTTTTCAGTTGGCTTCTCTATTCCTTTGAAATATTCCCATCATTTTCTTACTTTTGGCCACTTTAAGTTGCCCTAGGCTCATCTTTTATGGTCTTTATTCCAGGTCTGCAATCAGCCATTTTTCTAGGGAGCCCAGGTTCCTTTAACTTAAGAATGAAATTATAAACCAAAGCCTGAACCCTGGGCATGCTCATTGCTGCTGAGATCTCTCTGTAGACAGAACTAATTAGTATATATGTGTACATTTAACAATATAACTATACAACTGTATCTATGTTAAGTTAAACATGACTTCACACTGGTGTCTCCAGTTGATGTTTCTGATTTTTCGCTTTTACAAACATTACTGCAACTATGTCTTTACATATGTCAGGTTACATGTATTCAAGTGAATGTGTAGGCTAAATTCCCAAAGGTGCAATTGCTCAGTGAAAGAGACAATACATTTGTAAATTTTATAGATAGCTGTTAAACTACACTTCACAGGGGTTTTTTAATGTATACTTCCACTATCAATATATGAGAGTATTTGCTTTCTTGTCTTTGACAGGTGAGAATGTTACCAAAATTTTACAGTTTCGTCAATCTGATATGTGACAAATGAGATTTCTGTGTAGTTTTAATTAGCATTTTTCTTATTATTTTTAAGGCTGAACTTTTCATTTATTTGAGAATCATTTGCATTTATTTAGTCACATCCATGTCATACTCTTCTATTGCATTTTTGATATTTTTCTTCCTGCTTCTGCATGCTCTTTTTTATATTTCAGAACTTGTTTGCTGGTGTCTGTGATGTAATAATTTTCCCAGTTTCTTATTCTTCTTTTGATTTTTCTTTTGGCATTTTTTCTTTGCAGACTTTTGAGTTTTATGTCAAATTTAACCACCTTTGTCTGGCTTTGCGGCTTTGAGTCATAATTATAAATGTCTTCCTCATCCAGACTGTAAAATTAAATCGTGTTTCCTCTAATATTTTTATAGTCCCACTTATTTTATATTTAAATGCTTGATCCATTTGGAATGTATTCTGGTTTATGAATAGAAAGAGGTTTGGATCCAATTTTATTTTTTTCTAGATGAATATCCAGTTGTCCCAATATTATTTATTGAACAGTACATCTTTTTTTACCACAGATTTGAGGTGCCATTTTATCTAATACTGAATTTCAATGCTTGGGTCTATTTCTAAACTTTTGGTCCATATGTTCACTTATTCACCACTGTGTTCAAATATTAGAAATTTTATAACACTACTATGTACTAATACTTCTAATAAAATAAGCTATAGCTTATTATACTTTTTAAAGTCAGTTTTTCTGGCTATTTGTATTTATTGTCCATATTTTTGTTAGACTCATCTTGTCTGGTAACCCATCCTTAGGCAAAAACATGAAAATTGTTGGTATTTTTATTGGAATATTAATATTATAAATTAACAACTAGATTTAGCATCTTTATGATGTTAAGTCTTTCAAAGACTGTTTTTTCCAAATGTTGAAGACTTCCTTTGTGACCTTTAAAAATGCTTAGAAGTTTTCTTCCTGTAGGACTTTCATATGTCTTTTTAAAGTTTATTCCTAGGTAGTTTCTATTTCTTGTTAGATCATATATATTTTCCTTGCATTAAATATTTTATCTTTGTTTTTATACATACATATTTTTAAAAATTATCATATAATAAAACTGACTTTTCCTTTTGGTGTGTAGTTTTATGAACTTAAATACCTGTATAGATCATGTAACCACTACCACCACAGTTGGGGTACAGAACGGTTAGTTATATCACCTCAAAAAACTCCCTCATGCTATTTTTTCATGTCCTCTCCCCATCTCAATCTCTGGCAACCATTGGCTTGTTCTCCATCACTACAGCTGTGCCTTTTTGAGAGCGTCCTATAAATGTAATCCTACAATATACAATCTCTTGAGACTGACTTCTTTAACTAAGTATGATGCTCAGATTCATCTAAACTCATGTGTACCATGGTTCATTAATTTTTATTGCTCAGTAGTGTTTCATTTTATGTTCATTGAATGGACATAGCATAGTTTGTTTATCTGTTCACCTATTGACAGATACTTGGATTGTTTTCAGTTTGGGGGACTTATGAAAAGAGATACTACACAACATTCAGGTACAGGTTTTTGTGTGAACATATGTTTTTCTTTCTTTGTAGTAATGCCTAGGAGTGGGACTGATGGGTCACATAATTTTATAAGAAATTGCCAATTATTTTCCAGAGTGGCTGTGCCATCTTGCATTGGCAAAACTCTTGCTCTAGTTGCTTTGTACCTTGTCAGAACTTGGTAGTGTCAGTATTTTAATTTCCACCATTCTAACAGGTGTGTACTGGTATCAGAGTGGTTTTAATTTGCATTTCCCCAATAGCTAGTGATGATGAACATCTTTTATGTTTATTTGCATCCTTTTATTTTCTTCCGTGAAGAATTCTGTTCAAATTATTTGCCCATTAAAAAAAGTAAACTTTATATTAGAATAGATTTATATTTATAAGAAAATTACAAAAATAGTATGAAGAATTCTTGCATACCCCATACGCAGTTTCTCTTATTTTTAACATCTTACATTATTATGGTTCACTTATTACAACCAATAAATGAATATTTATATATTATAATCAATGAAAATCTATATTTTATTAAATTTCCTTAATTTTTACTTCCTGTCCCTTTTCTGTTCCAGGATCCCATCCAGGATACATTATTATTTAGCATTCATGTCTCCTGAGGTTCCCTAGACTGATGATTTCTCAGACTTTCTTGTTTTTGATAACACTGTCTGTTTGAGGAGTACTGGTCAGATATTTTCGACAATGTTCCTCAGTTTGGATTTGTCTGATATTTTCCTCATGGTTAAGACAGGTGTTATGGGTTTTGATGGCTTCTTCCATTTTTAATGGGATGTTTGTTTTTTTATTTCAGATTTCTTTATATGTTATGGATACAAGTCTTTTGTCAGGTATGTGATTTGCAAATGTTTTTTCCCTGTTTATAGCTTGTCTTTTCGTTCTTTGAACAGTGACATTCATAAAAAAAAAGTTTTAAAGTTTAATGCAGTCCAATTTATATCTATGATCTAATTAGGGCTAATTGCATCAAATGAAAGGTTTAGGTTGAGGTGTATTTTTTCAATGTAGATGACCAGTTGCTGCAACATTTGCTGAAAAGGCTACCCTGTTCTATTGAACTGCTTTTGCATATTTATCAAAAAAATCAGATGACCATTTTTATGTGTGTATTTTTGAATTCTGTCTTCTGTTACATTGATCTACAAGTTCATCCCTTCACTAATTCCATATTGACTTTATTACTGTAACTTCCTAGTAAGTATAGTAAGTCTTAAAATTGAGTGGTATGATTTATGCAGCTTTATTCTTTTTTAATGTTGTTTTAGCTATTTTAGGACCTTAGCTTTTTCACATACAATTTAAAATCAGCTGAGGTATGGCTAGAAAAAAATACTACTGGGATTTGAATTGATACTACATTAAATCTACAGGTCAAAGTGTGAAGAACTGACATCTTTATCATGTGGAGACTTTTAATTCAAGAACACGATATGTTTTTACATTGTTTTTTAACATTTATTTTATCATCATTTTTTAGTTTCTAGCATATAGATCTTGTATATTTTTGTTAGATTTATACTTAAGTACTTCTTTTATTTTTTCAGCAATTGTAAATGATATATATATATTTAAATTTTGGTACACAATTGTATATTGCTAGTATAATAAAATACAATTGACTTTTGTGATTTGACCTTATTCCAGCAACCTCGTTAAACTCTTTAGTTCTAGGATTTGTTTTTGATTCTCAATAATTTTTTTTTATATAGACAATCATTTCATTGAGAACAAGGACTGTTTTATTTCCTCTTTTCTTAATTGATTTATTTTTTTTACCATATTGCGCTTATTGCTAAGACCTGCAAACCTATGTTGAACAGGAGTGATCAGAGTAGATTCCCTTGACCCTGATCTTACGGACAAATCATTTGGTCTTTCACCACTAAATATGATGGTAGTTTTAGATTTGTTTGTAGATGTCTTTTATGGGGTTGAGAACTATCACTTCTTTTTTTAGTTTTTTGACATTTAAAAAAATAATGAATGTCATATTTAGTCAAATGCTTTCTCTGCATCTATTTATATAATTGTGTAGTTTTTCTTCTTTAGTCTATTTACATTGATGAGGTTTTCAAATATTGAACCAGAATTGAATTTCTGAGATAAAATCCCAACTAGTCATGTGTATTATTCTTTTTAATTACTGCTTGATTCATTTTGATAATATTTTGTCAAAAATTTTGTTTATGTTCATGAGGAATATTGGTCTGTAGTTTTTTTTTCTCTTCCTTCTCCACCTCTTCCTTTTTTCTTTTCACTTTTCCTTCTCCTAGTCCTTTTTTCTCTCCTCCCACTCTCTCTGTCAGGTTTTGGTATGAAGATAAATCTAGCTTCATAAAATAAATTAGAAAGAGGTCTTTCCTCTACTATTTCTGGAAGAAGTTATGTATAATTGGTGATATTTTTTCATTAATGTTTGATAGACTTTTTCAGTGAAAACATCTGGACCTGCAGACATTTTCCCTAGAGGTTTTCAGTAAAAATTCAATCTCTTAGTTACAAGACTATCAGGGTATCTATAACTACTTCATCCTGAGTTTTGTTATTTTGTGTTTTTTGAAGAATTGGTTCATCATTCCCCTTTTTCTAGTTTATATACATAAGTAGTATTCTCTTCATATCCTATTAAGGTATGCAGGGTCTCTAAGCCATATCCCCTTTTTTATACTTGATCGTGATCATCTGTGCCTTCTTTTTCTGGTAGTCAGTTTTGCTTTATCAAGTTTATTCACCTTTTCAAAGATCTAGATTTTGGTTTCACTGACTTTCTGTATTGGTTTCTGGTTTTCGATTTCATTGATTTCTTTTCTTTCTTTCCTGTTTGATTTATGCTTTCTTTTTTTACTGGCTTCCTAAAGTTTAAGCTTAGATTATTAATTTTAAACTTTTTTCCTTTTTAATGTAATTATTTAATGATATAAACTTTCCTTTTATCATTGGCTCAAGTGCACCACACAAATTTCCATGTGTTTTATTTTCATTTTCATTTAGTTAAAAAACTTTAATATTTGTTGAGACTTTCTATTTTGACCCATAGACTATTTAGAATTATGTTGTTTAATATCCAAATATGTGAAGATTTGCTTGACATATTTGCTATTAACTTCTTATTTAATTCCATTATGGTCAGAGAACATATTTGTATAATTTCAATTATTTTAAATTTAAGGATGTTGTATGACTCAGGATATGTTCCATGCGCATGTGAAAAGAAAAACTATTCTGCTGTTTTGGGGTGGACTGTTCTGTAAATGTCATAACTGACCAATTGATCCAATTGGTTGATGGTGTTTTTCTTTTGCTTTAGCTTGTTTGTGGTTGAATTAGCCTCTCGAATTTATAGGTCTAAGTCTCTTGCCAAATTTGGGAAGTTTTCAACCATTATTTCTTCAAATGGTCGTTCAGCACTGTTCTCTTTCTCCTAGGGGTTCTGATGATATATACATATTAGGACTTTAATCATCTCACAGGCCCCTGAGGTCTTGTTCATGTTTTCTCTGTATTGTTCAGACTGGATATTTTTTCTATCACTCTGTCCTCAAGTTCACTGATTTATTTCAGTTTTCTCCTCCCCATTCTGCTATTGATTTCACCTAGTGAGATTTTAATTATGATTATTGTATACTTTGGTTCTAAAATTTCCATTTGTTTCTTCTTCATACTTTCTATTTCTTTCCTGACTCCTTATATTTTAACATTTGTTTTAAGAATATTCATATTGTCCATTTAAGCATTTTTAAAATAGCTATTTTGAAGTCTTTGGCATATAATCTCAATATCCATTTCATCTTATTGTTGGCATCTATTATTTTCCATGCAAGTTGAGATTTACATGGTTCTTTGTCTACCGAGTAATTCTGGCAATGGTGTTGAAAGAACATGTTTAGAGACATGTAATACTCAAAGAGTCTATAAATACTTGTGTCATGAGGCAAAAATAAATAAATAAAAAGCTAAAATCTGTCTTCTTGATGATTTACTAAAAATTCTTTTTTGGAAGATTGTACTTTAACAATTGAAACTACAACAACAGTCTATAGCCATGTCACCCTGAACAAGCCCGATCTTGTTTGATCTTGGAAGCTAAGCAAGGTTGGGCCTGGTTAGTACTTGGATGGGAGACCACGTAGGAAGACCAGGTGCTGTAGGTGTAAAAAATAAAAAATAAGGGATTGTAAGCTGACAAGGTCCTTGCAATCTGTGAAGTCAACCAATGGTTGCCTTGCCTAAAAATAAAAACAAAAAACTACAACAACAGTATCTTATTTATTAGGTCTCAATAATAAAATATGCATCCTTAATTGTAGCATTAGAAAACACTGAATTCTCAAGACTACCTGAGACTTCAGTTTTTGTTTTAGCTTTATACCATGTTTCCCATGTGCAGGACAATTTGAAAACAGTCAGTTAATATCATATAATTTGTTTTCATTATCGGGTATAATTATTTTATCTTCTAGTGGCACAATTATTTATCTTTAGCATAGTACTACATAAAAGCAAAGATGAAATTCTTCCCCTTTCAGAGAAGGTAAATAATAATTTCTTCTCCTCCCATAAGAGAACTACCAATTCTTCCCTTCTAAAGGGTGACTAGGAGCAGGAAGAGTGCACAAGGTTATGAATGGCTTCTCTATAAATCTTGCTAACTCCCTTAAGACTTTCCCTGCATTTGTATAGTTAGAAATTGATACAAAGAACAGACTAGGATTTTTACGACTACAAGGCATCCACAAATTTTGCTAGGATGATGGTGACAGTTCTGTAGGAGAAACAAGGCCTTCTTCTTGCCCAAATGGAAAAAAAACAAAAACTAAGAAGAAGGAAACAACCAAAGAGAAAAAAAAGAGAAATGACATAAAAGAAACAAAAGAAATAAGAGAAAGAAAGAAAGAAAGAAGGAAGGGAGGGGAAGATGGAAGGATGGGAGAAGGGAGGAAGAGAGTGGGGAAGAAGGAAGGGTGGTAGGGAAGAGGAGGGGTAGGAAGAAAGAAAGAAGTTGCCTCACAACTGACACGAGCATGTCTTTCAATTGAGACACAAACATCTTTACATTTATTGTGACCATGACCATTTGGTTATGCAGTCTGAGGTCCAAATTCCAGTTCTGTCATTTCTAGTTCTGTTCTATGACATTGTTCTCTGTACTGCTTCCTCGCCTTGAAGACAAGGGTTATAGCACCTCCCCTGCAGGATTTGTTCAGAGGTTCAATAATTATTTTAAAGGTTAAACCAAACAGAGTGCCTAGCACAGAGTTGACAATAAATAAATGATAGACTTCCTTCTTTTCTTCTTTCCAAGAAGCAACTCTATTTATTCTTAAATAAATTTATCACATTTAGAATTGCTTCAAGGAAGAATTCTAAATTTCCTATAATAACTAATTTCAATGTTACAAATGAAAAAAGTCACAAAATCTAAGTGTACATACATGAGTAATGTCTACCTAAAAAGGTTTTGAGATTTAGCAAAGTACTTTTTCTTGTTAGTCATTCTGATATATCGCAGTAATACTTACAGGTAAGATAAGATAAAAACAGCTCAAACAATGAAGAAATACCTAAATAAATCTGAACTACTTGACATTTTTGGGATGGATGGCACTGATAAGATTTTTAAATGAAATTAATGTATCTTTGGTAAATCGATTATTAAGAGACCTTTAGTACTGTTAAGTATTATTTGAAGTTTTACAACTTAATGAAGATATGAACTATTTGCTATATCCAGGAAAAAAACATAATTCTCACTGAAGGAATTCCAATAAAATTAAGAACTTTTGCTTAACAATTTAGATGATGAACTAAAATTTTATATTTAAAAAAAGAGATAAATAATGCACTTACTTCTAAGGTTATGAAGTAACATATCTAGTAAAGTCATAAATTTTGAATATTGAATAATAGAAAAATCCATTTCTCTAGCCCACAAAAATCCAGATGTATAATAATCTAGGAGAATGGCTTCTTTTAAACAGGTTTTAAGTTTTTTGAAATTCAAAAACGTTGCCAGTTTTCTGTAACAAAAAGAAACATCCATGTATTAAAATCAGATTAAATACTGAACAGATCCTTTTTTAAATTTTGAAAACAAAAATTTTTCTTGAATAAAAATTCTATAATGCCTATAATCTAAAAGTATCTATAGTTATATCTAAATCCTAAATCCAAAATGACATTCAAAAGAGAAACAGAGAAGAAAAAGAGAAAGAAAGAAAAAGA
>NW_024344378.1:38025563-38070836 GCF_902729225.1 Pteropus medius | reverse complement strand
GAAGGAAGGAAGGAAGAAGGAAGGAAGGAGGAAGGAAGCAAGCAAGCAAACTCTTTTTGGTCTTCTTCCTCCACTTCCTCTTTATTCTTTTCTAATTCTCCTCCTTCTGGTCTTCTTCCATCTTTGAAGTATATTAACTTTACTAGTATTTTTTTCTCTGAAATTTGATGTTTTTTACACAATTAAGTCTCTTCTTCCTGACAATGTTCTGGAAATAGATTGTTAAATATATTTTTTTAAAGAATTCAATTATGTGTATTTTACTATTTTTTCTATAGCTGTAATTTTTAACGTTCAAAATTCCTTCAAATTGATTTCCTTTTCATTTTATATATTTTTCTCATTACTGTCTTCTATGTCCCATAGTGTTTTCAGCAGTGTTAATTCTCCCTTCAGCTGTTTATAAATTTTAGCTCTGCAAGGTTTTTTCTTTTCTACATTTTACATCATCTTTTATTTCTTATTCTCTCTTCCTTGAGTTTTTATGCCTGTTTTATGCTCTTGTGATCACTGCTTCATAAGTTCTTAAAATTCATAATAAATATCTGATTATATATTTTATCTGCTCATGGCTATACTTTTTCTGGTGTATTTTCTTCACCTATAAATTCTTTTTCCTATTCTTCAATTTTCTTTTCTTGTAATGTCTTTGTATCTATATTCCTTATTTAGTACTCAGACCTGGCCATGTTACAAGTTATTTTCTATGTGAAATAAGCTTGTGTTAATGATTCTAGTTTTCGCTTTTTTCAATTAGTGAGTAAAAAGAAAAAAGTAGGATAGGTTCACTGTACTATGACATAAACAATCTATTTCTGGTAAATATGGGAAGTATCTGCTTCACACGTGTACATCCTGGCCCTGCTATTGCAAACAAGGGTTGTTGGAGTGGCATTTCAGGGTTTTCTCCTCATTTAGGAAAATAAGTATATTTTTACCTCATTCTAAGATCTTCAAATATGTATATCCTAGTACTTTCTCCTGCACTTCTGCTTGGTCTATTAGGCTTCTGGCATTCATCCTCACATTTTGTGGTTTGGGCTTTCAGCGTTCTCCTTAT
This sequence comes from Pteropus medius, assembly GCF_902729225.1. Lineage (NCBI taxonomy): Eukaryota > Metazoa > Chordata > Mammalia > Chiroptera > Pteropodidae > Pteropus > Pteropus medius. The sequence continues at coordinate 38,069,776 of NW_024344378.1, read as the reverse complement.
TTGGAGATGGAATTGGTATTTCCTTGTCATGTGATTTCTGAGGGCATGTGTGTGTAACAACTTTATACTGACATTTGCAAAAAAGGAAAGCTTTATTAATCATAATACTGATATAAATTATATGATCAGAATAATAAATACAGCAGGATTAAACAAGTCTAGGAACAAATAAAGCATATATTGTGTTAAACTAACTCTCTAACATCCACTTCATCTACAGTGGGATAAGTGTAGACTTCAAACGCTAGAGTGAGTTCAGATTCTTTTAAGCCAGCCATGGTAGTCTCAGCCCCCTTCCCACCATGCCATATAATGCCATGCCATATATGGTATTCTCTACAATAACTACTGTTTATGGTGGGCACATTCTTAAATTATTCTAATTAATTTATAACTAAGGGTAAGGTTCATTTTCTTCTGTGGAACAAAAATATAATAAAAGAGTAAATAAGTAGGTTTGATTGCTATTGGTAGCCATCTTATAATCGTAAGAAAAATCAGTTCTAAAATTATGCCTCATTTTTTGATGATATTATTGAAGCCTTGAGTTAACCAACCCTGGAGTCAGTCTATTTCTGAATGCCCTGTTATTTGATATTTTACATATACATGTATTTGTGTCTGTATGTGACTTTATTTTTAAGTCAATATGATCAGCTTTTTTGTTACATGTAACTAAAAGCATCCTAAGTGATATATTTTGTCAAGCACATAACTCAAGTGGTGGATGCAGATATGAACAGGCAGACATTCTGGGGGAGGGGAGGTTACCTTACTAGCCATGCATCTTCAATTTGCATTGGCTATCAGTCAGCAATATTTATTTTTCCATGTTTAATGTACAATATCATTTAGTCTTAAGTGAAAGTCAATAAGAAAACTTCTACATTAATGAAAACTTGTAGTATTTTAATGGAATCAATAAATAGGTCAATGGAATAGTTAGGAAGCCCAGAAACAGACCCAATATATATGGGAAGCTGGATTATGACAGAATGGATTTCAAATCATTGTGAGAAAAGTATGAACTCTTCAAAAATGGGGCTGGGAGAACTGGCTGTCCATATAGAAAATAAAATGCTACCCAATGCATTAAAGTAAAATCCAGTTGGATTAACTAAAGCAACAACACAAGTTAGTATTTTATTCTGGAATCGCATCCTTTTGACTCCTTAAATTCGGTTACTTGTCACTCCACTGACTGTTGCTGCCTAAAGTTGCTAAGGAAAAGTTTAAGACCTGCCTGATTATTTTCCTCTCTAGATCACTTTCCTTATGTCAGAGATAAGATCATGCATAAAGTTTTTTTAATTAAAATATTAAAATCAAAGCTTTTATTTTATGAAGTTTATTTTTTTTCTGATGCGCTATATTGTATGTATATTCAAACATCTTCTACTTGCTATAATCTGCAGTTTGTCTAAGTTTCCTTAAATTCGTTTTCCACATCACTGGCTTAATTCTCAGCAAGATGGGTTTTATTCTTTAATTTCTTACGTTAGTTCTAAAAGGTTTTTATTTACGTATTTTATCATTTTTTCTTTAATCTCTTGTTTTATGGAATCAATGCCCTCTTTAATCATTGGCTTTTACCTAACATTTTTTTCTGTTTCCAGCAGTCAGTCTTCCTTCTAAGTGTACTCGTCCTCTGCCATCTCCATGCTATTCTTAAAAAATTAAGTATTTTACCTGAATAGTTTTGTATTCTTTACTTTTACTTTTATTTTTTTCAATGTTTGATTGTATGTGAATGAAGGCAGCTACTTGCCAGAGGATATTTTGGTGAAATTTCTCTGATATCCCTCCACCTTTGCTCTCCCCAATATCGCCTCCACCTCTTCCCCTAGGTACCATGTGAATCTTAACCTTCGGCTTGAACTGCAGAGCTAAATATTTACCATTTCTATTCTTTGCTCAGTCATTTCACCTCAAAGGAGATTAGGCAGGCAGGGATTTTAGCAAGATGCTGCTGTGGTTTGAATGCAGTTTCCATGCCTAACTGGCAAATTTGTAAGGTTTTCCTCCAGGGATAAGAGGAGATAGAACAAGGGAGAGAGGAGAGATGGTCACAGTTGTCATATGAGAAAATGAAGGAAAAGAGAAAGATGCTTAATAGTGACTTAGGAAGTTTTGCTGCAGAGATATCTGATGTAACTATCTCACCAAGAATTTTAGTAAAAATATTACATTATTCTTGCGTGCTCTTGTAATTGGAGTGAATTTCATTTTTTCAAATATGATGACATGCAGAAATAAGCCTTAAGGCAAGAACTGAACAGCTGATGGAGGCCCAGTTATAGAAAGGTTATTAAAAGATCTCTTAGTGTTATTTCTGTGTTTAAGTAGTTATTTTCAGTTTAGTCCCTATCCTCTTTTCAAAAAAGATTTGGGTGGATCCATAAATAAAATCAGGGTTACATTAAAACAGGATAGTACTTAAGAGACCATGAGAAATGTACGCAGACATTTAACTTTACTTGACATGTACACCACAAATGTTTTAATGATACTTTAATTTTTTGTTGGATGCTTTAAATTTTTTATTTAAAAGGTAGGAAAATGTGCTGATTCTTATAATTTATTTAAATAGGTTTATAGCTTTGCAGACTATATGATTTTGGTATACTTCTGTCATCTAGTGACAGGACACCTAAATCATATTTCTGTTATGTTGAAAGGTACATAATTCATTTGTAATAACATTATTTTAAGTGAAAAGTGAATGGCTGTAAATATTTCAGGATTACTGTTACAAAAATCATATTTAAAAAACCTCAAGAAAATTACTTTCCAAAGACATGGCTCCTCACTTACCACTGGTGTCATTTATCCAAAATCAGTGTCTTAAAATTTCAGATAAATTAAGGTGAATTCTAATAAGACAGTCTAAAAGGTCAAACTATGTTGAATCTGGTTGTTTCCATACTGCTAACTTCTGGATCACCCTGTGTATCATTTCCTTTGTCCTAGACCTTACCTCTTAAAGATTAAAAATAATTTCTGAATGTAGGTATTTAACAACAAAGAGAACCAATAACTGAAAAAAAATTAAAAAATTGTCACAGAAGGTATGATACATAGCACAAGTTAAGATGTGGTAAGAAATAAGTCTAAAAATCACTTGTTTGCAATACCTTCTATTTAATATTAATTGAACTTAATATAACATCTTTTCTTTAATGTTTAATAAAAATAAGTTGTAAACTATATTAAATATCTATCATTTGCATCATATTATTTTGCCTAGTATTAAACACCTATTTTTTCACTTCAATGACCAACATCATTTGAGATTATCTACTAATGGAAAATAATATTTTACTTAAAGCATAAATAATGGATGATACAAATAAAATATATGCATTTTACTAATCAATTCTGACGCTAAAAGCCATAATTCCTAATGAGCATTCATGTCTACAAAAATGGTAAAATCACCATGAAATACTTGTTTAAAAATTAATGCAATATTTTATTGACTAATACTTTAAAATGCAGATAGTCAGCAGTCCAGCCAAATCAGGATTTCTAGCAGGATTTGCAGGCACTGGGGGCAAAGAGCATCCTGGGAAAAGGCCTGTCAGTGTCATTCACCTGCTCTTAATATGCCTTCCCTTCTTGGATTTCTCTTCCAGCCAGTACATCTGTCATATTTCCTTCACAGTAGTAAATCACCTCTATTCCCTAATATTTGTGAGATCTGCAAATGATAACCACTGACAGAGTCATTTTCTATTTGTCCATTACAGTTCACAATACCCTGTTAACACCTGGAGAACTGGCCTGCAGAAATCTTACACTGGGACATTACAATCCAGAACATCACATCATCTCCACTCTCTACACATTATAGCCAATCAGGCTTCCATTATTAGAGTGAGATGATTTTTAAAATGAGTGATTACTAGAAACACCCGTTAGAAATTTGCATGTTGAATATATCTGACTAGAGTTCTAAGTAAATGATCTGTTATAGAAATCAATGGTCTTATGAATGAGATGTACATATATTAGAATTATTGCCTATAATTTCAGTTATACTCACATTTTTAAGCAAAATGTATGAAATCAGAGTACTTAGTATAGCTTCCTATCCAATAAAAATCATAGGTGGGTGGCTAATATTCTGTATTTCCAAAATAATAAAATGTATTGACTATTAATATTACAGAAAATACAACTTAACTCTTTTCATGATGAGAAGACCTAAAGGTTCTTGTGCATATTGACAGTTCTATGAATGAAAGAGAAAAGCAAAAGGCTGCTTTTAACAATAAATCCCTACTTAACAAGTTGGTTTTAAATGCATTTTTCCCATAAAGAAGACTACTGACAAGTGCAAAAAGTCAGTTGTTTGAGAATTTTTATGTTCTAGAGTTTTGAGAGAGAGAGAGAGAGAGAGAGATTGAGAGAGAGAGAGAGAGAGAGAGAGAGTCTGCGTGTGTGTATATACAACATAATATTTAGGAAAAAAGTTTAAAATGTATAATAATATATCATGGTCATTTATAGATAGATGCAGAACTAAAACTGTTCTATACTTGGCTGCAATATTGAAAGTCTTACTTTTGAACTCCATCTATGTCCTCTCTTAGCATTTCAATGATTTGGGCAACTGAAAGAAACTCTGGAGACAGAATCTTTTCATGTTCCTGGAATTCAGCATCTCTCTACCAAAGGAAAAAAAAAAGTAGAATGAGTTATTTCAATCACAGGTTTTACATATTAATCCCAATGATATCAAAATCTGTTTATACTATAGTCTAGTTGCCAATAGGAAAAAAAAATTGAAAAACAATACCTTTCTTCTGAAAAGTCAAATGGCTAGTCAATCTGTCTTTTGCGTATTTAAAACTGGGTGATGGTTTTCAATTAAAAATGTTTTTGAGTAGGTACATACATGTTCCTCATTAAATCCGGGGCTCAAAAGGAGGCAAAGACATGTAAGAAAGACTTCCTAGCCTCAAGAAGCTTAACATCTAGTGGGAGGCACAAACCAAGGATGACTTTAAAACAGGAAAATAAAATGGTGAGCCATAAAAAAAAATATGGCATTCAGTCTAAAAGAAGGGACGAGGACAGGACAAGGAATGAACTTTTGTGAGACTGGGCATGGATAATGCCAAAGGTGAATGAATCAGCAATACCAAGATGCAGCTAGGTACAAGTTTTATAAATATCAAGTATCACAGTGGTGCTTATTAAGGCACAAGTGGAGGACTAGTGGGAGAAGTCATCAATGAAAAACACTGCAGGAGATCTTAAATAATTTGATAAATATTTATTGAATGATTACAAGATGCAAGATATTGTGTGAGGAACCATAAATATTTTAGATACTAGCTGGTTGAAGAATGACAAGCTGAAGAGTTTGTTCTTAATAATACAGGCAATAAGGAACCTGAAGGAAGGGTAATCTGTAGGAGGGTGAAGGAAAGACAGCAGCAGAGAAAGGACACAGAGGAAGAGTTAAATAAAAAGGCTGTAAAAACAGTTCAGGAATGAGACACTAGGCCGCAACAGGTTCTCAGCAGTGAAAAGGGGTCAATGCAACATATTATATATGGGAGACTAAAAGAGACTAGGTAACTAGAAGAAAAGGGTGGCTGGTGATATCCAGGCCTCCAAGAGCACACATACCATCCTTGTGTGAACTAGACAAAGGCATCCTCTCTAGGTGCAGAAGTGCTAAAAGTCTTAGGGCTGATTTTTGTGCCCTGTGCCCAAGTGCACCACTTGTGAATAGAGTATATTTTCAGCTCTTGCTCAAGCCTCAGCCGAGTTCTTTTGTTCAGAGTACAATCTGCAAAACCATACATGGTACTCTTGTTACACAAAATAGAAATAGGAGCTTTGGAAGATAATGCTAGTTTTAAGAAGAGATGACGAGTTTAGTTTCAACGGTTGAGTTAATGATGGAATATATCTATCAAGGAAGAAATGTTTAGAGGCTAATTAGAAATGCTAGACTTGGAAAGATCCAATTTAAAGATGCTAGTTTAGGAGTCACTACAAGTGTGAAACTGGCCAAAGTCAGAGCAGGAAGAAAGAGCTGTAAATGGGGATGAGAAAGGAGAAAGAAACAGAGGTAACAGTGGCAGCTCCGCAAAAATAAAGGATTGTGAGTAATTTGGGGAGCAACAGGGCGAATGTTTTCAATTCAACAAATAGTTATGTATCTTTCCATGTGAATGGCCTCCAATAAATAAAAGCAAAGAAATGCTTTGCTATAAATAAGATTATATCTCAAATTTTCTTTATTCTTTTTCCAGACTAGAAAAATCCCAAAGCTAACACTTATTGGTAATGACAATAAGCTTAATGTTTGTATTCAATATTATATTTTTATTTTTAAAAATCTCATTTAGAAATAAAATATGCTACTTCATTAGCTATTTTTTTGCAAACTAGGGTTAGTAAATTAACCTAAACTAGGTCATTCTATTAGATAATAATCTCAATAAGACGAAAATACCTTAGTACTTAATATACAATACCTTGAACCTAGTAGGCACTCAGATACTTGTAATCTAATTAAATGCACTCAGTTTTTAGATAAGACAGCACTTTAGTCCATTATATATATGGCTATATGTTTGTTTAAATGTTTGTTGGATATATATATGTATGTATATGTACATACACATATTATATATCTATGTATATGTTTTATTAGTAGTAGTAAGGTATAATTATTCCTGTACTGTCAATCTCAGTACAGATTGTAAATTCCCTAGGGACAGACTCTCAATCTTTTTACTTATTTTTAGAATTCTGCAGATCCTACTTATGTCAACATAGATTGTTAATAGACTGTCTGAATTCATCTCCATCATATGATGACACTGTTGTGTGATGCAGCATGATGAAAAACAGGACTTGGAGCTGGAAATCTCGTGAGGTTTGACTACTGATTAATTTTGTGACTTACAGCAAAGTCATTTGAACCTAAATTTGGATCCATGTTAAAAAATCATTTTGATATGTTTTAATATGCACAAGATTGCTATCATTGTTAATAATGAATAAAGATATACATGAAAGGCACATTATACAGGCATTCAGATCAATTTTATTAGATTTAAAATTTTTCTGGATAGGAAAAAATAGGTCACACAGGAACTACATGAAAGAGACTATAATAATCTTAATCTTTTGTACAATAACAATTCTAGCTAAGATGCCTAATATTAGTGCATCATTTTTACTAAAACTTGATAGCTTAAGATAATCATCTTATGGAAAGGTTGCCTCTGGTTTTTTGTTTTCTTTGTTTTAAATTGAATTCCTGAACCTAGTTTAAACTAGAGCTCTTTTTTGTTTGTTTATACACTACCTTGCACTAGAAAGGATATAAGGTGGTTAAAATCTTTAATCGTTCAACACATTCTGATTTGTACAAGTTAAAGATACAGTAGAAAATTATGAATAGGCTAATAAAAATGTGGATCTGTAACCGGCTTTCTGTGTAAAATTACATCTCTGACCAGGAAAATGTTAGCTAAACTGCACTGTAACTCATTTTACTCCACCACCTGGTGGATTTTAGCAGTTATTCCAGAAGCAATGAAATTGCAAGCCTCATATTATTTGCCAGATCGCTTTCTTCTGATTTTTTAAATCTAATGTCACCTAAACCTTCCACAGTGTATATGTGTCTTTCTTCTAGAATTTAAGCTCTCTGGGGGCATCCATCACTGGTAGTGTCTTAAAGAGTCTTAATACATGTTCATTAAAAGAAGGATACATTTCACTAAAGATGACTAAAGAGGAGTTTCACAGTCATAGAGAACAGAGTGATCTATAATTTCCACACTTTGATAGGCTTTGTTCAAGCCTGAAAATAAATGAACTAAGAAGCAACACTGTGTTGAACCATGTTGGAGCTTGAGGCTAAGGGAAAAAAAAAATCAGTAATACTAATGCTTTATTTAAAACTTTGATCCATTATGGATTTTTTTTACATTAACTTTGATTTTAAAAAATATTACATTAAAATAGAGTTTAACTTGATTATTGAATTTTTTGGCATCCCTTAAAATTTTGCCCTAGGAGAGTACCTCACTCGCCTCACTATAGTCCTGGCCATGCTAAAGAGCCAATTTAAGAAAAAGAAGGAAAAAAAAATAGTTGAAAGAAGGATAAGTAAAAGCAAGAGCTAGTTCTTTAAAAGAATGAATTAAATAGACAAATCTTTGGCAAATGTGATTAAAGAATAAAGAAAAAATAAATGTTGCATTAAATGGAATTACATTTAAAAATTAAAAGAAAATGGGTGATTTCCCAGGACTATGTAAGTTATCAAATTTGACAAGGGATAAGAGAAAAAAATGTTATCAAATTTGACAAGGGGTAAGAGAAAAAAATGGAACCGACCAAACATGAATTAAACTGGAAGTCTGTTTTAAAAGTCACCATGCCCAATAGTTTTACACATGAAGTTCTAACAAACAAGAACACAAGAATTCTAAGTCTAATAACTACAAATTGTAGATTATTCACTTTTAAGAAGTCAATATAGTATTTACACAAAAATCTGAATTAGCACAAAAAGAAAATTATAAACCAAAACCATTAATGAATTCAGATGCAAAAATTCTAATTAAAATACTATCTTACAAAATTGAATCCAGCAGTCTACTAAAAGGATAATAAGCTATCATTGTAACCAAATTATATTAATTTCAGAAATGCAAGGTTGGATCACCATGAACAACTCTACCAAACTAAATGATACAAATGATATGATTATATAAATAAATAAGCAGGCATTGCTAGAATTCAGTGGCAAAACTCTCACTAAATTATGAATAGAAAAAGAATAGCTAAACGTGAAAAAATTATTTGCTGAAATATCATATTGAATGGTGAAATAAGTCATTCTCATAAAAACCAGGAACTATAAAGGGATTTTGGCTAGTTATGTAATTTTAGTTCAACACACTACAGAGGTTCTAACTAATAAAATAAGAAAACTAAATATGTGGCTTAAGTATTAGAAATGAGGAAATTAAAAAAAATCTTTACTTGAAGATCACATGGTTGCATACCTAAGAAACCTGACATTGGATTAATATGGTTTTAGCTAATAAGAAATTCGATAAGATGGTTAGATATAACATAAATATATAAAGGCCACTTACTTTTTTCTATATTAGAAATTAATTAGAATTGAAATGGTAAAAACTTGATTAAACTATATTTGGTTATAAATATAATAAGAAAGGTATAGGACCTAAAGAAATTATAAATTATCAAAAGTTTAATAACAAGATTTGATAAAAAAAAGGTTTATTGAAAACCTTCAAATTCAAAAAATTAATCACCTCCCACATTACAAATGTAATGCAATGATAATCTCAAATCTGAATTGTATTATTCTGGAACTCTACATAACAATTTTTGTAAGTTCTTATGGAAGCATATATACATACTGGAAAAAAAACAGCGAGAGGGACTTTTCCAAATTAGACAGTAAAGCTAAATATAAAATGGTATGACACCGACACAGAATAGAAAATCTGGTCAGTGGAAAAGAATAAAGAATCCAAAACTGTACAAATGTATATATATTTTTGATACAAAAATATATAAAGATGCGTTCATACAAGTTTATTTATGTGTGTGTGTGTGTACATTTGGATTTGCTATTCTGTTCCACTATTTTGTCCATTCTGGTGCCCATTCATGCATACATACAATGTAACAGTGGCAGTAAGCCTATTCTCTATAAGAATACAGAGGATCGTTTATTTAGTAAATGAAGCTGACCAAATTGATGGTTCATGTCTAGAAGAAAACAAAATTAGATACTCATTTTAAGTATATAAGATACATCTGTCAAACACAGATTTTTAGCTGTGTTAAAACCTAATAGTACATTAAAACTTTAAATATTAGAAAAAAGTTGAAGACTATTTGTGCAATCTGAAAGTGAGGCTGGAGGGAGGAGAAGCCGCAGAGCTTTTAAAATAAGGAAACCCAAAGACCAATAGTAAGAAGACAGACAAGCCCAAATGTTTGTTAATATCTCCACGCCTATACCCAGTATTCTCAGAGGTTCTCAGTGTCTGATAAATAATGCTACTGTGGTATATAATGCTACTATATATACTGTATATTTAGGTACGTTAGTACTGTTTTCTTATCTATATTTTAAGCGATATTTTGGTGTCCTCCCCATGTCCCTGCACAAGTTGATCTACACTATGTGCTATGAATGGCTTCAATAAATATCTCTTGAGTGATACTGAAATTACAGAAACCTGATCATTTTGCTGCTCAAGATGAGCCCCAAGTGTTTCTCACTAATTTGCCAATAATGGAATGGGGCTGTTTTCAAGGTCTGTAGGGACCACCCAATGTACAGAGAATTGTCAATGACCTCTTCCTGGACATGTTGAGGATCTCTAAGACAAATGACATTCATCTTTCCATTCAATATTAGTTAAGTGTCCTCCTGTGCTGATAAAGCCTCGAATGCACTGAGTAAATGTCATCTATTAGGAGATACAGTAATACTAAGGGACATTATTCAGAAAAAGCAATTGGGTGGGAAATAATCATTTACATTTTCCTTAAAGTCTCTGACTTAAGTTGAAGTACAGTCCTTTTAATATACTAAATATTAAATACTTAATATACTAAATATACTACCTAAATGATTATATTTCCTAAATAGTATTTTTGAAGACATTAAGTCAGTTTATGAGCAAACTAGTGATAAAAGATTGATGATTAAATTCTAAGTATTCATTTATAAACTCATTTACAAATTCACTTGTAAACTTTCACTTACACATCAATATAAAGCAAATATTTTGAGATTTATGTCACTTTTCTGTTTTTATGCATTTATACAGATATCTGCTAAAAGTGTAGTCTTACCTTTTAGAGGAAGGCATTTACTCCAATGTTAAAGAATTTGGAATGTTGAATTCAAAAGTTGGCAAGAAGAATTTATGCAATGTCACAGGAAAAATATTTTCCTGGACTTGCATTTCATGTCTGCTTGTTCACAGCATCTCACAGATTTCAGTTTATGATAACTATCTCTCCTGGCATATGTCATACCACCTATGATTTTAATTAGATATCATATTTTATTGAGTGCCTACTATGTGATTGAGGTAATTGGTTGTTTTTATTCTAGGTACTAGCAACAAACAACAAATGGGAAACCTGAGACTATTGGAAGCTTATGCTTTCCACCAGACCTGGCAAGAAAAGTAATATTTCACTACTGCTTGGCTCAGATGACTACATGGTCTACTGGCTAAGTCAATTTGGATACCATATTTATTAGAAATGACACAAGGTACCAGGTCATGGGGGATCAACTCTGGAAAGAATCTAATCTGAGAAGAATCCTTCAGCATTTAACTGAAAAGCTGTGGCCTTGGGAACAGACTCCAAGAGAGAGGCATTTGCCATCTTTTCGATCTAACTCCTGAACCTTCTCCAGTCAACACAAATGGGTAGCTGGCACACCTTGTCATTATAATGAATGACACAGCTCAGTGGATCAACTGTCCTCTCTGTGAACTAAGGAACTCTGTTCTCATTAGAATGGAAAATGGAGTTCCTACAATGCAGTGTATTAACTGGTTATCTTAGTAACTGAGCACAACTAAGTGAATCCAAGTTTCAATTGGATTTCTTCTGTTTGTTACTAAAAGATTGAGCATATCCTGAACTGTCATAGGGAATACTCGCTCCTCCAAGAAGGTAACAAATGTGCCAACTGACAGTGCGACCATCTAAGGTCTATTAACCAGCTCAGTCATCTGACTTATCTATTATAAAAAAGTGAAATTTTTCCCCCTGGAGCATGGCACTTCTTTGCGTCTTAAAAAAAAGAAAGATTGTGGGTATTTTTCTTCCCTTTTTTTTTTTAAAGTACAGAATCATTAGGATTCCAAATTATCAGTCTTCTTAGAAAGGACATTATCTACATGGCTAAGTACATGTAACTGTACACTGACAATTGTGCATTATTATGTTATTGTATATATTTAAATAATACAATTTTACTGGGAAATTTCCTATGCCACTTTTGAAATTGTATTACTTATATTAGCAATCGCAAGGGAGTAGCTGGTTTAGTAACCAGTTTATCACATTAAAATGTGTTTTTAATGTATGCTAATTTCAAAGGCTCATAGGAGAGTCGGCACGCCTTAGCAGTCCGCATACAGTAATGGAAAGAATCTAGACTGGGAACGACTCTGTGTATCTCTGAGCAAGGCACTGAATTATTGGCTGTGTTTCTTCATTTGTAAAATTGCAGCTAATACTCATCTTGCACAAGGGACTTGGGCATAGCAATGTTAATTATAAAATTATTATTTACCTTTATAGCCTTAAAAAACTGAAGAGAAAAAAAACTAATAGGAACAACATGGTGGACTCGGTATGTGAGGATATAAACATTTTTTGGTAATATCTGGCATAGCAGATATGTTCTTAATTAAAATCTCACAACACTAAGTTTATGAGTAATTAAAGCTACCTAAAATCCATTTACTATTGAGAGCTGATGTTGGGAGGGGCCTAAAGATAAATATTGTGCACAGGAAACCACTGGGGCCCAAGGAATTTAAATAACTTTCCTGAAGACAAGTTGATAATGAGCAACTAAGCCATAACCGGAAGGTCGATTTCCAGGTGCTCCTCCTTTGTCCCACCTCCTACCATGTATTCATTTATTTGTTTAGAGAAATGGTAAAATAAGAAGGGAAATACCAGTCCCTGGCCTTCAAACATTAATCGCCCTGGGCACGTTCCCCACTCCGCAGCCAATTCGCCTGCGCACCCTGCCGGGCGTGCGGCGCCGCCTCGCGACGGTCCTCGGCCGCGGGCCCCGGGGGTCGCGGGGACCGAGAAGGGGCGACGTACCTCCGACTCGGGCGAGGATGCCGCTGGGGTCATCGCCGGGGTGGCCATCCCCCCGGGAATTGTCCCCACCGACGTCGCCATGATCTCGCCCCAGCGAAGCGGCCCTTCGTCGCCTAGGCAACCGGGGCGGGGCCGGGGCCGCAGGGCTGGGGAGCAGATCCCAGCGCCAGGCGGCTTCCGGGCCGCGGCGCGGGCCCCACCAGCGTGAGGGCTGGGACCCCGCGCGGGAACCCGAGCTGGGTGAGGCCGCTGCGGGGGCGGCCTGCAGGGAAGGTCCGCGGAAGGGCTTTGAATCGTCCGGTAGTCACAAACTCGTTCCTTTTAATACGAGTGAAAACGGAAAGAGAAAAAATGCCATTTAAATAACAGCAATTTAAATGAACTAATATGTGGAAGTGTCTAATGCTAACACATAGCAAGTTCTTAGTGAATATTAAAGTGAGTTATATTATTGAAACTTTACCGTTGATTGACATTTGATCTAAAGGAATTGTTGTAATTTTAAGGTGTTATGATGTTATTGTGTTTAGAAAGAAAATAGTGTCTTCATCTGTTATAGATAATATACATACTGAAAGATTTAGTGGTAATGAATTAATGTCTGGATTTACTCCAAATAGTGAGCGGAGGGGCACGGAAAATGAGTGAAGGTATAGTAGATGGATCAAGATTGGGTACATGGTGGGGGTAGTCATACTACTCTTTATATTTTATATGTGTTTGAAATTTTCCATAATAAAAACATTTAGAAACAATATAGTTAGTATGAGTAGTCCTCCCTGGATGATAATATCTGCTTTGAAAATGAAATGTACTTTGCTTGTATTTACCTGTATGGGGGTTGATATGCAGAAAACTTGCTATAAAAATCAGACGTTATTTGAATGCTTCAGTTTTCCCATCTGCAAAATGGGATAACTGACTCACAGCATTACTGTGAGGATAACGTGTTAATATGTGAGAATGTTTAGAACAGTGTCTGGCACCTATAAGTGTTAGATATTGTTAGGGTTAGTATTGGTTTGTATTATGTTTCTCCTGACTTTAGTCATTCCTGTACACAGCTGCCAGGATAATATTGCATCATGGACCTCATATTTTCCCATTGCCTTTCAGACCAAACTGAACTCTAGCTTTATATAGCCTCACGATAATAGTGCCTTTCCTTTAACTTGTCTCACAGTTCAAATGATGCACACAATTTGTACTGTCAACTTGTGTTCATGAATTGTCCCTAATTTTATATATGTTTGGCCAACTGTAGTGTTCTTTCTTTGATATTTTCTCTCCTAAAGAAAATGGTTTCGTTCTTAATACTGAGTATTCATTCAGCAATTCATTGATGACTTCCAAGAGCATTTAAAAAGGACTACAGTAGAACTTCCTCAATTAGTGGAAATATAGTCAATTTTTAGGATTGCCAGAGTTAATACAAGAACTACCACCTTAGAAACTCATTACAATGTGTAATTTTTTTTATTATTTCCTTCTGAGCGCTACTTCAAAGAAATTGAAAATAGCAAGTCATCTGCTAGGTAAGAACTCTCCACATTCTTTAAAGTTAGCATTTGGTAAAGTGCTAAAACATTTATTTCTCTAAACTGCAGCTCTCGTTTTCTCAAAGATCTGATTTATTTTTCTGGCCTTTAATTGTCCTGCCATTTCTTTGACAGTTTTTAGGTTTTCTGCACCCCTTTTTTGGACCCCAGAACTAGATGGAGTACTCCGTTAAAGATGGAATCAGTTTTAACAGTGATGGGAAGGTTACCTCAGGAGGGGAGGAATTGTTTTGTAGGAATTCCAATTTTACTGCATTTAATGTATTTTATTGGAGAAGTCAGTTTTGAGGAGGCAATTTAATTTTATGGGGCACAATTTTTTTGCCCAGTAAGGAGTGCTGTTGAAAACCCATTAGCCCGAAGGTTACTTTTAATTTGCACAAGTTGAAGCTGTTTTTAGCCTCCCACTTCTTTCCTCCGGAGGCACCAACAAGGAAGACAAATCTCAGTAGGTGATATGCTTTCTTACATGGAAAGGTCAGTTAAATCTTCTTTCTCAGGTCTCTTTTGAAGATAAAGGTTTCTAACCAAAGCCTGCAAAATTCCATTTGTTATCTTAGTTTATTGTTTTAGGGCTGCAAGAGAAAAGGAAACATATGGGTCTTGTATTTTACGATTATTTTTTTAAAAAGGCCTCTGACTTTTTTACCTCATCACAGCAAAATATAGGGTACCTTCATTCTGTAATTTGATCACTTGGATTGGCTGGCTCCCGTTCTAATGAAAGTACTCCAATCTGTACACTCATAAATCTGTGAGTAGCACATTTTCTAAATGGAATCAGATTTTCTCGAAGAGGGGCATTATTATAATTTCCCCAATTCAAGTATTGGATGTTTTAAAAAACCATACTTTTAAATGCCAGAGAAACATTGAGGAAAGGGCTAGGTAATTCTGATGGATATTGATGGTCTAGTGTGGCAGAATACGGCAATGAGCACTGACTGTGAGATTTCAGCGGTCTTAGGGTGATGTGCAAACATTTCTACTCCACTCTTCATGTTCCTATGTTACAGGCTCATTTTAATTATAAATGAAGTTCTTTAACAATAAATGAAATAATGTCACTAATACCATTAGTGACGTTAGTAGTTCAAACACTGTGATTCCTGAGGTTTTCAGCCTATAACCTAACACCCATGATAGTCTGAAGTGGATCAGACTGGAAAAACTTCAATTTGTCCTTTAAATGATACTGAGAGACCACAAAGTTCTGGAGGTGGAATTTAGATAACACATTGTATCTTAGCCTTGAAATACACTGAAATCGTTAGATGTAGAAAGCAAAATACATTAAAAGCATTTTAATTTATGATTAATTGCCTTCATTATTTGTAACATTTAATTTTTAGCAAAGAAAGTATTCCACTAGCTAATCAATTTTGAAATAAATTAGTTTTCTTATACTTTTACCTAATCCTCAAAGCTCATCTTCTCATTTCCACTTGATTGAAAAAATCAAGTGCCAAATCTAAGTCCTATGTAAGAACATTTTAAAGTATAACCTTAATAAAACACTTAGGATATGGTATACTAAACCTACTGTAGTAGAATGCATTCTAAGACTGACTAATTATTATGGGAGGGTTAATGATTTCTAAAAAACAGTTGGTATGATTTTGACTGTTCATGTAGTATTGCAATTTGTCTTCAAAATTCTATACTCTTCCATTGTGGTATATCTGTTATTCTGTCTTTCTCCAGTTATTCCCTTTACAGTGGATCCTTATGTTCTTCTAATAAAAATTCTAAGTTTTTTCACCAAATCAGAAACTACTCTCTTTTCCTACTCCAGAAACCTCTTCAAGATAGTTTTTAACTTGTTCCTTTTCTTCCTGTTCCGGTTATTGAAAAAATGGTTTCTTATTCGTCATCTCCATGCCCTGCCATCAATCTCTTACTTCCTTTGCTCTCCTAAAGCTGCCCTCTCATGGGTTGCCACTGGTCCCTGTCTTCCTTGGCGTGTGGACATTCCTGTTTGCCCCTTAAATTCACTCTCTACACTGACAGTGTGCCCTGGAAGCCTGACCCTTATGGACTTCATCCTCTGGATTTGCCACATTCCTTGCCCTCTAACTTGTGGTTGGCAGGAGGTTGGAGCGTGGAATGGTGAGGTCTGGGTCATCATTCTCCCCGCTCCCTCTCTGCAGGATTGTAGATGGGGAGTGGCAGGCTCCTACACCAAAGGTCTTGCGGGTCACTGCCTGACCCTCAGCTTCTCCACAGCTAGAGCTCTCTCTGGGTTTTGGTAGTCATCACCCCTTTTCCCTTTCAAGCCAAGGAGTGATGATGGCTCCCCACTGCTTTTAGCCCTGGGATGTTTCCCCTTTCCTTGTTGGTTTCCCTCATGTCTGCCCAAATTTTTATAAATAGCTCCTTTACTAAACATTCTTCAGTTCCCATCTCTATGCCATCTGTTTCTTGCTGTTACCTTGACTGATAATCAGCAAAAATGAACTCCAAAACATTTAACACAGAAGAGTGAGTTTGGCTTGTTCAACACCATTGTCCACCACTTAGTGGTTGCACAATGAGCAGTATTGTCTATAAATGACCTTGAACAATTATCTAGGTAGAACTGTACCCCACCTCCACCTATTCTCCATCTGGAGATGCTGCACCCAAATTCAACTGCCCTCAGGATTGATGACAGGTTAAGGGGGATTTAACTACTCATGGGACCTGTGCTAGCCATGTCCTGGGCAGCTGTCTGTCCCAGGCAACTCATATAAACTGCTGGCTCCCCAAATCCTAACTTTCTGATGCTAAGCACCTGTGTAGTTACCCTGTTGACAAGACTTCTTAAAACTTGACTTATAAAAAGGCAAAATAACAGGTCATCTGAGCCCTGGCATGCCTCTCCGCAGATGATGGGAAGTATTGGGAAGGAATAGTGCTTTCCTCTTCTCTTTCTTGCTGATCCTGGCCTTGGAGGTTTGACCTTTCCCAATTAAGTTTTATCCTATGCCATATGGTATTGTGATATTCATCTGGAAACCAGGAGGGACACACCAGGCAGGGGAGGTTGCTTGCAAAAATGCATGTTAAAGGTTCATTTGTCCCAGAACACTGAAATTTATAATCTGTATTTGCATGCAAGTTCATTATTTTTATTATTTTCATTTAAAAATTGTTCTTTATTGTAGTATTTGCCTTCATATTTTTATCATTTGTTTTATGCTTCAGTGAACTACTTTTGAGTCATTGATTCATATTTGTGGACTAATGTAATTTAATGCAAAATACAAGTTAACAAACTTAAGCAATGACATACATATTAATGCTTCAGCTAACAAAAAGACCACCTTGTCTCCAGAACGTTAGCCAAGGCAGACCAACCCAAATTAAAGTGCAAGTAGAATCTTTAAATGTATCATTTGATCTAGCCATAAAGAATTTTTATAAAAATCAAAATTCATCCTACATTTTACATTTCTGAAATATATATGATCAAAAGAGTCTCGATTTTTTTTTTCTTCTAAAACTGCCTAAAAGTGACTGGGTGCCACTTAATTAATGGCAGGGGACTCCAATGCTCTTTGAATATATTTTTGAGAAAACTTATCCTGGAGTATTCTGGAAAGTGCCTTGACTGAGCAAGCATTGCCCCTGTCTCTGTGCTACCTCCTACCCCACTCCACTTTTAAATATAGTAAGTCTAATTTTACCTATTTTACATAATAGCTTTCTTGTAAATTTTGTTAGAAGGAAAGATTTTGAGTTTTAAAAAGTTTAAAAGCCACTGGATAATCTCTAAGGAATCTTTATCTCTGAAAATTCTATTACAGTATAATTTCCTAAAGCATTCATTGTCTGAAATGTTCGCTTTGACAAATACACAGTATTACTGTTATAAAAACATTTCTGATGTATGTGCATGTTTATGGTTGTAGGGAAGTAAAATAACATACGTTATCTTATTTAATCATCAGAATGCACAGTCTGGTATTCCAAAGCATTGCTTTTGATCAAGGAAATTATTTCATAGCAAAAGAGGTAATGGGCCCATACTCATGGATTCGCCAGTCTTACCATGCCCCCTGTTCCCCACCTCCTGAAGTAGATGGCTTGGTAGAACAGTGGAATGGCCTTTTGAAGATTCAGTTACAGCCCCTGCTAGGTGAGAATACCTGGCAGGGCTGGGGCAATGTTCTCTAGAAGGTTATATATCTTCTGAATCAGCATCCAGTATATGGTGCTATTTCTTCCACAGCCAGGATGCATGGGTCCAGGAATCAAGGAATGGGAATGAGAGAGACCACTCACAATTACTACTCTAAATACCCACTAGCAATATTTTTGCTTCCTGTGAGGGTGCTTCTGAATGAGATTAAAATTCAAACCGATAGATGGAGTAAAGCAGATTGCCCTCCCTAATGTAAGTGGCATCATCCAATCCCATAAGGGCCTGAATAGAACAAAAAAGCAGAGGAAAAGAGAATTTGCTTTCTCTACCTGACTTTAGAGCTGGAATATGGTCTTCTCTTACCCTTGGATTTATACTGGGAGTTACACCATCGTCCGCCCTGGTTCTCAGGCTTTTAGGCTTAGGCTGGAACTACACCACCAGCTTTCCTGGGTCACCATTTTGCTGGCAGACCACAGGTGTCTCAACCTCCATAATCATATGAGCCAGTTCCATATAATTGCTGTCTGTCTGTCTGTCTGTCTCTTTCTCTCTGTTATATACACATATCCTACCAGTTCTGTTTCTCTGAAGAACCCTGAGTAATACAATGGTATTATTTTGTTTTACAGATGAGGACACAGGCTCAGAAGGCCATCGTAACTGACCTAATGTCTCGTAGCTAAAGATACAGCCGACAGGCCTAAGTGTGGATTAGTTCCTATGATTCCACAGCCCACTCACTCTGCCCCACTACATCACACTACCTCAGGTGTGCTAGGGACTCAAGAGTCTAGAGGATCAATGAAGTTTATCACGGGAACTTTTCCATCTTTCCCTCAATATCTCTCTTCTTGTCCCCTGACCATCTTTCCCAGTGCCTTTGCAATAGCTGCTAATTCATTTAGTGTTCTCCTCTTGGCAAGTTATCAACCAAGGTATATAGTAATAATTAAGGATATTTGTATGTTACTAGGAGACTCTGGAAGATGGAAAATATTTTTCTGCAGCAAATGAATGAGATTTTAATAGAAGATTCTCAGATTATGGACTTCATATTTTAGAAATAGTTCTTTTCTGGTACTATCTTAGATCTCACCTTAGTGACAGCTTTACTCCACCTCCTAGTGTTATAAGATGCTGTTATAATTTCTTCTACCCTCCACAGCATCTATTGCACTGCGTTGGTAAGCATCAAATTAATAGGTAGAGCATGATGATGAAAGAGTAAATTAATCAATAGAAGATACTCTCATAGCTATGGTTATTCCCGATTCTAGTACAATAGCGTAATGTGTTCTATTTTGTTTTTCTTTTTCTTGGTTGAAGTTATTTTATGTTTTTTTTTTTCAGTTTTATTGAGATATAATTGACATAAATCACTGTATAACTTTAAGGTATATAATGGTTTGACTTACATATATTGTGAAATGATTACCACAAAGGTTTAGTTAGCATCTATCATCTCATAGATTTGATAAAAAAAAGAAAAAAAATTTTCTTCGTGATGAGAATTCTTAGGATTTACTCTCTTAATAGCTTTCACACATGTATCATACAGCGGTGTTAACTGTAGTCATCACGGTGCACATCATATTCATAGTACTTGTGCATCTTATAACTGGAAATCTGTACCTTTTGACTGCCTTCCACCAACTCCCCCTCCCCTCACTGACCCCCACCTCTGGTAACCATGAATCTAATCTTTTTATATGAGTTTGGTTTTTTGTTTTGTTCTGGTTTTGTTGTTATTGTTGTTGTTGATGCTTTTTAGATTTCACATATAAGTAAGAGCATACAGTATTTGTCTCTTTCTGGCATTTCAGTTAGCATAATGCCCTCAAGGTCCACCTATGTTGTTGCAAAAGGCATTATTTTTTATGGCTAAATATTCCATTTTATATATATGTACAAATGTATATACATATATGTGTGTATGTGTGTGTGTATATATAATCTTTTTTATCCATTCATCTATTGGTGGATACTTAGATTGTTTCTATGTCTTGGCTACTGTAAAGAATGCTGCAGTCAGTATGGGAGTGCAGATATCTTTTCAAGTTAGTGTCTTCATTTCCTTTAGATATATTCCCAGAAGTGGAATTGCTGGATTATATAGTTCTATTTTTAATTTTTTGAGGAGCCTCCATATGGTTTTCCACAGTGACTGTACCAGTTTACAGTCCCACCAAGAGTGTGCAAGGATTCCCTTTTCTCCATATTCATGCCAACACTTGTCTCTTTTCTTTTCGATGGTGGCCATTGTAACAGACCTGAAGTGATATCCCATTGTGGTTTTGATTTGAATTTCCCGATGACTAGTGATGACGAGCATCTTTTCATATTCCTGATGGCTATTTTGTATATATTCTTTGGAAAATTTTTATTTAGGTTGTTGTCAATGGCATAATTTTAAACATTATTTTTCTATATCGCCAACAGGCCCAAGTATGTCTTTTTTCAGATAAAATGCATATTGTGTGCCTCCAATTTGGGTAAGCATCTATAATATAGGAATTCGTGTTTTCATTGTGTAGCTTTCAAAGTAGCACATAATTTACCATACCACTTACTGTTTTATTTTATAATAATAAATAACTAATTTATTTTTTTTTGAAGGGCTGATTGCCTATATTGTCTAGGAAGCTAGGTCTGCACGAAAAAATTATATGTGGTATTTCTCAAACTATATATCATAGTTGATTGGTGGTTAATGTTTGACTTCCATGTTGTTATTATGATGATAGTTCTACATGCCCATTATGGTGTTACCTTATGGTTGCCAGTATCTAATAGATAAAGCTCGAGTACAAGGTAGTACAGTAAAAAGTGAGATTTTTCAATCAGCTGGGTAACCTTAGGAAACTTTCTTTATTTTCATGTAATATTGATGGTTCTCAAAAAATCATTAAACATTTCTTCCAGCTATGTCATCTAAACTTAGAATGTTTGCATAGAAAAATAAAAATATAAGGTTAAAAAAAAGAATGGAAGTGGATGGCAAATGAGAAGTAATCTTTAGACTTTAGAGAGAGAGAAAACGGACTCATATAAAAAATCTGAGCCAAAACCACCACAATGTTGAATCACACTCCTGTAATTAAGGGTGTGCCCAAATGAGATGAGACCAGAGAGTTCTAGTAGGTTCTGCTTTGGTTTGAAATTACCCTGGTAATCGTGAGGAGGGTTGACAATCACTTCTTTGGGACCCAGATCCTCTAAACAAATGATACACTGAAATAAGACCATTTTTTTCTTTCGATCATTAGACCCTTTGAAAATAGTTGATACCATGGCCATAGATACAAAGCCGACTGATGCAAATTGATTAAAATTCAGCAGCTGAATTAGGTATTCAAGATATGTTTAAAATGTAGATTTTTAAAGAACTGGTAGGTTACTCTTGCTAGGCAGCCTCCTCCTGAATACATGGCCATTCTCAATTTGGCAGCCTTCTCATTGAATCTTGACTGTGCTGAAGAGAGTCAAACTACTCACGGGACTCCATAAGTGTTAGAGCCCCGTGATCATGGGACCAGGGTTCAAGGATAGCCTAAAACTACAGGGCAGGACATGGTTCTAATTTCTTGTTGCTGTTGTGTCATTTGGAACCTATTGGCAGAATTACTGCTCCTCCATTGATTGGACAAGGAAAGGTCCATTTTTGTTGTAAGCATGTAGGTTATTGGAACAATTCTACTACCTACTCTTCTCTGGCAGCAGTAGGTGCTATGCTGTACCTGGAGTGGTGAGATACTGTAAATTTTAACTCCCCTCTTTGCCTAGGGAACCTTCCCTTTCTTCTGTACTGGAACCTAGATCATGGAGATGCCCATTAAAGTGGCTTGGATTGTATCCGTACATGAAGAGATAAACTTAACATTAGCATCCTGCTTCTAATTCCACCTCTAGTGACTAGTGCTTAATTAGATGGTTATACTGAGTATTAGGAACATAAAATAGAGTAAAAGCAATTTTCTCCACATTTTAAGACTATCTAAAACTGATACTGTATCCTGAGGCACTTCCTTATTATTATTCATTTATTCAACAAATTTTTATTGACTACTGACTCGGCGTCAGGCACTGTTCTAAGCATTTGGTGAAAAATAAAAGACAAAAACTCTCTGTCTTCTCAGAAATTCCATTCTAGTGAGTTAATAATCCTAGGTTCTATTTCAAGATATAAGAACTCACTAATTAGTATTTTGGAAGGCTTTTTCTCTATAGGAGTCTGAGAAATTAAGATCTGCAAAAAGGCTGATATATGTGATGTCTCTAGCTGAAAATCATATTCTACTTGTTGATGAATAATTGTTTGTTGAAAAGTAATATATGCTATAGAAAAAAAGAAAGGAAACTGATAGGGGATCCGACTGTGGGGTTGGGAGAATCTGGGCATGTTGCTGTTTTAAGTAGGATGGTCAGGATAGGTCTTATAGAAAAGATGACAACTGAACAAAGCTTATCATCACCATTATCATAACTAGCATTTTGGCAAACTGCTTTCTGTGCAAATATTTCATAAGTCTCACAGCAAGTGTGGTCACTGAAGCTTAAAGGAGTTATTTATTCAGTATTACACAGCTATTTAGTTAGTAGAGGTGATGGAATTTAAACTCAGGACTATCTGATTAAGGGCCTGAGTTGCACTCTGTACTATGTTTGAAAGCAGTGGTTTACACACTGTGTTTAGAGGTTGTGATGAAATTTGATTTGATATTAGTTTTTCAATGCATCTATTATTAGCCATATTTTAAAAGCTAAGTTAAAAAACACATTCTCAAATATACCAAAATCCACATTAACATATTTGAAGGCCAAAATCTGTTAAAATGTGAGTAAGGTATTTTTTTACATATGTGCAAACTTTTTTTTTTTTTTTTTACCTTGGTACATATATTTGAACACTGTTAAATGTGTCATTGGCTAAGGATGTTTAAATTTTGCATGATTAAAAAAACTTAGGTCAACATGCTTGTTCAGCACAAAATTGTAAAATAGCTCATGTGCAGCACTGAGTAGCGTCAGAAACATCTGCTGGTTACATGTTTGCATCATAGTAGAATAGTCGACAACTCATTAACAAGGGAACCAATAACACATTTATAAAAGGTCAAATGAGAAGTAATTCTAGTACTGTTAGGTTTAGATGCCTTTTGAAAAAAGCTGAAATATAATTAGTAGCTAACCTTTGTTTTAGTTTAACCTCTGAATTACTTAAAGAATCTCCTGACACTACAGGGAAGGTTTTTTCTTGTTATTTTTTGTTTTTGTTTTTTGTTTTTTTTGTTTTTTGCAATCTACCATTTTCAATCACTTATGTAGATCAAGGTTTTCTTTTTTTAATGTTATGAAACCAAGTCAGAATATTAAGATAAATTCAATATTGAGACTGACATTGCTGGAAAAGTCTCATTTTTCTCATTTTTGTAGTTATAAATAGATATATTTATAGTAACTAAATGTTTATAGTTATAATAAATGCATACTAAAATAGACTATAGACATTACATTTATATAAATAATATAACACTTTCATCTATTTACATATTGAAGCTTAATTTTTTAAAAATTAGCCAGAGAGAGACATAGGTTGATATCCACAAATATATAAACACGGAAGTAGATTCTAAAATGGCACTTACCTAAGAAATTAAGAAATAACATAGATCGTACCCATAGTTGCCTTAAATGAAACTAGGAAATATTGCTCCTTTTGTGAATATACATAGTCCAATGACCAAAAGTAATTTGTTCTCTTTTACCTATTTTAATCTATTTAATTATACCATTGAGAAAATAGAATAGTATAAAAACTATCACAATTTCATTACTCAGACATTGACTTGAGGTGACTGAACTTGGAGAGAGGTTATTGCTGGGGTGTCGGGGGCAAAGGACAGTTCACTAGAGTTTAAGATTGCTACTGCTGTGTCCACAGGCTTCCAGATTTTACCCCTCACTACTCAACTCACTTGCAGACTTACACCGATAGTTCACCTTGTTATCTAGGCAGAATGTAAATTGTGTTCTGCCAATGATGTGAGAAGTGGATATTCATAATATCATTTCCATAATTATTACTTTGACCACTAGAGTGAATTGTTAGGTTTAGATGCCCTTTGAAAAAGCTGAAATATAATTGGTGACTAACTTTGGTTTTATTTTAATCTCTGAATTGTTGAGTATGTTGAAGATGGTTTTATTTATATAGAAACCATGTCTTAATATGGAAAAATTAATACATGAAATATGAATCCCAAATTTATTTTGTGTTGAATTAGTAGAATTATTGAAATGGATGTGAAGTAATAAGAAAAAGAAAAAATACCCCCCCATCCCCCATAGAAAAATAGACAAGTGTATATACAGGCACATCTCAAAAGAAGAAATATTAATGAAAAGAAACACATGGAAGACATTATACCTCAATAATGATAAAAGAAATGCAAGTTAAAACAATCATAATGTCTCTTGCCTATCAAGATTCACAAATGTGTGGGGCAGTGCACACTTAGGGCACTTCTTGTGGATACGTGAATTAACAGCATTTTTGGAGGTTCGTATGACAACAGTCATGAAAACATAAAAGTTTGCATACTCCTTGACTTGGAAATTACATTTCTAGAAATGTATACTAAAGATATAATCGCAAATGTCTGCAAATATCATCTATAATATTTGGTGTACAATTGTTTATAATCTTAGGGTGGGTGAGAGAGAAATAAAGTAATGCTAATGGGAGAAAATAAAAATAAATCAAGTTAGATCCATAAAGTGAAATTTTATATAGTTACAAAATATTATGTTTGAGAAATTGTTCATGATAAATTAAAAGAGAGCACAGTACAAAGTAAGATATAAATGGTATGATACTCATATAATCTATATATAAATAATATAAAATATGTATTTAATAAAAGAATGAAGAATATTCACTAAACTAGTGACACTGGGTGATTTCATTTTGCTTATTTGTACTTTATAGATTTTCTATAATAAATAGGAAATATTTTTTACTTTCACAAAATTTACACAAATTTACACAAAAGTGGAGAGACTAGTTTAATGAACCTTCATATATCTATCACTCCATTTCAACAGCCATCAAAGTTCTTTAAAAATATTTTTTTAAAAAGTTCAGTTACCCACAAACCATTGTGCTCAAACCTCCTAGAGCTACTTATTAATTGTAATTCTTCATAAAGAATTTCTCTTATCTTCCCTTGAAAAATATTTTGTTTCTACTGCCCAAATCCAGTTTCCAAAGCATTGGCTTAGTTGCCCTAAATTTTTGTTAGAGAAAGCTGAAAGCATTTCAGTGTTGTTAATAAAAATAGTAAATAATGTGATTTATTTATTTTTTTATCAAAGTAAAAAACACCTCTTTGTTTATCATCATTTCTTTGAATATATAGACTAGAAGCTTATGAACAATAGAACCCAAAAGGCAATGTGGCCAGTGGTATGTAGTGCTTGCCATCTCTCTTTTCATCTAGCTTAGGGATTAGGCAGAATTTGGTAAAGCACATTTAAGTAAAAGGGTTTGTACTCTCTGCAATCAGTTTTGGGAGAGTTTTCATTTTTGAAATCAAAATCTGAAAGAACGTGCTGTGCAAGCAGATGTTTAGAAGGAGCTTCTAGGAGAAGTTTAGAGCCATGTTTGCTCTGAAAGATTACGTGCTTACATGCAAAAACTGACTCCCATGAGTTTAAATATTTTCCCCACTGAAAAATAAAGACACAAAGAGGTGCAACTACCATCATCTAGTATGTTTATAAATAAAAACCTCTCCTCTCAATTCCTGCTTTTGTACCAAGTTTTAAAGACACATTTTCACACTGTGTGTTAGTGGGAGTGTGTGTATTTTGATGGCTAATCCCTCTGGTGAATTTTAATGTGTGCTTTTCTTTTTTTTAATCCTGGATAACTTAGTTTTGGAAAGCAGAAAATTGTTTATTTCTTTTATTTCCATAAGGCCCAATACTGTGATTCCAATGCACTCAGTATTACTGGACCATAAAAATAATAAATGTGTGACAACATGAGTATAAACATAACAAATGTCATGCTTTTACGTGGCAAATCGTCAATATCTATTGACATTTGTTCTTATGGCATCTATTAAGGCCACACCATATTTATTAACTTTGGTTTGATGACACTGCTCCATTAACTTGCTAATTTCATTACAGTTTAAGAGGTATTTTAGCTGCTGGATTTAGTTTAAATTTTATGCACAATCTCAGAAGTCCTTGGGCAGTGAACACATTTCATATATATCAAATAAATAATTAATAAATAAAAGCTATTTCAGAGAAGCAGAAAATAACAGAATCTGAATCAGGTAACTTTTTAAAAATGCAAATTAAGGAATTGCTCATCGAGGTTATAGTCATAAACTGTGTCAAGTGTGTTCACATACTTGTTACTAAAATACTCTGAAGTAGAAATATCATCTCAGAGGGCAACATTACTTCGGTCAGTAAATAGACGTTAAGCCCTCCTAGAGACCACGAACAATAAAGGAAGATGATTGTAGGGGGGCAAGATGCTGAGTAATTTGATTGTTTCTGAACTAATTTTAAACAGCAGAAATTTGGTGAAAAATGTTTCCCTTCTGATAAATTTTTTAAAAAGTTGTTTTAAAAGACCAGTTAAGAGAATATATTGACTAAAGACATCTGAGGCCTATAGTTAATCTCACCTGCAAAATGTATAGGATATTAGTTTGTGTTATTTTAGCTACTATCTATTAACAAGTCATAGATTGCATTTGGGTTTGACCTTTCAGTTCTCAGCCCACTAATTTGTTTAATTTATTGTCTTTTCTAAGGGCACTTAAAACATCCAAAAAAAAAAAAAGTTTTAAAAGCCTTGAAAACAAATGAGTAAACACATGTTCTACTTATCATTTTGTCAGACTGAACAAAAAGCTCTTTGGCTGTGCTCAACAGCTCCTGGTTGAAGACAAACACGATTGGTTAAATAAATGAACAATATCATTGGGATCAGAAAGTTTCAGCAGAAGCAATTAATTTTTATGAGCATTAACTGATAAAAATTATGTATTTGACATAACCTATGTATCTGTAAAGCACTCACTCCATGTTAACATCAGGAATAGAGAATCAGGCAATTCAGATTAAAATTTTAGCATATGGTAGAATCCTTACAATAGTGGGAAGATAGGCCAAAAATTATGTTTGTACATTTCTAAAATGATTTCCAGAAATGCATTACAGGCTAAGTGCTTTATACAGTATGTATTGTTAGCAGGTGTTGTGAGTAGTTTCTTACACACAATGCTGACATTTTACTCCTTTATACTCTTTAAGGGAACAAGCAGCATAATTGGAATTCCTTTGAGAATGATTTGTTAGTTATTTTGGACCTTTAGAGGGAGTAAATGGTAAATAGGAGCTGAGTTTTTGGACATTAGTGTCTATTGGTTGAGCAGATTATACTGTAAATTTTAAAAAGAAGGGCAATTTAGGCAATGATACTAACAGCTGCACAGTTATTGTGTAATAGTGGCCCACCTGGGCTGAATTGTGAATTGCAAAACAACACTGAATGCTTTCAATTCTGTGATGTATTATGCTACACGGGAAGCTCTCAGCTAAGCGGAATGTAGAGCTACTGTTAGACCATCCCTCTGCCAAATTACTACTGCACTGAAAAATGAGTCTACAGTGATATCACTTGGTGAGATCATCACAGTCGACTTAATGTTTCCATCATTTCCATCATTCCATCTCAGTAATTTATTTTTGGTAATCAAGTATTTTCTCCAACCTTCACTTTGGTAGATCTTGTATTCATTACAAAGAAACTTATTCAGCTCTTTGAAAATGAGACCACGTGAAGTTTTCTCCCACCTTCATTATGAAGAGTGTAATAGGTGAACAATATCTAGGCAATGACTTCCATGCTGTGACATATATGCAATGTGAAATTATTTTAAACATAGAAGAATGTTCCTACAAGTGAGTTAAACTCAACAAAAGGAAACCTTTTGCACTTAAGAATTTACTACTAAATGATGCGATTAATTTTCAACAACTTAAATAAAATGAAAAAAAACTTCCTATATCTCCACCAGAATCCCAACTCTGCATTCCTCTGGTTTTCCTCTATACTTTCTAATGTTAAAGAGAATAATGGAGGCTTCCAGAAACATGAATTCTTAGAAAAAGGAGTTGAGACACAGAGAAACCATGTGGTCTTGCTGTGAATCATCACAAATAGGAGCCAAAGCCAAGCTTGGCTTTATATCAAGCATTGTTTTCTTTCCAGGTTTTGTTAAATCTGGCTGAGTTTTAAAAACACTTCAGGGGAAGTTCATAGTTTTGCATCTTATTCCTAGATCTTTCATATGACCCTGAGAAGCCACTTTACTCACAGATGTGTTTGAGATGAATTTTCAACCACTTCTCAAAATACATCAATAAAAAAAGATGTTCATTTGGATGCTTTCTCTTCACACTCACTCAGATAAAAGCATGGAAGCTGTTATATTTTGATGCAAAGAATAATTGAAATTTGTAATAAAACCAAATGGCTGCTTGGATAATCTGTTAATCAGTTTTTTTCTTTACTTGTTTTCTTTCAGTAACATGGTTTCCATTAGACATTTTAGTTCTGTTTCATTGCTGGTAAGCATCTGTTTTAAAATACAGTTAAAAATTGGCGCTCTTGGTCCAATTCCAAGGGGCGAAATCATCAGGAATAAGTAATCCCACAGCCTTAAGAAGAACCTTCTAAACCATGAAAAAAAGTAATAAGTACTAAACTTTGAATAAAAGAGCCATAAATGAGTCTGGAAGCCTCATTTACATTGTAATGTGCATACCAGCATGATGTCATTATCAATTAGTGTGAGTATTTTCTAAAAGCCATCCATTCTGAGTATGTAGTCATTTAGTTTACGGTTATGATTGTGATGTGTGTGTGTTGATATCAGAGAGTGAACACAAACGCAGCAATGTCCATGGAAAGTAGTAATACAGAAAAAATTTATGCCAGCCATGAATCAGTCCTACTTCATTTAATGTTATTTATTGATACGATATATATAGAGCCTCAATAATCTATGCGTGTTGAATAGAATAATAAAATCTGGCTGTAATATAATTTTTCTACTGTATGACTTAAAGCAACAAATAAATACATATATTCTTTTTTTTTTGTCAGTCCCATCACAATGTAATTTTTTTCTTTTGGATTTTGGGACGCTGTAGATATTGTCAAGGCTCATATTTCATTCTCTGTGTTTTAACATCTAGCTCAGTCTCTCTGTTTTGATTATGTTTCAAGAATCCCTGTGAACTGATTAGGGAAGTGGTGTCTGAGGCGAGACTGTCCTCTAGAGTTTAGGGGTTTGTTCTTTGTAATTCCTGCTCTATGAAAGAATATAGGGGCATCTAGGGCAGCTTGCTCGGACATTGATGGCTGTGAGTAAAGCAATCTTGATGAGACATGGTGCTTCTGAGGCCTGCTTTCTTGGTTTTGGGCTGTCTTTTTAAATTTAGTTTGTTTCTAATTCTTTCTGTGTGCTCTGTAATATTCCATAGCTTCCATAACTTTTAAACATTATTATTATTAACCTTATCTGTTTTGCTCAATATCCACATATTATCTCATTCCAATGATTAGGAACTTTCTCAAAATTTATGATTTTAGAACATAAATATTTAGCATGACTGATAATGATCAGTGAAAGATAGCCAGGTAGTTCACATATTTGTGGTGAGTATTTCTCAATAATGTTGTTGACATATATAAAAGGGTCACCTGAGAGATGTATACCTTTGGTTTAAAAAAAAATGACAAAATGGTGCCCGATTTACTTGTGCAATAAAAGAAAAATAGTAAATAAACAAGACAAAATAGCAACAACAACAATAACAACAAAACCCTCTTTCTGGACTCCGCTCTAAGTAAGCATTTCGACCAGTAAGGCTGGTTTTCCTCTGGACAGTGGTACACTTTTAGTTGTCTACGCTCTCAGACCAAGGCTGCTGTGCTTTGCTCTGTGCGCTGCAGTTTGATGACCTGTGTAATGGCCTGTGTCATTGTTAATCACACAATAGAAAGATTCAAGTTACTGAATCATTTGCTTTATTGCAACTCCAGAATGGCACTGTAACTGCCTCGTGGGAAATTTCTCTGAGGGAGTTATTCTGGATGCAATCACATCACTACATCCCCTCAATTCCAGTAAATGGCACCAAGACATTCTGCTACAACTTAGTTAGAAAACAAAATGACCCTTTTGATAAGCTTTCCTAGTGGATGTTTTAATGCTGCATTTAATAACTTCATGGCATTAGCATGCAAAATTGCTAGGGTGGTAATTGAATGGGATAATGTATGGAAGAGTGCTTTGGTACAGTGCCTGGTAGATGAAGAGAACTCAACACATGCTATGTGTCCAGCAATGATGGTGGCTATTGACCATGTTTAAACATCTTACATGAAGTTTCAAATGGGCATTCATTTAACCTCTTTTGTTTGAAAACTTGAATGTTCACTCTCTCCTCCCTTTTCTTAGCGCACAAATGTGTATTTAAAAAAATATATAGAACTCATCCACCCAACCCTATTCTCTCTTGTTTGCTAGACTTTGTTACATCTAGCATCACTTCCATCTGTCTTGCTCCACCATCCTCTTTTCTACAACCTATAAACACTCTCAAGTCTCTCTCTAAGACCTGTCCATAAAACATAATATCTTTCCTTGATTCGACCTTCTCTTTAAGCAATTGACTTCAGTTATTCTTTCCTTTATAGCCAAAATTCTTAAAAGAGCCATCTACTTGATGTTACCTCCCAACTCCCTACATAATTTGAAAAACAATAAATAGCATGTCAGAACAAATATAAAGATATAGTCGTGTGCCCAGAATATCTGGGATCAATTGCAAATCGAGTGTTAATCAGAAGAAGAAGATGCTGTCTCTCTGTCAGCTTCCCAGTATCTAAATTGTGAGTCTAGCTTGTAAGAAATTATCTACATACAGTGGGGGGTGCCAAAAGAGGCAAAGCATGGTTTCTCTCACCAAGCTGCTTATGAACTAGTTGTGGAGAGGACCACATACATAGAAAGATAACAGAATAAAAGAGAGGACCTTTGGTTAGGAAGGCAGTGGTGGCAAGATGGAAGCTGGATCTAAAGGCTGGATTTATTGTGGCAAGGTCAAAGATATTTTGGCAAGGTTCAGGGTGTAAAGATGGTTAGTGATGAAAAGGTAAAATGTGTTTGGGAGGAGCAATCTAGGAAAGAAAATTCTTATAGAAGAGCGATACAAGTCAATGTAAAAATATTACTCTATCTACATTTTATTCAATAAATATGTTCCTGGAAAGTGTGTGTGTGGAGGGGCGAAGGGAGTGAATGAGGACTAATATATCTAGTTCTTTTAGAATAATGACAACTGGCTCTCTCAGAAATGAATGAATGCTAATGTCCCAGGTTCTCATAGTTTCCAGTCTTACCTTAGTGTAAATGAGGCAATTGCATTAACTCTTTCAGGCCTTTCAGTGATCTATCAATTATTGTGTAGATAATTAACTGGCACCTACCATTTAATAAACTAATAGTGAAAATGCAATGCTACATTTAATGCAGAGTGTGATGGGCCATTTGGATGTTATTTTAATAAATATTTGAATACTTTTCCCGTGAACCTAATTTTCACTACTAATCATTTCAATAAATTT
Organism: Pteropus medius; assembly: GCF_902729225.1. Taxonomy (NCBI): domain Eukaryota; kingdom Metazoa; phylum Chordata; class Mammalia; order Chiroptera; family Pteropodidae; genus Pteropus; species Pteropus medius. Next base: position 38,037,465 of record NW_024344378.1, on the reverse strand, counting down.
CTGTATTATCTGGTATTCTGTGGGGCAAATTCAGGGAGGAATTATACCAAATTTATAAATTATTAGGAATCTCATAGGTGCTGGGTCATTTTCAAATTCTACAAAGTTCATTAAATTGATAAGAATAGGACTATAAAGGGGTTCACTTAATTTTCCCATGGTGTAACTTACTCTTCAAAGTCACATGGCAGATTTTACATGGCGGGAGGCCCACTTTATAAATGACTTCTTCTGTGCACTAGATAGGTCCCTAGAGACCTAAAATTGTTTATATAGCTTCCAGTCATCCACAGACTTCCTATGCTTATTTACTGCTCTATGGCAATATTTTATTGATATACTATAGTCAGTTTTTCAGATCGGGTCATTCTGTGCAATGTTGTAAACTATTCCAATATTTTTTCCCTTCGCAAAGACTGTATTCCTCTAAAAACTTCTGTATAATATTTGTCTATTAGTAATTTTGAGAGGTGATGGGGGTGAGAGCTAGAGCTCTGGGGGTGGAGGTAAAAGATATAGCCAGATTTATATAAAAACTGATAGATGTTCAAGAATGTTAAAGTATTATTAGTGAAAACATTAAATCAAGTCTTAATTCAGTGACTTGATATTAGCCTTTCATCTAAAACATCATCACTAATGGAACAATATGAAACATTTATCCAATTCTGATTCTTTGGAAGCAATCAATCAGAGCAGAGTTTTTCTTTAACATCTGACCTACAGCTCTTGAGCCAATTTGGAAAACACTATGTTAAGATTAAAATACTAAAACTCAACAACAAATACTCATGTTCCTGATTTTCCTATTGGAAATTCAAAATCATGAAATTATTGGCAGGATGACTCCCAGTGTGATAAGTAACATATTTTAAAGATCTACATAATGTAATATAACAGAATCAGCCAGTAAGTGATCAGAAAAAGCAGAGCTAGACCAAACAATGTTATATACATGGAAGAACATCAGCCACATTTCTCTGAACAAAATTTGAACAGAATCTTATTTTTCCTAGTTACATTATTCTAACTTATTTTGGGAATTGAAATTGTCTAGCCATAATTCAGAATCCTTGTAATAAAGTTATAAAAAGAATATCTACTTAATTATCACTCAAAAAGATTAATTTAGTTCCACATTTAAAGACTAAAAATGTAACTTCACAGGAGGTTGCTCTGAAATCGTCCTCTGACAAGGATTGTCAAACTCTACGAGCTAGAAGGGAATTGTAAAATTATTCGGTTCACCGGGTCATTTGCAAGGTGAGGAGTCTGGATGCAGAGGCTATTAGCTGAGTGAGTCAACTTCCTGTACCTTGGCCACATCTCCTGGAACCACTCTGCCACTTGCTTGAGGATATGGGATTCTGAAAAATTTCTGAGATTCTAAACAGGTCATCATTTTGTTGTGCTTTGGTATCACTTGATTCTTCGATTATTTTTCTTATGAGCGAAAGGTATATTTCCATAGGGATGCAAACTACTCTTAAACAATAATAACATATAATCTACTGAAGTTTGGATATATGGTGGGTTCAGAGCATGAACTTTGCTGTCCAAGAGACATACCTGGATTCAAGTCCTGGCTTTGCCACTTATTGACATTTGACAAATAACCTAAGCTTCAATTTCTTCATAAGGAATATAGTTTTTCTTTATTATTGTGAACAAAATGAGTAATCAATAAATATTGCTCTCATTATTATCATTCAAAAAATGCTTATTGGTCAGTTGAATCTAGAAAAAATGTCAGAGACTTCACTACTATGTTTTAAAATATACTTTCTTCCATATTATTAAAAATGTGAGTAGTGACAATATTTAGAGACATTTGTGAATGTGTCCAACTATGTTCCATGTTGGTAGCATTTCTAGATTTATAGACTTCATAACCTTATCTGTATAATACAGGAAAAAAAAACAGCCAAAAAAATGGAATTTATTAACTTGCTGGTGAGTCAAAGGTAGGTCAGAGTTCAAGTGAGGTTTGATTCAGAAATTAATAGAGTATAGGATATAGAGTTTCCTCAAAAAGTTTAAAAATAGAACTACCATGTGATCCAGCAATCCCACTTCTGGGTATTTATTCAAAGAAAATGAAAATACTAACTCAAAAAGATATATGCACTTCCATGTTCATTGCGGCATTCTTTACAATAGCCAAGATATGGAAACAACCCAAGTGTCCATCAATGAATGAATGAATATAGAAAATGTGAAATATACATATAATGGAATATTATTCAGCCATAAAAAATAATGAAATCTTGCCATTTGCAACAATATGGATGGACATTGAGGGAATTATGTTAAGTGAAATTTCAGACAGACAGAGACAAAATCAATAAGTCCCAGGGATGTAATGCACAGCCTGGGGACCATAGTTAACAATACTGTATTGTATATTAGAAAGTTACTTAAGAGAGTAGATCTTAAAAGTTTTCATCACAAGAAAAAAAATTTTTTTGTAACTATATATGGTAACAAATGTTAACTAGACTTATTGTGGTGATCATTTTGCAATATATACAAATATCGAATCATTATGTTGTATACCCGAAAATATTATAATGCTATATGTCAATTATACCTCAAAAAATTATTAATTAAAGAAAAAAACTAAACCGTGTTATCAAAGATCGCATTTCCCCCTGACTATCCTCTCTGCTTGCCAAAGTGTCTGCTTCATCCAAGGAAGTCGCAGCTTTGGGGAACTAATTCACATTAAGCCATAGAGAGAAGATCTTTTCTGGGTGCTCTCAAAGGAGAGGGTGGAGATTTATTTTTACAGAAACTCTCGGCAAACATCTTCCTGTGTTTTATGGACCCTCACTGGGCTCTGGTCATTCTGTCAGATATTGGACTTGCTGACTGGTTTTAGCCAGTCAGGATCCATCTCAGGTGTTGGAGATAAGCCAGCTTCTCATCACTACACATGCTGCTTGGGGAGGGAAGGATACTCGAAAAGAAATTAGAATATTCTTACTAAGAGAAAAAGACAATGAATAGTTGGTAGACCAAAATGTTCACTACAGCTCCCCAAATTTAGTGGTATGCCCCAAGTTTGAGATTAACAGTTAGATGTAACCACAGTTCTTTATTTTATATGTCATCAAATTCTTTGCTTTTGCACAGATTAATAATCATGGATATAAGCATGTTGGCATGGAGCTATTTAAAGAATTATTTCATCTCTATTCAAATTTTCTCAATCTCCTCCTAAAGCAGTGGCCTATGGAAGAGTTTACCATTGTTGAATAGGAGGTCTAAATTAATTGTATTAAATATAGTACTTTGCAGAATCTCAGGAGGGTGGTATTTGAGCTTTGAACTCAAAAACAAATTACTTGCATTATTATATTATTATGTAACTGAGTTTTCTTCTTTAGAAAAAAAAATTCTTATGCAAGATAGAAATGAGAATGGAGTAAATGTATTTAAATCATTTGGCTGCATAATTTTCACTTTTAGCAAACCACAGTGTTGTTATTAATATGTAATCCTTTTTTTCATACATAGTAATTAAAAAATATTAGTAAAGTTGGAAATTCTTTTTTATCAAAGAAATTTATGCTCTCAATTTTGACATCGTCTAAACATTATATGGATCACACTGCATGAATCTCTGAGGCTACAATATGTATCCAAGCTGCAGTAGACTAAAAATAATTATGGCTCAAAAGTAGTTTGCATCCCCATGGAGAATATACACCTTACTCAGGAAAAATAATCATAGAACAAAGTGATGCCAGTACAACGAAACAATGCAACCATAGACTCTCAGAGAACTTTCAGAATAAAGAATTTGACTTATTTTGGACTTTATGGTTTTTGAGCACACCAGAGCCTCATGATAGTTACTGAGTAGCCTGGAAGAAGCCAACATTGGGCAGTCTGTTAGCGCTCAACGTCATGGATTCCTTGACAATCAGATGATAGCTACAAATGCTCACACCAGAAAAATGCTCCTTCACCCCAAATTTCACATATAATTTCAGGTATTCCCTAAAGCTCAGTTTTAGATACAAGCATATATAAACCATTTTTATCCGAAGGCAAAATAGTTTTCCTTAAATTTTAAATGTTAATGTCTGGCTTCTTATAGGCATAGCTTTAGGAATTTGGAAGAACTGAGTTCATTGTTTCTCAAAATATATTTCCACTAGTTCAGTCTAGTAGGATTAAGAACATGTAAAGGAGCAAGAAACGTGGAGCGTTAATGTTGCACACAGTAGGTACAATGAATCTTGTAAAAAGTAATGAAAAATCAGTCTTAGAATTCTGCTGAGGTAGCAGCTCATCTAATGTTATAAAAGTAATAGGTGAGTGCTTGTTAAAATAATTCTCCTTTATTTTGTCATAAACAAACTACTTCACCACTATATAATTTTTGGGTTTCTAAATAAAACTTTCTTAATATGTGAATTCATTAGAATACACAAAATAGTTAAACTGCCTGGCTCCTTTCCTTCAATTTCTTACCTTTACCACTGTAGTGAAATGTTTTTCAAAATAAATAATAGATTTTGTTTATGGCTGTATTCAAATAGTTCCATGAAGAATATTCCTTACAGTTTGCATTTTCAGGGCTATTTTAATTCTGTCTTTTGATCTTTATAATCTCTAATAAGCTGTTTTCAAAAATCAGTGTTCTCACTGGAGATGATCCAACATGTCAACTCAAATGACTGAAAAAACACGATTGGTCCTAACACTGAGTGAAACTATGTGGAAAATTTGTAATGATTTGTAAACATTTTCACACTTATTATGATTCAGATATGGACTGTGGCCCAGAAAAGATTTGGATTTATTTTGATAGTCCCTGTAATTAGCTCAGCAATGTTTTTCTAAGTTATGATTTCATGCTGACTATTAGAAATTGCACATTGTTGAGATGCCACATGCAGAGAAGGTATGGTATTATATGGCAACAATTAAAAACACCATAAAGTAAATTAAGCAGGATTTCAAACCAAGAAAACATAAAGTAAATGTGGCATAAATAGAATTGAGAAGGAAAATATCTAATCTTATGTTTTAGTTAAAATTCTAAGCACATAGCCCAATTTAGTTTTGAACAAGTAGAGCAAAACGAGAGTACTGATTAGAAAACAGAAAATGTGGACTTCACTCCTATATCGTTGGCATTAGTATGGAGATCAAGGAAACATGTCCTGGCTTTAATGTTATACTTCTGATGTCTTTTCTCTTAAGATGCATGACAGGCAGAACTGGCTACGTAATTGGGGGTTGGGGGCTAATACAAAATGAAAATGCAAGACTCCTTGATCAATACACATTTAAATAAATTCAAGATGGCAACAGAAGAGCATTAATCCAAGCACAGGGTCCTGCGCCACTTCCAGTCCCCGTGACAGGGGAAGGGAGTTGTAGAGATGCTTCTGAATCCTGTCTGCCCAGTTCCCCGTCTTCCTGGGCTCTAAGGGGATGCTAGAGCACACCCAAAGGAATGGCCAGTCCTCTGTCTGGGGTAAGTTTTGAAGGCTATTGAGATGACAAGGGCTGCCCCTTCAGAAAATCTATCCTCTAGATAGATTGTGAGGATTAATGAGTTAATATCAGAAATTGCTACAGGGCAAATCTCACTTGCCTAAAAGAGCATAAAATTTTTATTTTGCCTTTTATGCTTTCTGACAATCCCTTCAGTCTGCTACTAGGCTTTTAGTGGAGCGTGTGGAAAATTTAGGACAGGATGATGAATCTTACTCAAGGGCATCTCGATAGCTTTGCAAACTTAATGCAATAATGTAGGTCTTGGGCCTTGTGTCATGGAGTAAAGGAAGACAGCCGAAACTTCAGATAAAAGAGGCTATAACTCATTTATTGTTATTATTGAGGAGACAAATTATCACAATGAATTTCTTTTCATCTTAAAATTCCTTTTATCATTGCATGTCTACCTAATTTTGTTTTGAGCAACTACAAAGCTATAAAGATATTTGATTAAGTGTTTAAGACCATTTTTTTTTTTTTTTAAACATTATATAAAGGATATGCTTTGGCTCTTTTTAAAAGAAAGAAAGAAGACGGAGCCAGATTGTAGAACTGGAAATTAGGTAAAGACCCAAATGAAAGCTGTTGGGACAGCTGAGACAGAACAAAGTTGCAAAACCCTTTGCTTTGGCACACATTAGAGAGCCCACGGAGGCCAAGAGCAAATTCCTGCCCCACTGGCACAGCCCTGGCTGTGACACTGTGACTGTAGTCTTAGGAGCCACCTGAGGGCAACTGTTCTTCCAAATCACTAGAAAAAAGTGCTAATGAGGCATTTTACCCTTGCACTCCAACAACAGAGCTAAAAATGTTCGGCTGACTATAAGCAGAGAACCAAGCCAGAGGCTGCCAAAGGGAAAAGGAGGAGGAAGTGGAAGCTGGAATGCAGTTCACAGTTGAAGATAGTGGCGGCCGCCTGCAACATTTACACTTGGAGGCTTCTCTTTCTTTCCTCCTCTCCCCTTTGCAGCGGATTTCTCTGTTTGTGAGTAGAAGTTAGGTGTCTTCAGTTCAAGAAACCCTTGGGGATGGAACGATTCAGTTCTTGCCTTCAAGGAGCTTTCAAACTGATAAGGGTATCAAAAACATGCAGACAATGACTCAGAACACTGTAAGGGAACTGAGGAGGAGGAAAGGAAGGGGGAAATTAAGAAAGGGTTACCGAGGGAGGCCGAGATGGGGAAAATGGGCAGAAATGGGAAGGGAACACAGACTGCATTTAGGAAAACTATTATGGGATACCTATCAAGTGCCAGAATGGAGCTGAGAACTTTCCATAAATTCATCTCCTGAAATCTTCATGTTGCTTCTGTGAGCCTAGTGCCATTAGCTTCATTTAGAGATTTTTTTGTGCTTGTCTCTTTAGAGATCAAAAAAAAAAAAAAAAAAACCCACACCAAAAAATGAGACATGATTAAGATCTTCAAAACAGCAAAACAACAAAAAGATTATGGTACACGTCCCTGCATGTAATTAAAAAATTAATACATCATACAATATATTCCCATACATGCTAGAGTTGAAACTTGTTTTCAGATTTTTTTCATGACAAAACCCTGGGTAAGTTAATTAAAGGTGGACGTGTATCAAGTTTGAGGGGCCCTTGTTCTGTTGTATCTTAGTTCTGTGCTCTTAGCTGGCTTATTAGATAAAACAGCACTGTACCCAAGGGTAACAGAGCCCAGTAAGTAGCAGAGGAAAGATTTAAACTTAGGTCTGTGTGATGACAAAGCCCAGGCTTTTAATAATGAGGCTGCCCCAGTCTACCATGCCTGAGGTATGTCCATCTCATGGGTGTGTGCTCACCTCATGGGAACCTGCTTATCACTAGCAGCAGCCATATATGTGGAGACAGAACCTCTGTGAAGAGGCAAAAGCCTTCCCAGGACACTCTGTGAAACTTTTTCACAGGTTTTTAAGCGATATACCCTGTACTCATGGTATGTTATAAAGTGAGAAAAGCATGCTGTAGAAAAAGGTACATAGCATGATCCCATTTTTTTCCTAATAAAATGCTCCTATATCTCTGTTTATAGATGCTGTTATATGTTTATATAGTTACTTTGGGTACTGAAGGACAAAAAATAAGGAAGGCAAAACAGTAACTAGGTTCCTAGTGTAATATAAAAGGAACATACATGATAACGATTCATTCAAGATAATCATTGAATGTGCCTAGGAATAATGTTTCCAGGTAGCAGTAAATGAAAACACTGATTTGTTTAGGTAATGGGCTTTGGGTAGTTTGGGCCCCAGATTCCTTCCTTTGTTATTTTAATTTAGTTTTTGCTCTAAGAAAATAAGAAAATGAATAAACAAAAAAAATTCCCCAAATCTGCACGCACTTGGTTGTGCCTGTAGGTGTACAGCTGACAGTGACAAGTACTCTGACCACAGAGGTTCCTGCCTCAGGCCTCTCAATGCCCCTCTGTGCCTCTGAATGGGGAACTACCCACTCTGTTCCCATGGGGCAGATGCTGGCAATGATGAAATTCCCTAACTATACACGCTACACCAATAGAAACAGTAGCAAGAGTGGAGGGGACCCTGGAGGAGCTTGAGAAACTGCAATGTGCACCCCCTGTTTAAGGGGTGCAGCTGCTCCAGTCCTGGAGATCATTGCATTTGCAGGATGATGAGCCCAGTATTTCTTCCAGTTCTTGTAGAAGAGTACAAAATTGAGGTTTGTATGTGAACAATCTTCATTGTTACCGATTGGCACTAAATCACATCTGAAAAGGCCCTAGGCAAACCACAACAGACACATTTGCAATCACATGCCATTGTGCCTTAAAGGGGAACGTATCTAGTTCAGTATTTTGACAAGAGCTCAGGAAAGTTCTGGCATATGGCTATTGAGTGGAATACAACATTGGGTGAGTGGAGTGGCGGGTTGGGGTGGTTGGGATGGGGAAATCTGAGCATAAAGATAATCACAAAGGCACACATTGGGGGAGAAGGTAGCCGTGGTCTCATAAGAAGACATTGGTAATAACTTTTGTTAATTTCTCAGTTTTGCTGTGTGTCTATCTTTTCCTAGCTATTTATTATCTCTGATTAATTGTTAAAATTGAACTGTGGAACTCAAACACTGGGAGGGTCACATGAATAAAGAATGAAGACATTTTCTCTCCAATTCATAACAATACATATGCATACATCTCACACATCTCAAGTGTGTAGAAAGATGGAGTGTTGCTTTGCTCTTTTTATTACTGAAGAGTTTGGGATAGGAATGAACTGAAATAAAATATTATAGTGCATCATTGCATGATCTGAATTCCAGCATAATTCAAATACCTCCCACTAAGATTTGTCATTCTGCCTCCAGGCAGGACCATTTTTAAAGTGTTTTAGACATAAGAGCAACTATGGTATTTATTAAGCACTCCTGGGAATAAGATCTCCTTAAAAATACTCAGAAAGTTATCTCCTCTTGAATGAAGTTCTATATCTCTATCAAGGAGATGAAGGTATAGCCTTCACACTGATATATCATAAAGGGCAAGAAAAGTAGGTTAGCATGCAGGGAGTAGAGTTAAGTCTGTGCCAGCAAGTATTCAAGAGGTATGCCTTATATAGCTCATGGCTTAATATCGGGAAACCCTCTTCCCCACTCTGTGTATTCAGAAGAGGGACTCGAGAATTCTGGAATATCAAACTCTATTAATTTTTAAACACTACTAGAAACTACTGCTTTTAAACATTGAAATATTAAGAATTGTTCTGTACCTAAAACTGATATTCTTATTTTAGAAAGTGCTTCTTCACCAACCATCACATTCTTTTGCAAGGAGCAAGCTAAAAGGGAGTAGTTTTTTTTCTGAATTGCAAGTCTGTCTTCTCTGTTCCAGTTCAAGCCAATAATTTATTTTATGCAGTCACAGACCAAGAATTTTGAATTTTTGAGGCATTACTGAGAATAGCATATTCTCCGTGTTCCCAAAGACGCATTTCTAGATAACACATTGATTACTACATTCCTAAATGGATATTTCAGGTACTTTGTCTGTCTAGCAGCCTTATATTCTCACCTATTTGTCTGGGTAATTTCTGGCTCCAGAAGAACATATGGGCCATATTCACAACTTCTACCATTTTTAGTGTTTATCTTTATTCTGTCAAATTTCTTAAGAGTCTTTCCATTTCCCTTCTGTCTCTTTATTCTCTTCATTTTTCTCGAATGTACTGATTAGTAATTCATTTTCATAAAGTTCCAGTTTTAAAATTTGTAGGATGGTAAATCCATAAGCTAAAGTTTTAGTCCTTGCTCTGTCATTATTTAATATTAACAACTCGCATAGTTATTTAACAACCTCATGCCTTAGATTCCCCACTTACCAAATGCAATGAAGGCAGTTTCCTCTTACCGGCTTAGAAGAAATACAGTGGCAATGAATAATGTATGTAAATTGCATTGAGAGTCGTTGGAAAAATACAAGTTCTTGACCTCACTCTGCCAATAGCTCTGTTTGCAGCCTGTGCTAGTAACTTAGATTGTGCTTTGCTTTGGTTTCTTTAACTGAACCATCTGAGCAATAATTTCTTTCTCTACCTATTTCACAGAGATGTCTGAGCCTCGACAGACAGTTGTGATACTTTGAAAAGACAAACACTACTAACAATTTGAAGCAGTGTGGCCAAGCCTCTGGAATAGAAATAGTAATGAGTGCTATGGTAATCAATGTCCTATTAGGTGCAGGCACCTATGCTTTTTGTTAATTACATGCTCTCTCATAATCTTGTTTACTGTCTCTGCAATGTGGGTATAATTATCTCTGATGTGTGAAAAACTAATCTAAAGACACAAAGCTAATAAGAGGCAAAACCAAAATTTTGACCTAGTTTGTTAATTTTTGAGTATTATCTTAATACTTTTGAGTGTCACCTGTTCATGCATCAAAGCAGATAACTTCAGAAATTAGGACCAAACAAAGTAGGTGAGTGTGGCTTGAAATGTAAGTTTAAATATAGATACATAAGAGAGTACATTCTATGCCTAATCTATGTGATAGAAAGTAGATCATTTGTTGCCAAGGGCCAGGGTTAGTTGGGGGCTAGCTTGGGAAAGGCACAAGGAAACCCTTTGGGGTTATGGCAGTGTTCAATGTCTTAATCGTGGTGGTGGATACACAGATGCACACAGTTATCAAAACTCATTAATCTCCACACTTAGATAAATTATGATAAAATATAAATAAGATCTGGATAAAATAGAAACTATGTCTCGATAGACTTGATTTTAAAAACACAAGTACCATCATCTACTTGTTGTCTGATTGAGCAAGTTACTTAAAATACCTAAGTCTTATATTCCTTCTGTGAAAATGGGGATACTCATTGTGCCACTTCCAAAATGTTGATAATTCATACAAAGAGCTTACTAGCAAACTTGTCCATGGTAAGCACACAACACATGCTTATTCAACAAAAATACGTGTCAGGCAGTGATCTACATATGGAAAAATCAGTGGTAAATAAGAGAAAGTTCTTGCCTTCACAAGGCTTATATTCTGGACTGGGAGAAACAGACAAAAAGCAAGTAGACAAATAAATGACCAAGATACTGTCAAATAGCTATGAAGACAGTAAAATAGTGATAGGAAAATGAAGATGTGAAGATGATGACCATTTCCATGAGTGGTTAGTGAAGAATTCTGTGAGAAAGTTTTATCAAGTGAGATCTAGATAATATCAAGAAGGCTGCTACAGGAAATTCTGTTGGCAAGTGTTCCAGGCACAAGGGACAGAATGTCCGAAGTACTCAAAGTGGGAGCAAGGTTCTGTTGAAAGGACTAAAAAATGGAAGAGATGAGTAAGATGTGAGTTTGAAAAGCTCAGCAGCGGGTTAGTCTTTCTATATTATGGGGAGACGCTGGAGGAAATTAAGCAGGGGAGTGATGTGTTCTGATTTAACTTATAATCATTTCTTTGACTTCTATGTAAAGTATGGATTATAAAAGAGTGAGAAAATCCATAGGGAGACTAGGCAAGAAATAGTAGTGCTTGGACTAGGATTTAGAGATGGTGAAACATGACCAGATTTGGGACCTATTTTAGACTAGAAAAAAGCAAAATTGCCAACAGTTTGGATGTGGCAAGGGGTAGAGAATCGTTTTTTGGCTTGAACCACTAGGTGCTATTTACTGGCTTGACATTTACTGATATTTAGTTATAATAATTTTTCTGAGAAGCCATTTCATAGGCTGTTAGGTATTATGTCACAAAGTGTTTCTGGGCTAACTACTGATATTAAAGTGTTTATATCCAAAGAGGTAGTTTGGGGTCAAACTTTTAGCTTTAAGTTTTAAGCTGTCTATTAGGTAATTAATGAGTTGTGTTGAAATCAGAAGGGTATTTGTGTGTGTATTTGTGTGTGTGTGTG
>NW_024344378.1:36493204-36698477 GCF_902729225.1 Pteropus medius | reverse complement strand
GCTTCGCAGTGTGCTTGCGCAGCTCTCTGCTCCGCCTTGCTGTCTTGTTCACTCCTACCGCTGCTCCAGATGGCCAGGTTGAGAAAACTCGAAGCCCGGCTCAGACACTGATACTTCTAATTTCACCCTTGGATGGAGCTTTTGACTCATTTATTATGTAACCTAGGACTTGCTTAGGCCCTAGGGCACCGAGGCCAGCCCCATCGTTCTACACAAACCAACTCCCATCTCTTGGCAATGACAATCACCTGAGCCTCTCCCTGGACTTCCTGGCCTCCCTGGCTACTTCCCTAAAGTTTCTTACCTACGCAATTCCCTCAACTAGGAAACTCAGGACGCTATTTCTACTACCTCCCCCAAATGGAGTCTTGGTAGCCTTCATATCTATGATTGAGAAATCCACTGTGACCCAATGTGATCTTTAAAAAATAAACTATGAATTGTGCTTTTAGTAATAAGATTTGTGAGAGCACTGGATGTGGCTAGCATGAGAATAGTGATTATATACATATGTCATTAAATTTTTAATAGTATTTTAACTAATAAATTAGAAAGAATCTACAGTCATTTCAAAGGGAGAATTTAAGGTAATCAGAGCTCAGATTTCTGGGGTACTGACACTGGTCTTGCCAAAAATAAAAATAAAAAAGGAAAAAAGAAATGACATTTGATTTAATATTTTTAATAAAATGTGTATAATGAGAGGATTTCAACAAAGCATATTACAAGTAGTAATGACAATTAGAAGAGTCTGAGATGTTCTAAATTAAATCACAGTCTCTAGAGAATGAGAGACAACTGCTACTCTGTTGATGGCTGCTGACCAGCTAACGAAAGATTTCCCAAATCCCTGTTTTGCCTGTTGGAATTTCGAGTTAATTTCCAGGCTGCTATTTCAGCTAATTATTTTATCCAGGCACCATCGAAGGTCAGGACCCTCCACTTGTTTCCTGGGGGGCGGTTTCCTGACTTCTGTCTCAGCTAATCCACAGGAGCAGACGTTTCTTTATGTGGACTCTACTATCCCAGAACTGGGCCTGCTTCACCTTACCCTACTTCTTTGCTTACGGCTCATGTAAATTCAGGCTACCTCCTTCTTCCTCTTTCCCCCTACTTGATGTATAAAAACACTATATAAAACTCTGGGCCCACTGGCATGCTATCTTTTCTACCTAGCCTTGCTGCTGTCTTTCGACTCCATGCCCCAAGACCAGTCATTTGCCCAGTATTTTTGATTTAATAAAACCTTGCTTACAAAAAGAATTTCAGCTTGGGAAGTTAAAAATTTTTGGTTTAACATATGTATTTCATAAGTGTCATCGTACATGTCCTATTGCATATTATTAATAGATACATTGTCTGTCTATATCACTATTTATAAATTTGGTGATTACGTCAAGACACTGATTGCTAGGTTGCCTTAGATATTTTTCCCCTTTATGGGGTTAATGCTTTAGCATCCAGAAACCAGCTTGTTGCTAAACTTCCACCCAATTATTTAGCACCTGTTGATGACCCTTTCCTACATCAATTATTTCATGCAGGAGGGAGATGTAGAATTCTGACCTTCTAATTATATCATCTCTTCTAGATTCACTAGCTGATATTCTTTTATAAAGGAGCGTTTATCCTCATTAACTGGGGCTGAATTATATTCTTCCTAAAAAGGCACAGTAAATGCTTAATTTTTTCCTTTATTTAAAAAATGATGCTGTTTAGTGGTTTTTACTAAAAAGACAGTTTCTACTCTTTGAAATAGAATAAAAATTCCCAAAACTAAAATCAAGAAATTATTTCTAATCTTCTCAGTAAACGAAAAGAAAACAGAATTTTAAGTACAATCTACAAAATGTAATTTATTTCTGTAATTATTATGTCATTACGTAAGAATTAAACTGAAAACATCTTCAACAACAGATTTTCAAAAAGCAACAATTAAGTGGCTAATAACTCATTATCATGTATTATCATTGCAAACGTTACTTTAAAAATCATATTGAAATATCCTTCTTTAAAGGAATGAGTAACCAATTAAAACAAATGTTTTATTTGCAAAAATGTGAAGTTATTACACCAAAATTATATTTATTGTCATTTTATAGTCCAATAATGTTACCTTACTTAAGAAGCCAAATCACAGAGTTATGGGGGAATATAATACACATATATGAAGGTTAAAAAGTAAACTATTATTTCTTTAACAATTAGTTGGTCACACAGTTAAAAAAAATCAAAATTTTAGTAAAGAACATATGGTTTCTAAAATTTATTTTGGAGTAGATTCCAATAAACATTCATTCCAGGGAATGTTATGGGGCCTAAAATTAGAAATACATCACAATAAAATAAAAACAAAACCTATATAACCCAATCCCCTATGTTCATTTGGTACCTTATCCTGTACCGCTCCATTCCTTCTCAAATTATGGAAATTTCTTCCTAAATTTGCTACTCCGAAAAAAAATACTATACTGGTATTAACAACATTATACATATGTTTTATCATTTTTTCCCCTCTGAGGAATAGGTAATACAAGGCCTTTAAATTTTTTGATTAGTAGTTTCCTAGACAGAAGAAATGTATTCCTAAGTGGTTAGCCCTTCCTGAGAACCTTATTAAGAATTTTTTTTTTAATTGATGACCTTCGAGGAAAGATAAAGAAAAGAGAAAATAAAATGCTCACAGTGAACAACCTAAAAAATCAAAGGATAAAGGCAATTCTCCATATGATAGAAACTTCTCTAGAGAATTACCTTTCAGTTTTGACTACATGAGCTAAATATCAAAGGCATGTTTGAGTCTACCTCATTCTTTTTTGACAAACATTGGACATTGATCAATGCATTGACATCAAGAAAATGTGATTGAACTCCAGCTCAGGAATATCCATAGCACATAGCATTCCGGGAGTCGCAGGCAAGACAAGTAACTCGCCAGGCTCTCATAGTTTCCCAAAGTGTTTTTTCCCATGCTACTCGAAGGGAAGGTGGAAAATATCCTTTTCTGTTCTGAAAGTTCTGCTGGAACACTTGTTTTGAAATGAGAATTTATTCTAATGCAGTTGATTTATTAGAAAACGATTTGAGCATAATGCAAACTTTGCATTTGCTTATATGTAATTTTGTCTGTGAAAAGATTAGGTGAATGTAGAACACTGCACACAGCTGAACTGAGCTTTACAATCGACTCCTCACCAGTTTACACTGAGGCCATGGTTCTCTTGGACTACTCTCAGGCAATGATTGAGTGTGGCAGACATCGAAGGCAGGCCCATTCCTAGGAGATGCAGGACTCATCTTATATGTCACCTTGGCTCAAGAATTCCCCAAAGGCTTTGTTAAAAGTTTCTTAAAACTGTAGCGAGATCTAAGACTTTTCCTACCCAAGCTCATCCATCCCTCCTTTCTCTTCTCCACAGGGATTAGAACTAGCATTGCAGTTTCCTAGCCTCCTCTGGCTCCCTTCCCTTTTTCCCTCATAGGTGTTTTCCCCAATAAATCTCTTGTCTCTTTTATCCTGTCTTCACATTTACCTCTCAGAATACCAAACCTAACACAGGGATCAATGGGAATGTTGATGAAAAAAAATGGCTATGTATTGATATTAGTTGTTGAAAGGTAGCTGGTGGGTATGTCTGACCATTTACTGTCCCCTCAAATGGAAGGGAAGTCATTATACAATCTATTTTGAATCTATTATAAAACTTCCATAGTGAAAAGTTCAAAATGGAAGGAAGGAAGAAAGGAAGGGAGGAAGGAAGAAAAGAAGGAAGGGAAGAAAAGATAGAGTAACAAACCTAGATGAGATGATCATTCAAGCTCAATACCCTATTTTGTGATCACTGGTTCATCATATGAGAACATGCATTTAAAAAATGAATAAACCAACTTTTTCTGTGTGTGTGGCCTTGAACATTAGCAGTCATCCTTCATTTCTCCCTCCTCCACACCTTGGAAACTACTAAGCTACTTTCTGTCTCTATTGATCTCCCTATTCTGGACATTTGATACAAATGGAATCATGCAATGCCATTTACGTCTGTCTTCTTTAATTAAGCATAATGTTTTTAAGATTCATCCAAGTTGTGGCATGTTTCAGTACATTATTCCTTTTAATGGCTGAATTATATTCATTGTATGAATATACTACATTTATTCATCCGTCAGGTCATTGACATTTGGGTTGTTTCAATTTTTTGACTATTATGAATAATGCCGTGATAAATATCTGCATCCAAGTTTCTGTATGAACATATGTTTTCAATTCTTTGGGGCATATACATAAAAATAAAAATACTGAGTAATACGTAACTCTATGTTTAACATTTTGAGAAACTGTCAACCTGTTTTCCAAAGTGGCTGCCAATTTACAATCCAACCATCAATGTTCTCATTTCTCCACCGCCTCACCAACACTTAAGAATGTCTGTTTTTGTTTGTTTCCTTCTTTGTGGTGTGAAGTAGTATCTCATGATTTTGATTTGCAATTCCCTAATGACTAATGATACTGAGCATCTTTTCATGTGCTATTAGCCATCTGTATATCTTCTTTGGAGAATTGTCTGTTTAAATCCCTTGCTCATTTTTTAATTGGGTTATTTCCTTTCTATTGTTGAGCAGTAAGAGTTCTTTATATATTCTAGATACATTCCATTGTCAGATATATGATTTGCAAATATTTTCTTTCATATGGGATAGCTTTCATTTTCTTGATGGTGTCCTTTGAAGCATGAAAGTTTTTTTAAAATTTAAGTTTATTATTAGTTCAAGTATACAGAAGCATGAACGTTTTTAATTTTAATGAATTCCAGTTTTCTACTTTTTTCTTTTGCCACTTGTGCTTTTGTTGTCATGTTTAAGAAACCAACGCTTAATTTAAATTCATGAAGATGTTTTCTTCAAGGAATGTTATAGCTTCAGCCCTTTCATTTAGGTGTATAATCCATTTTGAGTTATTTTTTCTATATGGTGTGAAGTAGGGGATCCAACCTCATTATTTTACAAATGGATAGCCAGTTGTCCCAGCACTAATTGTAAAAGAGACAATTCTTTCCATATTGAATTGTCTTGGCATTTGTTGAAAACCAGCTCACCATAAATGTAAGAATTTATTTCTGGACTTTTAATTCTATTCTGTTGAGCTATAGGTCTATCTTCATTGTCTTAATTTCTGTAATTTTGTAGAAAGTTTTAAAATCGGGAAAGGTGAGTCTCCAAATTTGTTCTTTTTAAGACCACTTTGGTACTCTGGATCCCTTGCATTTCTATATTAATTTTATGATCACCTGGAATATTTCTGTGCAAGAGAAAACTGAGGTTCTGCTAGGCATTGCATTGAATGTGTAGATCTATTTGGGTAGTATTGCCTTCTTAACAATATGTCTTCCAATTAATTGTCTTTCCATTTATTTAAGTCTTCTTTAAGTTCTTTCAATAATGGTTTATAGTTTTTAGTGTATAGTCTTGCACTTCTTTTGTTAAATTTATTCCCAAGTATTTATTCTTTTTGATGCTGTTGTAAATGGAGTTATTTTGTTAGTTTCAATTTTAGATTGTTCATTATTCGTGTATAGAAATACAACCGATTTTTACATATTAATCTAGCATTCTGCAAACTTAGTGAACTTATTAGTTCTAATAATTTATTAGTGGATGTTTTAAGGTTTTCTATATTAAAAAAACCATTTTATTTGTGAACTGACATCTTTTTATTTCTTCCTTTCCAATCCAGATGCCTTTTACTGCTTGTTTTGCTTAATTGTTCTGGCTGGAAACTTTAGTACAATGTTTCTGAGTCAATGTGAATGAGTTTGTGGGTTGGCTGGGAGGCTCTGCTTCAGAATTTCGTTTGGCCATACTTGTCTGAAGTTAGCTGGATTCAGCTGGACTTGGCTATTTCCCAGCTCTGAACAGAGGCTCCAGACTACAGGACGCATGTTGGGTTTAGGTCCACTTCATATGTCTCCACATTCTCTTTGAACCTGCAGCTACCAATGGTTGATGGATCACAGGAGTTCAAGAGATAGACTAAACCATGAAAACACCTTTAAACCCTCTGCTCATGTCAATGGAACAGGAAGTGCACTCTGCTGCTGGAGAGAGGACACTGCGAAGGTAAGTGGGAAAGGGGTAGATGTATATTTTTATTAGAGAGGAATGAGTAACTGGGACCAATAAGCTCAATACTTTTTAAAAAGAATCTGGAGGTAAAGATGGCATTGAAACAGATTCAAGAAAGCGTATTAGATCTATAGAACTCTTTTCTGCTTAAGCATTTTGTGTGGGCAGATTTTTTCAGCTCTACTATTTAATCAAACTAGTTCATTTGTTCACTTGCTCATTTATTCATTCATTCAACAATATTTACTGCTTTTATCAGGCAGCTGTCTTCACACAACCCTCTCCTCATAGGTGCTAGAAATGACTCCCTTGTCCCTTCAGGTCTATGAGTGCTATAGGTTCCAGCTCCACTTTTTGTGTGCTTCTTTACACTCTGCTCATACTTCTGTAGTGTTTTTAATTAACTTAATTTGAGACTGTTACTTGTTTCTTGTTGGAACCATGACTACTGATAAATCCGTTAATTGTTTCAAAATAATAATACTAGTGAAATACCAAAAATAAGACTATGTAGTATGAAGTTTTACATTTACTGTACTTCCTTTTGTCCTAACAATATATCCCTCTAGGAATACACAGCCAAAATATTGTGTTTTATAGTGTGTTACTTTTCTATTACTGCCAAAACATATCACCACAAATTTAGCAGCTTAAAACAACACAAATTTATTACCTCGGAGTTCTGTAGGTCAGAAGTCCAGGTTGGCTTGGCTGCTTTCTCGGCTTCAGGTTTCACAAGGCCAAATCAAGATGTTGGCCAGCCTGGACTCTCTTATCTGGAGGCTCTAGGGAAGAATCCTCTTCCAAGTTCATTTAGGGTATTGCATAGATCAGTTTCTTATGAATGTAAAATTGAGCATGGGGTCATCATTAGCTTCTAGAAGCCTCTTTCCATTTCATGCACAAGGGCCTCTCTATCTCAGTGCCAGCAGCCGTATGTTGAATCTTTTGCATGCTAGAATCGCTCTGATTTTCTTTCTGCCACGTGTCTTCTGTTTCCAGACAAAGTTCTCTGATTTTAAGCGTTTGTGTGATTAGATTGGACCTACCCAGATAATACAGGATAATTTTCCTATTATAAGGTCTATAATCTTAATTATATCTTCAAAGTCTCTTTTGCCATTTTAATGTAACATATTTACAGATTCCAAGGATTAGAGTGAGGCATCTTTGAAGGGCTGTTGTTCTGTCTACCACATATAGACATTTGAAAAACCTTTCTCTCTGTGGTTCTGCTACCAACTTGATATATAATTAAGACTATTTATTTCAGTTAGTCTTTTTTACACTTTTTGTTTCAAAATAATTATAGAAGAGTTGCAAGGACAGTACAGAGGACTCCTATATTCCTTTGTTTGAGTTAGTTTTTGATTTTTAGGAATTTATTTTTTTTTAATTAAAACACTTTGTTGTCTTTTTAATTATGTAAAACATTGACATGGTTCTAAATTCAAAACTGTATAACCAGGTAGCTTCCAAGGTTTGGCTTTCATACTATCCCACTTTCCTCTTCTTTTTCTTGTGTTTATGAAACTACTCTCTTCCTCCCTGTAATCTGCTGATACTCCCTGTTTCTGATACATCCCTCGGCCTTCTTTACCTGAGACAATTATTCTTCAGAGGTTATTCTCTTTTTCCTCCTATGTCTTCTATCAGGAAAGGGGACCGAAAAAGTATGATAAAGCTAAAAGAATCTACTGCCTAAGTAGGGCAGAGGCTGGTAGAGGCTTAAGAGGGAATGTTCAGGGCACATTCCTAATCACCAACCACACGCCTGCCTCTGCTCGAAATCACTAGATATCAATAACTCTTATTAGAATTACTTAAACCAACCTTATTTCCTACACTGTAAAACATCACCAATAGTACAACCCATGGTCAGTTGAGTGCAGTAAAGAAACACTTCCGCATTAAAGAACACATAGACAATAGGGTGCATCCATGTCTTGAAAGTGTAAAAAGTGCAATATAAAATTATATCTTAGAATGAGAAATATGGTCCAAATCATCCTGTAGTTAGATTAGATCTATCATGAAAATGTCTTTATTATTTACATTCTTTCCATTTTTTTCCAAATTTATCAGAGAGATACCACAGCCTGTACTTTACTTGGAAACCATATTTTAAATTAAATACAGTTGATTCTTGTTACTCATGGTAGTTATGGTCTATACTATCTCTGCAAACAGTGAATTAGTCAATTAGCAAACACTTAATTGGGAGCCACTGCTCCTAGGGGAAATGCAGAGCTAGGTTCCTGAGAGCCTCTGGTCATAATGTTTTCATCAGTCTATCAATACGTAAACTTGTTTTATGTACATTTCTCTTTAAAGACACCTTATTTGATATATGTTATGTGTTCAATAACACTGAAATCATGGCCAGCAGCACCATAACTCATGCCTAGAGGCAGCTTATCCGACACACATTGTTTTTTCCCTAAGGCATGTCATAGTCTTCTGCTTAACAACACTGGACCACACGTCAGTGCTACACTTGAGGGCCATTTTAAACAGTGAAATCATCAACAAAAAGCACAAAAATACAAAACACAAAAAGGCTCTAAAAAGGTCATGAAAATGATACTTTGCACAGTATAAGAGCTGAGATGCAGAGTGTTGCCTTGTTTTATTTCAGCTGGGAATGTGTGTTTCAGGCGTCTTGAGTTTTTCCACGCTGCACATGTCTACAAATGCACACAAAAGCACCACATGTATTGATTTGGGAGTTACAAATAAATTTTAGGGAGTAAACAAATTCACAAATATGGAATCAGTGAATAATTAAGATCAATTATATTTCAAACATATGGAAAAATATTGAACAGCCAGGCATACAGAGCCAGTCTTGTCAAATCTTAGCATTTTGTTACGTTTACATATACTTATTTTTTAAAGAAATAACACATTACAGACACAGTTGAAGCTCTCTGTTATCTTCTCTCTCTTCCTGGAAGCAACCACTGTCCTGAATTTAGTGTTTATCATTATATATGCCTTTATATATTTACTACATATGTAAGTGCTTACAAATGATTATTGTTTTACCTACTTTTGAACGTTATATAAATCGTATCATATGTACTATGTTTCTGTTACTTGTTTTATTTCCCTTTAGCATGTTTTTGAAAATTATCCATGTTGATACATATTGCTCTAAAGAATTTATTTTTCTTCTGATACAGAATGAGTTTGTCTACTTTCCTGCTGATAAACATTTACTTGTTCCTATGTTTTTCTCTTTCATACAATTCTACAAAGATTCTTGTTAATGTCACTTTGTATAGAAGTGTGGTTGTTTTCTAGAATGTATACCAAGGAATTGTGGGCTTATAAAAAACATGCATTTTCAACTTTATTAGATATTACTGAATTGTTCTCCAGTCTATATTTCTATGAGCAATGAATGAGAGATGAGAGTTCTTATTACTTCATATTCTCACCAACTCCAGATTATGTTAGATTTAAATTTTCTTGCCAATTTAAAGGCTATGCAAGAGTATCTCACTGTGGTATGGTTTGAATTTCACTTATTGCTAGTGAGATTGAGCATTTTGTCATTTGTTTATTGGCAATTTGTTTTTCTGCTTCTGTTGAATTGTCTCATCAATATCCTTTGCCTTTTTTTAAATGCATTGTCTTTTTTCTTATTCACTTGTACTCGTTGTTTACATATTCTGCATACTAACCCTTTGTCAAATATATGAGGTACAAATATCTTACCTTCAATATGTAGTCTTTCAGGGATCCAGGCTGACAGGGTTTCTGCCATCCTGAGCTGATGTCCTCTATGGTGTTCCTGGTGGGTCACCATTACAGTTACTTATGAAAGAAAAGAGCATGAAGGACTGTGCTTGAAATTTTTTATTCCTCATGTGTGGCAGTGAGTGGCATGTATCACTTCCATTTGTATTTCACTCTGGAGAATATTATCATATGCCTACACCTAACCGAAAGGTTGGGAGATACTGTCTGGTTGTATGCCTAAATAGGAGAGAAGAAGTCTGGTGAATAGTTAGCAGTCTAACAGCCTTTAACTTTCTTTTTTCTTTCATTTTTTGTGTCTGTCTTTCTTTTTTTATTTTCTTTTTTGCACTGCCCTTTTCTGGTTTCAGTATCAAATTTATTGTTCTCATAAAATAGCTGTGACTTATTTCCTTATTCTCTAATTCTCTTATTCTGGAACAATTTGTAAAAGACAGGGATTATTTGTTCTTTGGTAGCACTTTCTTATAAATCTTTCAGACCTCAGGGGAGAGAGTTTTTTGTTTTTGTTTTTTGGAGGAACATTTTAAACTTTTAATTGAATTTGTTCAATGATTATATTCAGGTTTTCTATTTGTTCTTGGCAAACTATTTTTTTCTACAAAAACTGTATATGTTATCTAAATTTTTATTTCTTGCTATAAAATTGCTTAGAAGTATTTTGCCCCTTGTCCTTTTTTCCTTGCTGAAACTTACTGTTTGTCTGGTATTTTGCTACTTTAGCAGTATCCCACATTTTGATAAGTAGATTTTAAATTATCATTGTTTTAAATGTTAATTTTCATATTTAATTCACTTTGGACATCTTATTTAGAAACTATTTGAAATTTCTAAATATACATATTATTTAAATTACATTTTATTAATAATTTCTCATTTGCTTGCATTATGATCAAGAAGATTGATACTGATTCTTTGAAAAGGTAAGAGATCATGGTTGTTAAGAGTATATGCCCTATAATTAAGCATTTATCCTACCTTTCCAGTGGGAATTGTATATCAGGGCAACCAAATAATGAGAAAAGGCTCTTCTTACAAAAAAAAAATGACAGCTAGTTGATGTAGAAAAAATTACAGAACTAAACAAACGCCATTTTCTAACCTTTAAAGAAATTACTGATTGAAACTAGGGTCATCTATGGATATTGAAACCATTAGGTCACGTGGCGATGGGAGACAGAAACAGAATGTATCCACTGCCAAAATATCACTTCACCAATTATTTTCTGGGAGAAAAACTATAGCATTGCAATAATGAAACCTAGATGTCACCACTTTAACTCAGTGATTAATTTCAGCGTTCATTTTTAGACAATAACCAAGCATATATGCTTCCTGATGTATTGCGATCACCTATGATGCAAAAATTTCAACTTGAATGTAGATAAACTTTAGCCCAAAACTCTGGTTTATAGGAAACACAAAAGGCAGAGGAAAAAGTTAAGACAATATAAAAAGGAAAAATTGGGCAAACCTAGAAATAAAACACTCTACAAGTGTCTTCAGTATTTTAATGACCTGCAAAAAGTGAAGGAAGGATACATATCTGTCATGGAGAAGAGTTTGGGAATCAAACTGTGAGTTAAAAGAGACTTAACTGTAAATGCTCTATGTCTTTTAGGAAAAAAAAAAAGGGAAAATACCAGAAGAAATATGACCAAATGGCAAAACTTATAAATTTAGGGTATTGAGAATGTGTACTTTTGTGGATCTTTTTAAATTTCCTCTGTAAAAAAAAACACAAACGTATGTCTGCACACTGCATTAGTTTAAACCCCAATCTTCCAACTAGTCAGTGGATGACCTTGGGCAATTTTCATAGTTTCTTTTAGCCTGAGTTTCTTCATCTTTAAAATGGGGATAATAATAGCACCTACTCAAGTAGGGTTGTCGCAAAGATTAAACAAATTAATAAGCCTGAAGCACTAAATCATTTAGCCAATGCCTGGCACAGAGTAAGCACCTAATAAATATGAGATATTTTGAGATGAGCCCTGCTTTGTGGTCTAGTTCATTGTCAGTTTTGGTAAACTGTGCACCTGAACAGAATATTTGTTCTATAGTTGTTGGGGGTATATACGTATTTTAAACATACTTAATTTTATCTAAGTCAGCTCCAGCCAACACTTGTCCTAACTGAAGTTCTAGGGATACCATCCAATTCTTTGTTTGCTACTTTTTGTTTAAGATAGATTATTTTTCTGTGTGTTTTACACTTTTTTATTGTAATCTCATTTTATTTTTGAGACTGCTTCCAGAGTAAACTTTTGCTTGCTTCTGCCAGCTGCACTTACAGATATTACCATCACAACACCAACTATTTTTTGTAGTTTGGTTTTTTTTTTGCTTGGATTTTACATAGAGTAAAAATACCCTTTTTAGGTATGTCTGATGAGAGTTTACAAATGTTTATATTTATGTAACCACCAGCACAGTCAAAATATAGAACATTTCTATCACTCAGAGAGTTCACATTTTAGCCCAACTTTTAAGATATAATGTCATCTTGAGGATTTCTGGATCATATTAGTACAAATTGTATTTGTGAAGCTTCTGACTCCATGAGGTTTAGGTCTAGATTGTAACTTTTCCAAAGAGATTTAAAAAAAACAACAACAACTCTGAATCCAGTTTAATGCAAACAAGCTTCCTTGTTATTTTCCTGTTTGCTGGTAGGAAAACTTTTCCCCTAGTCCAGTCTTTCAGTGTGTGTGTAGCTCTTTGATAGTCTAGCATTATTTAGGTGTCTTAGTTACATCTTCCTGCCTTGCTCAAGTTCTATCCCTGATGGACATAAAACTCAAATGTCATGGTTAATAAGACCCACAGTGCTGTTGCCCCAGTTTCAGCTGACAAGTTTTTAGATACATTTTATTACAGTCTAACATACATATAGAAAAGTACATAGATCATAAATATATATAGCTCAATACCTTTTCAGAATCGAACATACCTATGTAATAAGTACCCAGGTAAAGAAAATGAACATTAGTAAAAATTTCCTAGTATCCTTTCCAATGGATACTATCTCCTCCCAAGGAGAATCATTATATTGACTTCTAACATTATAGATTAATTTTCTTTATTTTTGAACTTTAAAAAATGCAATCATGTGGTGTATACTCTTTTATGTCTGGCATCCTTTGCTTATCACGTTTATGAGGCTCATTCATGTTGCTTCATGTAGGTGTAGTTTGTTCATTGTCATTGCTCTGTATTATTCCATTGCATGAATATAACAGGATAGTACTGTAGGTGGATATTTGGGTTATTTCCAGTTTTTCTCTTTGCTTTTGGAAACTTTCTAGCTCTGCTCCCTATTTAGTAGAATTTAAAAAGCATTTCCTGGTCAGCAATTCTGTATGATCTGTGTCAAGACAAGTTTTAGGTTTTATAGCCTGCCAAATCTCCTGACATATAAGTCATATGTTTCAGTTTTTGTTAAAATTCTTACTTCATTCTCATCTGATTTACTTTTAGCCTTTGACTTATTTCTTTAGAAAGCCATTTCGAAATGGCTTCGATTCTGGTGAACTAATGAGTGAAAGCAAACATGAAGCTAGAGATGAAATACATAATTAATCTTGTATACATGATCCCTTGCCTGGGCGGGATGCTGCATATGCAAGGCTAGTTTGACGTTAATATGTGTGAAATATTAAAAAAGCATGTTAAAGAAATGGGGTGGTTGAAGAAAAGCAATGGTATGAAGTGCAGATATGGTTGTTTGGGTCCAGGATCTCCTGGCTAGTTGACACTGGGAATATGAAATGAGAGGGAGACTCTCTTGATGAGTCAGTGGGATGTAATCTATGTGTTGCCAGAAGAGCCACTGCAAAGTGGCTCTACTTTTGTCCTGCAGAAGTAATTGTTCTCCTAGATTAGTGGTTGTCAAAGCGGGGCAATTTTGCTCCCACCATGGGATATTTGGCACTGTCTGGAGACATTTTTGGTTGGCACGCTATTGTAATCTAGTGGGTAGAGGCTAGGGTAGAGGCTGCTAAATATCCTATAATGCACAAGACAGACTCTATCCTCACCCCCTAAACAAAGAATTTTCCAGTTCCAAGTGTCAATAATGCCAAGGTTGAGAAACCCTGTACTCGACCTAGGGACTAGACATAACTTCTAAATCAGAAGCATATTTAAATAAACACTTTTTATTTAAATCAACTACCTTTCAAGAAATGATAGCACCACAGTGGCAGATTCTTCTATGATTCCGTACAAATTCTGACATTCTGCAAAAGCTACTTCATACTTGTCTCACTTGAATTCTTTTCAAAACTGTAATGATGGGTCCTTCAACCACCAAATCCATTCAGAATTTGAATAAAATCATTCATATTTGACATTAATGTAACTAGATATGTACATTTTATTTATAGACATTAAAAATTAAACAACAAAATTTGCCTATGATTTATGTCATTGTCAATTGCTATTGAAAAGTCCAAAGCCATAGAGTAAATCAGCTGCACAAATGGCATAAGACAAAAAAAGATTTTGATGTTGTGCCTTGCAATTAGACTCTAAGGCATTCTTTGTTGTTACATTTTTGCAACTCGAATTTAGGGTAAAGGTAAATTTCATTATTTATCAGATAGAAGTGATTGTCTAAATTTGTCTCTTCTTCCTCCAGGCAGCACACACTACCATTTATTCTTCTAATTCATTTCCCCCAGAAAGCTGAGAAAGGTTTATTATGATATTATTGGTTTTGTAACTAGTTTTTTTTTTTTATTGTAATGTGATTCCTGAACAAATGTCTGTTTATAAGGGGAATCACTTTTACAAGAAGTAGAAAATTAGACATGCTTCTGCTTTGCAATAACAATAAAAACCACAGTGAAAAAATATTCTCCTGTTTATTCCTATCGGTATCAGCAGGGGAGCTTTAGAAGATAGCTTTCCCCCTAAAGTCTCCTAAACACGATTACTGCCTAAAAGCACCATGTCAAAATGCAGTTTTCCTCCAAATCCCATTGAAGACCAATACATTCTCAAGCTTGCCCTGACGTGGGCCCTTTAAGAAAGCCAGGCAGTTAAAACCCCACCCCTCTGCTGACTTGAAGCAGTAAGTCTGCCTTTCTGGGGCAGTTGGTGATAAAGCTAAGACTGAGCGGGCTTTCCCTCTGCTCTTCCTGGAAGGACTGTTTCTGTTGCAATAAACTCCAAACGTAGAAGCTTTAACACACTATGGGTTAGGGAACAATAGAAACTTGTGAAGTATAGAAGCCAGACCCACTCTTTAGATTCTATCATGGTGTTGAATAAAGTGGAAAGAATGCTGTTAAATGTTGGGTTTTCCCCTGTAGTGCTACTCCCTGCTAGCTTTACTCTTCCATCTCACCCAGCAAGTGAGTTTTCCAGAAGCCATGTCCAATTTAAGGAGTTGCTTGTCTCATGTACCACATCTCCAAAATGAAAAGTCAGGGAGAGAAATAAGTTCAGTGAAAATTAAACTGGATCCTTCTAACCGAATTATTTACATTGGCTGTATATTTCTGAAGAGCAAAGCCAACTTTTTTCCCCACGCCATACCAAAAGTGACTAAGTTCAGAAGTCCTCTGGAACTAAACTAAAAAAAAAAAAAACCCCCCAAAACAAACAAACAAAAACCTAGGAGAAATTTGGGGCTTAATTGCATTTGGCATTTCCGAGCTGTCTGCTAAAGCAGCCATCTTGGTAAAAGATGATGTCATTTGGAACACTTGGATTAGTTTATTCCGAGGTACCAGTTTCCATTAGCTGCTGAATAACAGTTTAATCATTAGATCACATTTAGGTTTAAAGATGATGGAGGAGTGGTTGATTATAAAAATCATTTCTTTCCCCACCTCTTTATCCTTGTTAACACATTACAAACTTTTCCACAAGTTCAAAGCAATAGGAAAAATTTTGACATTTTTTCTTGTTGTTTTGTTTCCATGTGTTTGTTCGTCCCTTGAATAAGCTTGGATAATAAAACCAGCCTGGTCAGTTTCACTTTCCAATTTTTATACTTTAGTGAAAGCTGTTTTGTGTCAACAGTGTCAAGTGTTTAGAATCATCACCTGCTGGGCCAATTTCCAGCAAACCTTTCTTTTGGAGGGGAAAGGGGTGAATAAAATTTTTGATTTTAAATTTCTTATGCTACAAAAATAGAACCGTGAATTAGACCACATTAGAGTAATTAATCTGATTTATTTTCGACATATTAAAGTTTTTTAGGAGTGGGCAGGACTATAGTAAGGAAAAGTGGTGGTTATATTGCATTCCTATTTAATCATTGCTGTTTTTATAGTATAATGCTGTGTCTGCAGTTATTTTAGAAAATTGGCACTTAAAGAGAAGTCTTTCAATCAACCAAGTGTTTATCTTTTTTTTCTTTTTGGATTAGACATCAGTGTCTTAATCGTATTGCGTGACATGTCCTGGCACCGTTTGCAAGATGCAAAGAGAAAAAAAGAGTTGCACCTTGTTTAAACAATTGAGTGCAGTGTGGTTTATGAGATTGTTAGGAAGAGCAAAGAGGGTGTGGTGTGTCTCTTCTGCAAATTCTTCCTTAACCAGGTTAACCTGTGGCTGTCGTTACATCCCATTCTGCTCCTTGCAGGGTAACTTTCTGTTCTCTTAACGCTTTTCAAAGCCTCTCAGTCAGTCAGGCTCACTAAGAGAAAACTGAAAGCGCTGCGTGTATGTTTGAAACAGACAGAGGGAGACACCAGCACACACAGTTGGCGGAAGATGGGGCCACGACTCAGCTGGTGCTGGATGCCGGAACCCGGCTGACCTTTCCACGTGTCCCCAGCACCTGCAAGGCTAGTAGGGCATTGGGTTTCCTTTTCCCAGGAGCGGGGGCGAGCCCGGAAGAGGCCCGACGGCCGTCTGCTTAAATCAGGGCGCTCGGAGGCCCTCTCTCGGAACACGTGCGACCCGCGAGCTGCTGGTGCGGAGGTTGGCCTGGCTTTCCCGCAGCGTCTGTGCCCGCGCGTCCCCAGCCCGCCGGCCGACGCCAGGAGGCGGGCCGCGGCGGCGACGGGCGGGTCCCAGAGCTTTCCGCAAGCTTGCAGGGCGGCCTAGCGAGCGCGCCAGGCCGGGACAGAGCGAGCCTCAGTGCAATACTGCCCGAGCCCGGGCGGGGTCTCTGTTCTCTGGCAGAGGAGGTCCCTTGGCAGCGGGAAGCTCCCTCTCTTTCTCTCGCCGCCGCTCCGAGTCTGCGCCCTGGTGCCAGGCGCCCAGCTCGGCGCTCCCCTGTGCTCGCCCGGCGCCCACTCATTCGCAGCCCAGCCTTCGCCGCTGCCGCCGCCTCCCTGCTCCTCCTACTTTCTCCAGCCCGCCGCGGCCATGGCGGACAGCGCCAGCGAGAGCGACACGGACGGGGCAGGGGGCAACAGCAGCAGCTCGGCCGCCATGCAGTCATCCTGCTCGTCGACCTCGGGCGGCGGTGGCGGCGGCGGTGGCGGCGGGGGAGGCGGCGGCGGTGGGAAGTCGGGGGGCATTGTCATCTCGCCGTTCCGCCTGGAGGAGCTCACCAACCGCCTGGCCTCGCTGCAGCAGGAGAACAAGGTGCTGAAGATCGAGCTGGAGACGTACAAACTCAAGTGCAAGGCGCTGCAGGAGGAGAACCGCGACCTGCGCAAAGCCAGCGTGACCATCGTGAGTGCCCCCCGGGGGCGCGCCGCAGCGCCGACCTCCGCCCGCCCCAGGGAGAAGCTGCACCCTGACCTGGGCAGCCCCTGGGCTCCCCGAGGCTCCCAGGGACCCGCAGCGAGCACAGTCCCTACCGAGACCTGCCGGCCTCCGGAGGGTGGGGGAGAGGATGGTGTCCCTTCGGGGGCGCGCGGGTCTGTCCTTTTCAGGAGTCCGGGCCCCTCATAGGGTGCGGGAGAAGGCACTGGGACAACCAGCCGCGTTCCCTTTTCACCTCTGCGGAGGAAGCCCCTCCCGGTCAAAGCTGGAGGCTGGCGGCGTGGCTGGAGGGCGGGGTGGGACTTCTTCAGTCCTAGCCTGCCTGAGGGGTGCGTCCACAATCTGGAGAGCCCTATGCTGGGGGAGAGGGAGGAAGATGGGGCCTGTTCCGGGGGCCTGGCTTGAGGTGCGGGGGGTGCGCAGCTGGGCTGGGCACTTTGCTGGCATCAGGACGGCGCTAGCTGGATCGCCCCGGGAGGAGGCGGGAGAGAGTGGCTGGGAATCCGGGAAGTGGAGTTTTCTGGCCAGGATCGAGAGGGAAGGGCGGGTACCGGAGCTGATGCTCCTACCTCCGTTGGTAGTCCTTTCCTTGGTAGGGAGGGTGGAGGTGGGTGGTGGCGGAGGCGGTGTACAGCCGGGAGAATGCAGTAACTTACACTGGCCTGGACAGAGTGAAGGGTATGAAACCTGGGCAGGCTGAAAGCAGAGTGAAGGGTAGCGACTCCTTCGCTGAGCAAGATGTACGTGTGTTTGTTTTATTGGTGGTGAGGTGTCTGGGGGTATTTTGCCTTTGAGTCCAGATATTTGATTGGAGAACTGGCTGTCTGTTCTGTTTCCAGCCGTCCCCCAGAAGCTCCCCGGGAGAGGGTAGGATTAGATGTGTAGGTCTCCTTCCCAGTGTAGCAGGCGTTTAGAAAGGCCACTATAGTTGTGATGGGGCGAAACATAACTGGAAAAAGTACAGTGTGTGCTCTCACCTAACATCCCTGCCAGCTAGCCGCATCATTAACATGCAGAATCCCCATACAGACAACTCTATTCAGATCAAAACAGTTTCCCAGCGAGGAGCAGAGAAGAACATGTTAAGAAATCAAGGGGATAAATTGCTGTAGCTGCTGCACAATGGCTGATAGACTGAACTTCAGATGGACAAAAAGGCATGAATTGGGGCATGGATCAAAGATCACACTGTGGAAATGAACTGGGGAAAGTCTGGGATGCCCCTGTGCCAGGAAAGTCTTTGGTGGAGGAGTGTGTATATGTGAGTGGGCGTATATCGGCTCCCAGATCTGGCTTATACATCGGAAGTGGATGGCATTCTGAATTTTGTTTAAAAAGCAGGTTGCCACCAAAGTTTCAGTATGTTGGCAGCCTAAATAGAAATTGATCGTAGAAAGACACCAGTCTTGGTGAATGGAATTGGAACTGTGAAGTTTTTGAGGTGCCCTTTTGGTAGGAAGGGGGAGGAATTTGCAGAGGCAGCCACTTCCAAGCCTCCTCTGTAACTTTCTTGGCCAAGAGAGTTGTCCGCTGAGTGAGGGTTTGAGAAGAGGGAGAAGTTGGTGGAAGCAGTTTAAGGTTTGAGTTAGTAAATGAGAGGGTTAGTCTCGGAGAATGTGAACCACAGAAAGTAGTAAAACATATGAAGCAGAATCTCGAGCCTCTTGCATACAGTGAGCAATTCAGGTTGTTTTTGTTTATTTGGGAGGGAGAACTTGGGTTGGAGATGCTATGAAAGGGTTATCTGTTTGATACTTGACCATATTGTAAGTAGGTCTGTAAATTGTACACAAACACGTTGGTTTTGCACAGACAATTTCATTCCTGATGTATAAGATCAGAGGCCTTCTGAACATTTGGCTTGAAGAGTGTAAGGTGGTGGCTTTATTTCTTAGCATTTACCCTTAGCTACAGCTGACATCCAACCAAATATACTTTGTGGCCTTACTGAGTAAAGTTTAAAAATTGCCTTAGATGACAGCTTACAAGTACCAGAAACCTCTCAGTTCTTCCTTAATCTTTGATATGTTCAGGGAGACAAATAAAAGTGCTTGCGGTTTATCTGGTTCCCTAGTACTTGGTGAGTGGTTACTAAGACATATGCAAAGAAGAGATTCCTTTAAGTTTTTGAGAATTTTGTTAACGGACCTTGGACCCAGATTGTGTTAGGGTGGATTGTCATTTGGGAGGAGAAATGTGTAACTGCATGAAATGGATCCATGGATATGAGTCCCTTGAACAATGCCATGTCATTGTTTGTCAAGATTAAGCTACATAACCCCTGATAACTTTAACTTAAACATAGCCCTTGCTAATAGCTGCCTAAGAAGTTTGTGACAAGGTCTAGATGTTCAATTAAGTGAAGGCTTTGCTAGATTTTTCCACTATTTTTGTTAATTTGAAGCAAAGATCGTATCATAATCCTATTACTTGCTTTCCTGGCTCTAATTAGTTCCTCTAATATTAATTGTTGCATTCTTGAGCACTAAAGGTGACTATGAATGTGTATGGCTAGGCAGCCATACCCTGGAACAGAGAGAGGCACCCTCTTTTTTCTTTTTTCCTTTTTTTTTTAAACAGATTTTATTTTTAGAGCAGTTTTAGGTTTGCAGCAAAATAGATCGGAAGGTACAGAGATTTCTCATATACTCCCTGCTCTTTCTGCCCTCCCCTATTATTAGTATCCCCCACCAGAGTGGGACATTTGTTACAACCAGTGGACCAACACTGACACATCATGATCACCTAAAGTCCATAGTTTACATAAGGGTTCACTCTTGGTGTTGTATACTCTATGGTTTGAACACATGTATAATGACGTGTATCCTTCATTATAGTATCATATAGAGTCGATCCAGTGTCTTAAAAATTCTCTGTGCTCTGTATTTCCATTCCTTCTTCCCCTGGCAACTACTGATATTTTTACTGTCTCCATAGTTTTGCCTTTTCCAGAAAGTCATATAGCTGGAATCGTACAGAGTTGTAGCCTTTTCATTGGTGTCTGTCTTAGTAATGTGCATTAAAGTTTCCTCCATGTCTTTATGTGGCTTGATAGCCCATTTCTTTTTAGCATTAAGTAATATTCCATGGTCTGGATATATCACGGTTTATCCATTTACCTGCTGAAGGACTTGGTAAGTTTTGGCAATTATGAATAAACCTTCAGTGAACATCTGTGGACAGGTTTTTGTGTGGAAAGAAAGGGTTTCAGCTCATTTGGTTAAATAGCAAGGATCACAATTACTGGATTTTGTAGTAAGAATACATTTAATTTTGTTAAGAAACTGCTAAACTGGCTATAATGAAAAAGAGTTCCTGTTGCTCCACATCCTTGTCAGCATTTGGTGTTGTCACTGTTTTTGATTTTGGCCATTCTAATAGATGTGCAGTGGTGTCTCGTGCCCTCCACCCATTTTTTAAGCCAAGTCCAAAGGCCAATAGAAGTTCTTAACCAATGGTTATTTCTATCTCTTTTGATGGTATATAAGTGCTTATTCTGATCAAGCTACCCAATTAATAAAGGACTATTTTCATGGGTCCGTGTCCTCAACATTTAGAGGTAAACATCATCTATGGGGAAGACTCAGCTGTACGAGGCCCTTCATCTATGTCTACAAGTGCCAAGTGCATCTGGGAGTTAGAGCTTACTCCTAGTATTTTATTTGGGAATTAGAGGTGGAATGGAATGTTTTTGAGTGATTCTCCAATTTCTCCCAGAAAATTAGCAGTGAAACCAAGCTGCTGATTATAGATCATAATTTCTTCTTTGAAGTGGAAGGGAAAAAAAAAACAACAAATGCTCAGTCACCCTGTTCAGTAGCTTATAGATGTTAGGTTAGATCTATCTGGCTTGTACTGCGAGTGAACTGTAATTGGAGATTATCTGATGCAGTATAGTGAGAGGTATCCAGGCGCGGTGGTCTCTGAGGAGGTGAGGAAATGCAATTGTGGGCAGTAATTGGATGGCTTCAAAGTTCTGGACTGGTTGCTAGTATTCTCAGAGTATAAGCAAGGTCTCACACCTGTTGTGGCTAGTTCTCTAAGGCAGAGGTCCCTAATTCCTGGGCCTGGGACCCATATTGGTCCATGGCCTATTAGGAACCGGGCCACACAGCAGGAGGTGAGTGGTGGGCCAGCGAGTGAAGACTCATTTGTATTTGCAGCTGCTCCCCAGCACTAGCATCACTGCCTCAGCTCCATCTCAGATCATCAGGCATTAGATTTTCATAGATGCACCAGTCCTTGGTGCCAAAAAGATTAGGGACCGCTGCTATAAGGTGTGAGCCTTTTTTAGACCAGTTCAGCCTTTCAGTGTTTGGTTTGAAAATAAAGGCCTGTAATAAATCACTAGTATTTAAGTATCTTTCTAACCATAAAATTAGTCCTTTATAACAGCAATACATAGGCGTTTGGAAGTTACAGTAGAAAAATATGTTGGTACCTGGCTATTTTAAACATCAACAGTGTAATGGTTTCATATAGTTAATGTTGTGGATTTTGAATTATTTACTCTGGAAGCCTACTACACTATTTTCCATTTTTAAGACTTCATTTTGGCAGACTCTTTATCAGATCACCATTGCCCTTGTATAGTCTGTTTCTTTCTTTTTTTTCTTGTTTAAAAAAAAATCTTAGATTTGTATGAAACTTTAGACACAACTTTGAGAAAAGTATGACCTCATAGTTAGGTCTAATTGTACATAAGTTCATTCTTCCTAAAGATGCTATTTTTATAGTCTAGTTAAAGTTCTTCATATTTGTACGTTCCTTCTGTATGTTTCACATTATCTATATTCGATTAGGAAAAAAAAAATCTTAGAGGAGTTTGTGACAGTCTTTTACAGTGTTCTCCTTATTTATTTTACTGGGGGTGGGGAATAGTTCAGAGAATCACCAGTATCTGGTTTGTGATGACTCTTGTTTTAGAGCGGAGAGATGGCCTCAAGCAAAAAGTCTGGCATAGTCACTGCTTGCTTTAAAACTTTCATTGGCTCCCCATTGCCCTCTGGATCCAGGTAAACGTTCTGATGGTGCACCAGCTTTACACAGTCTGACTCCTTCTTGCTTCACAGACGCAACTCTCACGTTCTCGAAGCTCTCACTAGGCTGAACTCTAGGATGTACCTCCTGCTCTTAATTTCTTCCCTACTCCTCCCCTCCCTTCTACTTCATAAATCCAAGGAGACGGTACTGCCACCCCTAACGCCACCCCAGTATACACTGGCACTGCCTCTTTGTTAGCCACACACTGGGTTTTGTGCCCATTCATGTCTCACAGGACCCATTTGCCACTCGCCTCCCCATTACATAGGTTTCCCCTAGGGGATGTGTAAATTCCTCTGGGGGCAGAATTTGCCTTGCTCAGTCTCATTCCTCAGTGCCTGGCATGCGATAGATGCTCAACAGTTGTTGATGTTGAGTTGATTCCAGAGGCATTGGGCGGTGAAGTGTTTTTTGTTGTTTGTTTTACTGGGGTGAGGGAACGAATACTGTCTTCTGACCTTGTGCTAGTAGTCACTCTCCTGCTTGTGTCCTGTTCAACAAACACCCATTTTCTCCATAGATGGTTGAACAATCTGGGTGGATGAATGGATACATTGTATACTTTTGGGGACCACTACAGTCAGTGCGTTCCCCAAGCCCTTGCCTTCCAACCATGGGTGATGTTGTGGGCTACCTTGTAGCGTATACCTAGGTGTTCATGATACATTTCACCTCTGAAAGGGGACAAAGTGTCTTCAGGTTCACCTTTTAAAGGGTTTTTGAGCAAGGCTTTTAGGGGAAGTGGCTCTGTTGGAAGTATTCATTCAGACTTGCCACCTCAGTTTTGGCGATGGTGACAGATCACTCCAGGCGTTTCTTAAGACTTTCTTTAATGTCGAAATGCCCCCCAGCAGCCTCTGGAAAACAAGCATAGAGCATGATGAGGGGAATATAGCAATGCAAGTACTGGTGACCTGCTGAAGCTCCAATTGAAGTATCTGCAAATAGGATTGGGCGACTTGCTGAATCCTTGTGCGTGTCCACGTGTGGCCTGCAGAGAGGAGTTTGGAAGGTTGATATAGTCTCACACACAATGTACTTGTTTTTTTTTTCTCTCTCTCTTTTTCTTCCTTGAATCATGCCTTGCAGCGCTAATCGCTACACCTTAGAAATGTTAATCTGAGCTTTTAAAGTACAGTCAGAATGAGCAAGGGATAACACTCATCTTCCTTGTTCCCTCCTATACTTTTTTCCTCTTTGGGTAGGTGTTTTTTGTTTCATTTTGTTTTGTTTTCGATCACAGTGCAGTTGCTTTTGAATAGATTGCATTATTGTCAAAGCTAGAGAAATAAATGTTCACAGGTCCAGTGTGTTGGTGGTGGTTGAAATTTTCTTCGCAGGGAAACTAATGCTCTGGAAAATATCTCTAATCTTCAGGATCTTGGAGTGGTGTTGACTTGCAGACCCTTCTTGCTTCCCCCAAGGCTGTCAAATTTTCTTATCTTTTAGGGCTGTCAGGCCCGCAGCTGTGAATTTTATCCCAGTGCTCAAAACAGTAAATTGCAAATAGGACTTCATGTAGTTGTTCTTATCTAGGGAGAAGAATGCTAAAAAAAAAGGTTGATCGTTTGATTGACGGTTATTTGGCATTAACTTACCCCTTCCTTATTATTGGTCCCTAGATATGATGTGTGGGATGCAGTTTAATGATTAAAATTCATTCTAATATTTGTTTAATGCTGGGAAATTTGCTGTAATTTTTTTCTCTTCCCTTTGCCTCCTTATTAAGGCACAAAGTAGCCTATGATATATACAGCCTGAAACAGGCGGAATTCAGCCTACAAGTACTTATGAAGAAGGGCCGACTGTGCCAGATACTCTGAAATATCCAGAAGGAATGTAAGGGCTTCTCCAGCAGCCTACCAAGGATTGTACTTGACTTTCATTCAGCTTGGCCCTGGCTGGGTCCTGTAGGGAATTCCAGCCTGGAGTGTCATGAAGTACAGAAATAACCAACATATAAGTAGAAGTAAGAAAGGAAGTTCACGCTGACTCCTGTAGGGATGCCCAGGGAGGGCTCTGTTACCTTCCACCTTCCTAACCTAAATGGAATTCATCTACCTCGTGAATCTCTTTAAAGGACACAATATGTCATATTTGCTCAGTTCAATTAGTTTGTAGTTTATTGTGTAGGGCAGAGTTGGGGAGAGTTGTTCTTCAATTTGCCTCTGTCGAAATGGCATGGGAGGCTTCTGCTTTTAATTTTTTATGTGGTGTTTGAAAAGAAAGGACATTGATGTTTTAATGTCATAATTTGCATCTGTCTATAGATTGAAATTATCTAGGTTGTTTTCCTTCTGTTCCTGTTACACTCTGGGGCCCACTCATCTTGCTTTCACAGAATATTGCTAGATGGACTGGAATTTTCTAAGTCTTCAATCTGAAATTGTGAAAGCAAAGACTTTCTATTAAAATTAATTAGAGATACTAGTTTATGGCAATTTCAAATTCCAGTGTTTTTAAAAGCAGTGTTGATTGACAGGATAATCTTCCAGGCATCTGTTCCAGATCAGATCATCTTGGGTGCCAGGTGTGTGTCGGGGGTGATCTGGGTAATACCCTCCAGGGCGTCTGAGGGCACTTTGGGATCACATGAGGCCACTCAGTACTGAGGAGTAGAGTCGGGATATTCAGCCAACACATAGGTCATAATTCAAAAACGTTTTAAGAGGAAGGTGAAGGATGAAAACAGCATGGAGTGTGGGTGAACTAAAGAAAGTTCTTAGAAATCTAGTACCTGCATTAAACACTTCATGTGTTGCTTTCACAAGTGAGCAGTCTTGTGTGTGATTAAAAGAGCTGAAACAAACTTGAGAGAAAAATCATTTATTTGGTTTTTAATTGTGTTTGCATTTAAGCAGTAATTTTTTTTTTTCAATTGTCCTAATAAGTCAACTCAAATAATAACTTCTATTGAGGTTTTCGGTTGTTGTCTTTTGGTTCTTCATTGGACAGGCCTTAATTTATCTAAACAAAGACATTTGCTGAGAGTCAAAACATTGTGTCTCAGCTTCATTTAGTAGCTCCCAATTATAGAAACACTAAAATTTGAGGGGGTAAAAATCAGCTAGATGATTTTAACGTTTTTGTTAAGCAAAGAGTACAATTTTACTATAAATAAAGTAGAGGTTAGAACTTCTTCTGGCTCAGATCACTACCTGCTAAGGAAAGTATATGAACTATTTCACATTATTTTGAAACTCGAACACATGTTGCTTACTACTGAGAAATACATTAGGTACTCGGAGAAAAGGACCAGTGACTTTTTTGTGTTGTGTGTGATTTAAAGAATTGTGGTAAAATAGCATTTCAGACACACCATAATTTAAGAAAGTTTGAAGAAAAGCTTGAAGAAATTAACACTTCTTATGAACCAACATCACGCCACTTCCAAATCATTTGGTGTTGCTGTGATAACAGCCAATGTTTGCCCGGTGCTTCCTAAGGGTTAGGTAC
Organism: Pteropus medius; assembly: GCF_902729225.1. NCBI lineage: Eukaryota > Metazoa > Chordata > Mammalia > Chiroptera > Pteropodidae > Pteropus > Pteropus medius. Next base: position 36,672,419 of record NW_024344378.1, on the reverse strand, counting down.
CGTGGAGAGGGGTTTGCGTATGTCTGCTTGTGTAATCCTCAGCACCATCCCGTGTAATCAGTACTGATGTTATCCATTAATACAGACTTGTAGATTTAGGCCCATAGAAGTTATGTAACTCGTCTGAGGTCCCATGGCTATCTGGTGGGGCTGGAATTTGAACCCAGGTCTGGCCTCAGAGCTTCAGCACAAGACTACATAGCCTGTGGGAGGGTGAGATAGAAATTAATTTACGAATAGTTTTATCTTTATCTCACTGTAGGTGTTTTAGTCATTTCTGCACTGTTTTGTTCTTTCAGTTAAAGTAGTCACGACTGCCGCATTACCACAGCAGATTCCCAGGATGCCAGGCCTCAGGGAGTGTTTCCAGGGCAGCAAACTCCCTGCCTTGGAAAAGAAACAGTGACAGGGAGGGCGCCTCCAGTTCTTGGGGACGACCTGTTCGTCTCTTGCTGGCTCTGTCTCCCTCCAGTATTGAGCCTCAGTCTGTTCCACCCCTTTACCCTGTCCAGTGTACCCCAGGAGGTTGCCACCTCTGCTTAAAGCACAGCAGCCATCTAGATTCTCCATCCCAGTCTAGAATCAGTCTCTTTGTAGTACCTCTGTTATAACCTCTACTTAAAAATAGTCCAACCAGCACAGTAATAGTGGATTTTTTTTCAACGCGTGTATCGATCACATGCTGTATGCCAGGCAGTGTGCCACATATAGCAACTGGGATGAGACTGCACTTGGGGACTTGGGACCGTAGTCAGGGAGCGTTCCTTTTCTCATGAGGTGATGATTAAGCTAAAACCTGAAGGATAAATCGAAGTAATCTGGAGGAAGGTGGGAGTGCGGGCGGTGGCAGAAGGAGGCGTTCCTCCCTTACTCATGCAGAGCCTGAATGAGGGGAAAGAAATGAAACCGAGGAGGAGAGCATGGCCTGGGTGGCAAGCCTGGTGCGCTCTGTTTCTAGGTTCCATCCAGGGGCCAACTGTAGATGAGGGGAGGGAGGGGGCAGGGGAACAATAGGAGCATTTCTGCATTTTCATAATTCTAGCTGCTTAGTGCAGACATTTATTTTTGTTTTCCTTCTAAACTATTTGATGACAGGTACTTTTGTCAATATATTGTCTATAAAATGATGTCTTATTCCATGATAATAGCTATATATTACAGGCTTACCATGTGCCTAGTACAGTTCTGAACTTTAGGGACTCACTTCATTCTCATAGCAACCCATAGCTATCTTCATGTCACAGCTGAAGAAATGAGGTTTAACAGTCTCAGCAACTCTCGAAGGTTGCAGTAAGTGGTAGGACAGGGATGTGGGTGCAGGCAGTGTTGATGGTGTCTTGTGTGGTGACTGGCACATAAAAACCCTACCTTTTGAAGGATCATTTGCATTTTTCCTCAGCCTTAACCCAGTAGCTGCTTTATAAAGTTTGTGGAATTTATTTTGGGGAATGCCCAGGTCGACTTTTTATGAACTCTTAGCAGAGTATGATATACTTACAGTAAAGTACGCAAGCTTTGAATGCACAAATTTATTAAAAAGTACTCAATGAATTGGCAAAGGAATTTAATCATCACCTCTCTCAAGACGCATGTTATTATCAGCACCCCTTTGAAGCTTTCACCCCACTAAAAAACAGTAACCTTGTTCTGACTTCTATAACTATAGATTTGCTTATTTTTGAACGTCAAGAAGTGGCTTTATACAGAATGTATTTTTGTGTGTGTCTAAATTATTTTGTTATCCTAGTTCATACATTTACTAATATTAAACAGTATCTATATTGTTGCATAGAGGGGTAGTTCTTTTTTTTTATTGCTCTACAGTATTCCACTGTATGAATTTTCTGTATCTGTGGAATTGTTTTCAGTTTTAGCCTTTGCCCTCTGGGTAGTCCCACCCCGCTTCCCTCATTGGGCATTGGGACAGTGTAAAAGGAGTGTGGCACAGCAGAGGACACGGGCCTGTAGAACGTGGGCTCTGGTTCATTGAGGTTCTGGCTACCTTCCTAGCCAAGTTATATTGTATTCAGTGTCTTTGAGCTTCGGTAGACTTAACCTGTTAAAACTACAGTCTTTAGGGTTCATAATAGTCTTGTTTCCGTCCCATTGTTTTCAGAAAGATCAAATAAGACACATGAAAGTATTTTGGTTATTTGTGAATTATTAAGTAAATGATAGCAAAGATTATTAGTAAACCCCTCCCCCCACACTTTTCTCTTTTTCTCCAAAATGTATTTCAAAATCAAAACTGTTCTTGATAATCCTGTAAGACGATAGTAAAATAATGTCTGGAAAGCTGAGAGGGGGCGGTTAAGGCTGCAAGCACCAAGCTCTCTGGAGACCTCGGGCTGGGAGCTCTGCAGCCCGGCTTCTCAGGGCCTGTGTTTCTCTGGCACTTGAGGATGCCCGAGAACTCTGGCTGATTCCTAGGGTTTGGTGAGTCAGGATTAAATCAGCTCGTGTGGCTGTGTAAAAGTTACCAGGACAGCAGGAGGCAAACATTTTTCCTAAACGATCCATTTTTTTCTTTTAGGTCAGTTGCAGGGCTCTTTCCATTATTTCGTGAAAAAAAGCTGACGTGCCTTTTCCCAGTTTTCTGTCTGTAGCACTGTGAGCAGGAGCCAGTCAAAACCAACTTCTCTGTCGTGTGGCTTTTGACCCTGTTTCGCGGGGGTATGGATTCCCAAGGCTGGACTTTGATGATTGAGACACGAGTGCCACTCCTGCTTAGCTGCTGGTCTAAAGGAGAGAGACCACCACACGGATGTCTTTGGCATTGACTGACTTTACGAGAGTGCCCTTACAGTACTCAGTGACAGGATAGCCCCAGCTTGTGAGCTAGGGGCAGGTCTATGGGAGACCAGTAGTCTCTCTGTTTGCAGGGGACTCCAAGTGACCTCTTTTCTTATTGTTGCCTCTGGATCGCTCTAGCGATAGAAGTGGTAGCCTGGGAACTTTCGGAAGGTTGAAGGAGCCTGCTTTTCACCAGGAGTCTATTGTGGTTTTATTATCCTGGTGTAAAGGCTTTTGGTATGATGAGAGGGGACAAGGAGGACAGTTTGCCAGGGACTCAGCTGGCGTTGTAAATAAACAAGTTATAGTAAGCTGACTTGAACCCTGGATTGCTGTTAGGTTTTTGGCTATCAGCAGTCCACCAGGGAGGTGTGGCTCTAGCCAACACGGTATGGAGTCTTTGGTTTCTCTGTACCTCCCTCCCAGGCTACTTAGAATGCCTTCCCATTGAGCTCTTTTTCAGGTAAGGGAGATTAGTACTAATGACTTTAATCCCTTATTTGGTTGGTTCTTACTTGGCCCAGAGCCTTGTAGCTTTGGGCCATTGGTACCTGATGGGCGATGTGAAAAGGCAATTGGAATTGACTTATTTGGCCACAAATGGAAACCAGTCGATTCTGCCGCTTTTCATAAGTACAGTGCATTCTTTTCTAGCTCTCAGATTCCCGTAGACTCCCCTGCTCACCTTTTTTGTTTTTATGCTTTTAATTTAAGTGTTGCAGATTAGCTTTCTCCATTAGGCCGTCTGTGTGAATTATCCCTCCTTTAAATTTTATTTAACTCTTTTCTGTTTTTCTACCCTAAGGTTCTTTTAGAGAACTTGGTATAATGGAAAGAGACTTGGAAACCAGATAGGGTTGCCAGATATAGCATATAAAAACACAGGATGAGAAGCTGTATTTAAATTTCAGATAAACAATGAATAATTTTTTAGTATATGCAGGTCCTGAATGTTGCATGGAACATACGTATACCAAAAAATTATTGTTTATCTGAAATGCAAATTTAACTGGGCCTATATTTTATATAGAAAAACAAACAAACAAGCCTGTACAACTTTTTAAAAAGAATCTCAGTTCTGCTCCCTCTCAGCTCTGTAATCATATGGTAACTTATCTGACCCCTAAGCCACCATACCTTCTCTAAAAAGGGATCATGATGTCTTACTGCTCAGGTTTTGGGGATGAACGATGTGATTTAAGAAAGCCCTCAGGATGCATTCAGCATATCTTCCTTTTCCCACTTTATCCAGCCAGAGATTATGGATCTGCTTCTTGCCCATCTTCTCCGCTGTGAAGCCAACCACACAACTGGACATTATAAGTTGTCTACCTTCCCAGGATCTAGGAATCAACCAAATTATCTAAGAGTGATGCCACTCCAAGGACAGAAAATGGTTTAAAAATAGCCATGTTAAAACTCAACACAAGAAAAACGAACAACTTAATCCAAAAATGGGCAAAAGACTTGAATTGACATTGACATTGACATTTCTCCAATGAAGATATAAACATGACTAATTAGTACATGAAAGGATGCTCAAGGATGGTGTTCAGTTTAAACATGTCTGTGAGCTCTCTCCTTAGTGTGGCTCTTTGGGGTCTTCTCAGAATGTCACTTCCTGTTCTTCTGTAAGCTGCTCTCAGTTTGCTTTCACTTTTTCTGACCACCTACCACCAGCTTCCTTATTTCTTCCTCTCTGGAAGCCAACTTTGACTGTATCTCTTAGGTGTCTCCCTGTATTTGGCCACATGTTACCAGCCCTCTTGTTTCATTTCTCCTTTCCTTTTGAGCCTGAAATGGCACAGAGAGAACTGGGCTTCTTGGCTTCTCGCTGACTGTGGGGCCAGGTAACAATCATGTATTTTTTTGGGGGGGTGGGGGGAGGCCTCAGTTTTCTCCCCATTTTGCTTAGAAGGCTTGTTTAGGATTTAGGGATTGCAAATTGGCAGCCTGCGTTTGGTCGGCAGGTGAGTGGTTTGGCCTCAGAGTTTTGAAGGAGCTTTGAAAGAGAATGTCGTATGAAAGGCAGAGACACTCTAGTTTGTCCTGGGTATCACCTCTCTCTGTTGCTTCACATGCACCCCTGCAGCGTCACATGCTTATTTACTTCCTTCTCTGATGGCAGTTGAGTTTGAGACCCCTGGAGCTATGCTGCAGATCATGACTAATGAAGCCAACGTGCACCGTTTGATTTAGCTCTTGAAACAAAACCACGGGGCACAATTATTGCAGCTTTGCAGACTGAGAGATCCCAGGTACAGAGAAGTTAATTTGCCAGGGTCATTCATCTGGTAGGTGGTAGGGCCAAGATTTGTCAGCCTGGCTTTGGAGCCCCTGTCCTTAAACCACTGTATTATATTTCTGTGACCATTTGCACTGTGAGGGTCTATGAAATTCCTTGTAGGAGTTCAGAATATAGCACAGTTTAGTTGGTTTGTGTTTTAAATTCCTAATCGTCTGGGCAGTTGCTCTAATTCTCGAGTAGTGAATCCTTATAATAAATTTCCCTTCAGGATCCTCCTTCTATTTCTTACAGATGTTTCCATGAGTCGCCTCTTCCTGTGGTCTTTCTCTAACCTTTATAGATAATGAGGTTTCGTTGGTGTTCATTTAACGTAATAGTTTTTGGATGCCTGCTAAGTACCAGCTTGAGATGTTCTTTTAGGAACAAGGCAGGGTATGAATAATAACTGAGTGCCTTGCCCTGGGCTAAGGGCACCCAAAGCAGAAAGAGACCTTGGACCTGCTGTGAAGGAACACAGGGGCTGGTCAGAGAGACAGGTGAGAAAGCAGTGACGACATCATGGTTGAATGAAGCCGGTAAGTTGGCTTTTTTGGGTTCACACAGGAGAACAAACCACGTGGGATGAGAGGGAGAGAGTTTAACCCAGGGAATTGGTCATCTCAGTGGTAGATTTGCTGAGAATGTAACTCGCTGGGAGGTGCAGTGAGGCAGCCTAGGGCTTTGAAACACCAGGACACCATCTCTGGAGGACAGTGTGGGGAGGCTAGTTATCAGAGCCCAGGGCAAGGGTCACTAAGAGAAAGCTGGAACAAGGGGGAGCCTGGAGACGGGAATGCTGCCCGAGGTGGAGAAGAAAGGGGAGAAACACCCTCATTCTTCCTACTTTCCATCCAGATCCAGTTGGATGTTAGCTGATTTCCGGGAACTGGAAGATGCAGCCTGCAGAGGTCACTCTACCTTGCAGAGCAGGGGAAGGACAATGGAGGGATCTTGGGCCAGACAGACCCAGGACTGGCTCAGGAAGAAATGAAAATGAAATGACTATTTTGGCCTGGGCAGTTGTTGAATACTTCACAGATGACAGAATGTTGGAGGGATTGTAGGCTTTTATTCCCCCAGGAAGATGTGAGTGAAGGCGCTCCAGGGCATAGGAACTGCACGGACAAAGGCATGGCAGCTTGAAACAGCAGGCTTCACTAGTAGCATCGTATGCAACTCTGAATGGCTGAATTGATACTTGAAGTCTTCCATCCCTCTTTTTCTGTCTCAGAATCCCCTTTCATGGAATGCTTTCTCATGTGTCCATGTTGTCATTTATGGCTGACCTGAATTTTCTCACAGGGGAAAGCCAAGCAGGGAGCTGCACCCTGAATATCCTTAAGACCAGCTGCTTCTGACACAGAGCATGCATCCTTTAACAGTGATAAAGAGCTTGGGATGCCTTGCTGACACCAGAATGGAGTTCATGGCCAGTGCCATTTACATTCGGTGCCTGGGTCCCATTGCACCTGGGGCTCTGATGAGGATGCTGATGCCTTGGGAGGAGACATATCTGCTCACATTGGTGACTTAGTGGCCTTGTCCCCTAGCCCAAACATCTGGCACTTGGTCATGCTGTTAAAATATGTTTCTCACATTCCCCTGCTGTGAAATTGGTTTTTATGATGATAGAAGATTTTGTTTAAGCTTTTTTTATGGACATTTTCAAGCATACACAAAAACAGAATGGATTTACAAACCACCCAGCTTCACAACTTAACACATGGTCAGTCTTGAAATTATTTCACCCATAAATAGTTCATTTTGCATCTCTGATAAGGATTTCATAACCACCATACTGTTATCACATCTAAAAAATAGTAGTGTATTTTCCTTAGTAATGTTTGAAAGGTAAATAGCAGAAGCTTTTCTGGAATTAAATATGTTATTCTTGCTTCCCTTCTGCTTTGAGCCTTTGCCCCCATGCTTTAAGGCTGTTGGCCCCAGATCTAAATCTCTCTCCCTCTAGAATGTTGACAGCAGGCTTTGGGACCTTTTACCTGCTGGCCTGTTTCTTGGTATTAGTCCCCCAAGCATCCTGGTCATGCTGGTTTTGCCCTCAGGAAGGTATGCAGACTGGCTTCCCAGCCACAGTGACACACAGCCGGGTGAATCTCAGGTCACCATCTTGTACATGTGCATATGGGACAAGAATCTTGGTTTTTCAGCTTGGCTGCAAGGAAATCTGAAGTGAGGCATTCTTTGCTGTCTTCCTTTTAGCTGGGAAATGTCCGATGAGCATCCTGGAGGAATTATGCTGTAGGAAGGTGGCCTGGCATCTAGAGCTTCTAAAAAGTCTGGTGTAGTGTTGTGTATGAAGCCACGCAGGGCTGGAGAGCACAAGACAGGAAGCTGTGGGCATTGTGTGCAGAGACACATGTCTTATGGCCAGGTAGAAAAATGAGACTCTTACCCAGGGTCCTCAGCTCTGAAATCTACAGCTTGTGCAGCATCTGTAGGATGATTTTAACTCCATTGTGTCATTTGAGTCTTGCAACAAGTCTATGGGGTACATAGTGGGAACCTCACAAACAAAGGATCTGGGGCAGAGGTGAAATGTTAAATTATTGGCCAGGGAATAGTGCTGGTAGATGGGACAGGCATGATTGCAAGGTAGATGGCCTCACTCCCAGGCCAGGGTTCTTTCCACTCTGTCAGTTTTTTTGTAGAGAAGGAGAAAAGTGGTCAAGAAGTTCAACACTTAGAAACAAAGGAGACTGAACATAGCTTTGACAGTAATTCATGAAGGAGAATGAGGTAAAAAGTAACAAGTCTCCATTTACCGGAAGTTATCCAAATACTTGCTGGACCTCTGCAAGATGGATCACCAGATGTGGGGAATGAGGCCTCAGTGGGGGCTGGGACAGGATGGCCAACTCCTTCGCTTATAAGATCCAGGAAAAGAAATGTGGACAGTTCTAGCTGTTGAAATTACCTCCAAGGGAAGGTCCAAATTATTTTACTTTGCTCTCATTTGCCTGTGTCAAATATTGTTTAAAGTGGGCCGCTGACTTGGGGACTTGGGACTTTGGTTATTTTTGGAGCTGTTGCTCTTTGTGGGTATAATTTGACCTTTGTCAATAGCCTTTCATCTTTCAGTCAGTGGTTCCCAAACTTTGCTGTCCATCAGAATCACCTGGAGAACTTCAAAATTCATGATATCTGGGGTCACATCCTTCAACCTCTGGAGAGAGGAGCCAGGCATTAGTATTGTTTTAGATTCTCAGGTAATTTAAAAATTGCTTTTGACCCAGCAAGAGAGTTTGGCAACCACTGTTCTATACATTTGTGAATACATAATATTTTCACTTGAGGCTTGAAAAAATGCTGCCCTTTTAAAAATAGTCTTTTTGTTTTTTTCCCATTAGTTATTTTTTCCAGCTTTATTGAGAAATAATTCACATACAACATTGTGTAAGTTTAGGGTATACAACGTGTGGATTTGATAGACTTGTATATATTGCAAATGTTACTACAGCTAACACCTGCATCACCTCACGTAATTACCTAGTGTTCTTTTATTTTTTAACTGCATTTTTTGAATAGGAAAGACATCTTATGATATGTTATCCCCTTCCCTTTTACACAAAAGATGCTATGGATGAATCTTTGTTCTACGACTTTTTTTCTTTCTCAATTATATTTTGGAGATTTTTCTGTAACGATACATTGATTACTTCCTCATTCTTTTTTATGCTTGCATAGTAATTCATTGGGTATCTAATATGTTTTCAGTCTTTGGTCTCATAATGTTACAACCTTGAACATGGATCATTTTGTATGGGGGTGAGTAAGTATATCTAGCGGGCTACATAGCATTGGCTACTGCTCACCTACCTCATATTATGTACCAGCCACTCTCTTAAACCATTTCCTTATAGCAGTTCATTCCTCATATCAGTCCTGTGAGGTATCTCTATTTTACAGATGAGGAAACTGAGGATCAAAGGGATTGGGCAAGGTGTCAAGAGTCACACCCTAGAGAATCGCACAACCGGAATTCACACTTAGGCAGATTGACTCCAGAGGAATTCCTTCACTTTGAGATACTGCCTTTCAGGGTAAATTCCTAGAAGTGTCATTGCTGGATGAGATGTGCAATTTATGTGTAATTTGAATAGTTACTACCAAATTATCCTCGTTAAGACTCATACTCATTTATACTTACATTAGCAGGATACGAGGTTACATGTGGCCCCATACCACGTTTTTATCAAACTTGGATTTTGCCAATCTGGTCATTGAAAAATGGCATCTTGGTGTAGTCTTTGCATTTCTCTCAAGGGTGGTACATAAGCATCTTTTTATATGTTTGTAAGAACGTTTGTATTTCCTTTTCTTTAAATGCCTAGTTCATAGTCTTTCTCATTTGTCTATTGGGATGTTGGTCTTTGTCTTCTTCCTTTTCTCTTGGCACTCTGTCTATTACAGAGACTTGCCCTTTTTTCTAATTTTGAATTGCAAAAAAAAATTCCCACTTGTCATTTATCTTTTGAATTGGCTTTAGGTGTTTTTTAAGCCACAATGAAGTTTCTTTTGTACTTTCTTACAGGCATTTATAATCTACAGGAAATATTGTTATGATATTATTGCAAACCTTATGTTGTATTTACTGTTGAAGAAAATTGTAGACAGACTACTGTTGTGTTTTTGTTTAAATAATATACAGTGCATTTAAGAGAATTTCAGAAGAAATAGAAGTAATGATGCTAGATATTCTTTTAAATCTCATTAAACTACTTAATTCATAGCTGAATATTAGAGACATATCTTCTGGTGTCTTTTCCCCTCTCATTTTTCTGTACAGTTATCACTTTATATTTCATATACGATCTTGAATTAGGAAAAATCTCCTGTGATGAATTGTTTGCATTCTGGATACTACTGTATTCTTTTCTTCTCTCCAGAACTTTCTTAAGAGGACTTGAGTTTAATTGGCATGATTTCTCTGTCCTGGTCAGTTTCCGACTCTGTTTATCTGATGGTTTTGTTTTACTCTGCAGCATTTTCCATTTCCCCTGCTTAAGATAGATTTAAAGCTCTGGACCTTAAATTTAATCTTCTTTCGTAATGACCAGTTAGCCAGTCATCTTTGTTCGTGCCAGGTACCTTGCTAGGGTCTAGGGCACGGTCCCTGCCTCTTGGAGCTTATATTCTAACAGGGGGAAATAGACATCAGACAACTGATTTCGAGTTACAGAATTAAAATTGTGATAGATGCTTTGAAAGATATGCAGATGGTTCTCAGAGGATATGATAGGAGGAACTGAACTAGTTTAGGGCAGCCAGAAGAGCGTCCCCGAAGTGACATGTGGCCTGCCATTGTCTGAATAATGAATAAAAGTTAACCATGCAGAAGATTGGTAAAAGCGTGTTCTGGGCCAAGGGAACAGGCCATGCAGAAATCTTGAAAGCAACAGAAGCATGGTAAATTTGAGGAACTGAAAGAGAAGTGTGGTCGGAGTATGATCTGGATGTGGCCTGAGGAAGGATCTGGAAGTAGGTGGGGCCAGTTTTGACAGGGTTTATAGTCTCTTCTGACGCTACTGAGTTTGTGAATAAACCCTGAACCACTAGTAAAATACTTAAGACATTCATTTGAAGGGAAGAGACCTACTCTTTGGCTTTGTCTGTTTGTTTTCAAACTTCTGAGCTGAGAATACCTTACATGTCACTTATTGTTAGTCTTACGCTTTTTTTCAAGTGATAAACTAGGGAAATCAAATGATTTATCCCGAATCCACACTGGTAGCCTACAATAGTGTCAGAACTTGACTTAGGTCTCCTGATTTGTAGACTGTGTTCTTTGTACTCTGCACTTCCTCTTCCCTCTGAAGATAAGTGTTCTGACTAAAAATTAAAATCTGTTCTGGTGTGATTTTTTTTTTTTTACTGATTTATTTGAGAAATGTTATGAAAGTATGAAAATTAAATCATTTAAGAATTTTGTTGGGTAACATTTATTAAAAATACCACACAAAAAGGGAGACCGTCTTCTGGAATGTGGGATATGCTGAGGCCATGTCCATGCTTTTAATCCGACAGTGTCTGATACACCCTTTAGTATCTAGAGCATCGAATTCAAGGAGCAATGTTGGCATATGTGCCTTTTAAATTAGGAATAGGTTTTTATTCCAGTGACTATGCCAATCTAGAACTTTCTTCAGATGCTTACATTTGGCCTGCAAAAAATGGCATTTTAATCCATTCCTTTTTAGTTTTTCATTAGGATGCTTTTTGCCAACAGTCTTCATGTTTTAAAATCCAAATGTGGCAAAAAGATTTGCTGCTTGTTAAGCAAACCTCCTGACTTGGCTGGGGGATTGAAGAACGAATGAAGATGGAAGGACTATAGATATACAGTAAATGTGTCCAGAAGAAATTTCTCTGTTCCTGTCCCTAATGGAATTTCTTAGCGTCTTACTAATGTCTTAAGGAGTCCTGTAATCTGCACCTGCAGTGAGTCAAAGACCTTTCCTTATTGGAGTCTGTGCATTTTTGTGTTGTAGTTATCTCCGAAATGTCTCATGTGCACATTACAGATCTTGGCTGCTTAAGTTAGGGATGGAAAGGGGGCCTGAAAGAAAAAGTGGATTCATCAGTACTACCAATGAGGTGGGCCAGAGGAGAGATTTTAGGGTGAGTAGGGAGGAATGATTAATATTAGTCTTAGATAAGCAGGGGTCAGATGTAGGAAAGTTACCTCATGTATGGGACAGCTGCCTGGGACTGTGAATGGAGAAGAGGCAGGTCATCCAGGGTGTGATCTGGGTCTGCAGAGGGCACCAGGAGCCCGAAAAGGGCTTGCTTACTTAGCAAGTTTGTAAGGTAGAGAGCTCTTCAGGTGTTTCCTGCCCAAGGCTGTCACATCCCTTTGCATATTGGTGGGTTTAAGACTGTAGATGAAGACAAGCAGGAACAGCCCACTGGCATTTTCCCCAAAATGTTTTATGTTCTTTCTTTACCCCATTCCATCATTGAGTATTATTAAGTGCTCATCTCTTGTTCCCAGCACTGAGCCCTCTGCTGTTATTCACTTTGCAAAGATCATCTGAGACTTACATTTCACAGGTACAAAATGTATAGTTTCCATGTTAAAATTGAAAAATGTGAATAGTTTTATATTTTAGGAAAGATAGGTTTAAATATTAAATAATTGGTGCTTTTGGAATTCAAGCCATACAAAAGTGAAAGCTAAGTCTCTCTTATCCTTGATCCTGGGTTGTCTTCACAGGCATAACCACTGTTACTAGTTTCTTTGGCATTTTCTTAAGTGTTTTTCTGGGTGTATTTTATACAGATACAGGGTGGGCTTGTATGCAGAAATAGGAGCACATTGTACATGATGTTCTGTATCCTGTTTTTTTTTTCATTTAATACATCTCATGAGTTCATCCCTATCAGCGGGCATAGAACTGCCTCATTCTTTTGAAGGGTTCCCTATAAATTATTCCATGAAATGTGGGCAGTTTTTATTTAACTCTTCCTCTTTGGATTGTTTTCAGTCCTTTGCTTACTACAAATAGTCACATTCTTTAAGAATTTTTTTTAGCAAGAACTTTAGCAATAGTTCATGAGTATTATCTGTAGGATAAATATCTAGGAATTGGGATTACCAGTTCAAGGGGTGTGTGTTTTTAAATGTTCTTGTTTTTATTCATATGGGCAATATTAAGTCATTTTTTATCGTCATCTCTTTTCACTAGTGATCCTTTCTTTTTTTATTCTCTCGTCTGTTTTGGCCTTTTCTTTGTCCTTTAAGTAGAAACATCTTTTATTCTTATACTGAGTTTTGAAGTTCTGACAACAACACATTAAACTTTATCTGGTGTATACTGTATACAAAGTCTTTAGATCCATTTCTTAAGACAGGCTCTACTTTGATCATCATCAGTCCACGTGATAGGACTTTTAGCCCACATTCTCAAGGAATTTTAGGGAGTTTTAGATTTTTAGAGTAAAGTGGATTTCCTCATTAAGTACATAGTCAGCTGAGTTCAGCCCAATTTATGTAAGTCGAACCAGTGAAAGGAACACCAGCTTTTAATATTTGGTCCATTTGGACAGGATTTATAATTTGAGCAACCTTGCAATAAACATTACTTATTAATTAGGTTTTTTCCTGTCATTAACCTGTGCTTACATGGGTTTAGTTGATAGAATAAGAGCAAAGAGAAGAAAAAGGAAAGCCTGGATTTCTTAATACAGAGCCTCGGGGAGCGGGGGATGAGATGGCTCCCACAAAAAGTACTAGCACTGCTTCTGATATTATTCATGACAGTTGAATCATCAGCTACATCTGAGTACCTCTTAGTTTTTGACCCTTTCATCCTTTGCAAGGTACTGATGCCATCATCTCACTTGAAAGTCACAAGAGTTTATTTTCCTTTCTAGTTCCCTGTCCCCCAACTCCCAGGATCACCTCCCATTCACTGTTATACTTTAGTCTTCTGTAGAACTGACATATTGTATGGTTTTTGCAAAGACACAGTGTTTAACTCCAAAGACTGATCGTCAGATCCATTGCTAGAACAGAGAAATGGAGATGAGAGAGATCATGGTAGGCTGATTACTTAGCTTGGTGTGACCCTTCAGAATCCCTCTACTCATTATGTTTTCAAGGTAGCAGTATATATTTTTTTTCTTTTTCCTATCGAATTAAATATTTTTCAGATAAAATGTAGACAGATCAGTGCAACGAACACCCTATACTCCTCACTTAAATTCACCAGTTTTAAACGTCATACCATTCCTACGTCATAGAGACTTCTCCCTCCCTCCCTTCCTCTCTGGCTCTGTTCCCTTTTGCCCAACCATCTGAAAGTAGGTTTCAGATGTCAGATCACTTCACTCCTAAGTTTTCAGTGTGTATCTCCCAGGGACAGGGACATGGGAGTAAGAATATTTCTGAGGCTGCCATCCACCCTGTCACACAGTGTCCCCTTTATGGGGACTCACAGAAGAAACTGTTTTTGTAATACCAAGTAAAGCTCTTCAGTTTTAGGACAACAAAAACTGCTAGGCTGCGAGGACACGCAGAACTAAATTTTCAAAATGTGTATGACTTATTGATTAGCATCTGTGTAACTTTTAACTTTATTTGGCTATTAGACTTTTTTTTCCCCCTGATCATTCTAGCCTTCTCTCCTTTTAAAACCTTATATATTTATGCAAAGAGCATTGACATTTTAGGATGAATTGGTGTATCAAAATTAGCGCAAAGGGAATCTGAAATTGCAGTAGGCACTCAGCTGACCCCTAAGAGAAGAGTGGGTTGTAATTGTCTCACTTCACTATGCCCCTTCTGGGACACCAAGACAAAGCAGGTGGAATTTCCCCCTTCTAAAGCCCAACACTTTGTTTTTTTTCTTTTGACTACGCTGCCTTGATGTTCATGTGTAAAGCATTCTCATCTGAAGGGTTACAGGGCAAGTCACACTCTGGTGCAGGCCAGCTTCTCAGGGACAGCCCGGGCCTCGCATTCTCTTGGGGAAAGCTCTGCCTGCTCTGACCTGGTATGACTTTCGGTCCCAGGGGCCCACGACATTGTAGGAAGTGAGCACCCCTTACATGGTTACATCTGTGAGAACCAAGTAAAGACAATAGAGAAAGGGTATCGATGGCATGGTACAGACAGTGCTACAGCAATTTCGAGAACAGAGATGGGTATCATCTGAAATAGCAGATGTTGTGGACATGGCCAGAAGGCATGGTGAGGAGCCTGGTGAGACTGGCTGAATTGGACTGGATGACCCTGGTTGGGGAAGGAGAAGGTGAAGGAGTGTGGAAGGGGTCAGTCAGAGATGCATGTCTGCTCTTTGCCATCTCCTCAGACCATGTCAGAGATGACCACCCCTCCCGGAGTTGTATAGAGGAGATGACTGGGCAGAGACTGAATGGCAGGACATCCAGCTGATTGGTTGAATCACTGTATTTTCTGTACCAGGTACTAGGCTGCGGACAAGCATTATCTCATGAAACCCTCAGAGCCCTGTGAAGTGTAAGCAGTTATCATGTACAGATGGAAAATGAGGCTCAGAGAGATTACGAAACTTAGCCCAAATGGTGGACTTGTGCTACCTTCAGAGTCTCAGTTAAGTGGTGGCTGGCATGCTGTTTTTTCATCCTTATCCTCCCCCTTTTAAGACTTTTTTTGAGGTATGACTTAGATAATATACATGTATGCTCAATATACGGCTTGGTGAATTTTCGCAGATTGAAGGCACTTATATAACTTGCACCCAGATCAAGAAACATTCCCAACACTCTGGACCCTGCTTTGCCCCTCCCAGTCTTCATCCTTCATCCCTCCAGGAGGAACCACTGTCCTGAGTTTGAACTCTGTTTAACTGGAATCATACAGTCTGCACTCTTTTGTGTTGGACTTCTTTCTTCCAGCCTTATGCCTATGAGATTCACTTATGTTGTTGATCTCTTCTGTTTGAGATTGGGCACAGGACCCAAAGTGTCTAGAAAAACCATTTATACTATAGGGCTATAACGTCCTCTTATTGTACAGTTGGTATTTTCAAAAACTTATAAATTTGTTAAATGTAGTGTATTAGGTATCATCACAGTTTGCCATGCTTTGAACTATAGAAGCAAAAGCTATCTGGTTTTTCAGAGTCCTTGGTGTAAAGGATTCGATATATTAACAAGGCAATACCCTGTAGTGTTTTTAAAAGAATGGAGTAAAAATTTTGATGCATTCAGAGTCTCTGCTAGAGAAATTTTGTCTTACCGACGTAACATGCTTTTATGCAGTAACCAGAATCCTAAAAAGTTTGTTAGTAAATGAAGTTAAATTTGGTTTTATCAAAATATAAGCATATGTAGGATATTAATGGGGAAAGAAATTGGAAATTCGCTAAGTGAAATGTGTGCCCTTTTGCTAGGAACACACCTGTCATTGAACAAGTTGAGTATTACTCATTGCAGCCAGAGTGAGGAAGAACGTGTGATGAGATTTGGGTTTGGGTTGGGTAATCTTGAGAGGGTTTACAGAAGCACAGGTTCTCTCTAGATTTGATGTTTTCAAAAACTGGGGACAGTTCTCTGATTGGGTTCTCAATAAATCTTACCTGTAGAGTCAGGTGAAAGCTGTAATGGGTAAAGAGGCAGCAGTCACTCAATTTAGCCAAGAGAGGAGGATGTTGGTATTTTCTGGATTTCCCAGTGATCTGGTTTTGTCTCATTTTATCATAGTTTCAGAGTGACCTTGTTGGCTGTGGAAGTCCTACGAGATTGTTTATGTCCTAGAAGAGAACAACATGACCTAGCTGTATATGTCAGATCAGTTTATAATATTGAGGCTTACCTGTGACCTTCAGATCAGCTCATGGATATTAGGGCCTGCTGCTGGACTTCTTGTTTTTTAATGAAAATTTCTAGGCTTTTATTTTTCACAAATCTATAATACAAATGTTCTTAAAATATGAGTGACCTTTAGTAGATACTGATTCCTTTTAAGAATCTGAGCAGAAAGTATATTTAGAACATTACCCTTTAGATCCTGTTTTCAGGCTTCATAGTGATTGGGGTTGCCCTGTGTGGACTGTTTTCTTAGTGGTTTTAGGTAATCCTTGTGAAGTCACATGGGCCTTTGGCAATTGCTTAATCACATTTGACCTTCTCTTCTTACCTGTTGAGTGAGGGTACTTAGAACAGTGACCCAGAATTCTTAATGGCCCCTTGTGATGTAATGGTTCGATCTCACAATCAGATCATAGCTACTTATTTCTATTGCACCTGCTTCCGATAGGGATTCGAGGTGGTAGAGATGATGTCTTCCCTGTAAGCACTCTAGCCACATCTTCCTTCTCCTCCCTTCCCTTCTGGCTTGGCCTGCATGAACAATCACAGTTGGGATACACCTCCCTGCCTACAAAGAAAACATTTTCTGAAAGGGGTGGGATGTCTTCAATCTAAGAAAATTTCATCTAGGTTGCTCATGCAGGTACTGAAATATGTCACTGTGATTGCTTTTTAAAGCAGGGTTTGAGCAGACGGCTTGCACTTTGGTGAGCCTGGTGTTCTGATTGGTTGTGAAGAGCTAGGGCCTTGCACATACTCTGGGTCACCTTAGACTCCTGACCCTTTCACAAGGGCTAAGAATGGGACTTGACCAGAACATGCTTTTCTAATTTTCTTGTCTAACAGCATTTAACCTTATGATTTCTGTCACCTGTCTTTTGCTACTAGAATGCTTGTAAACGTAGTCTTATCTGTGAGTTGCAGCTGTGTGTGAATTCTCATCCTGTTTAATGGAGCAGAATGTGAAACTGGCTAGTGAGAACGGTGAGTTTTACCTAACAACATCCAGCCTGACAATATTTGAGAAAAGGAAGGGGCAAAGATGAAGAAAGGAGTGTTTGGATCAATGGAAAAAGAGCTTTAAACTGATGCAAGGGGTGGAGAAAAAAATGAGAGGAGATAGGAAGTTGATATTTTTGCTGTCAAGTGTGGTATTCTTGTTCGTGTTTTGAGGTCCTAATTATATTTTTGTCTGAATATATGGGCATTTATCCTATTGAAATGCTTTTAAATGGCATCTAAATTCCATAAACACTCAGATTTAGTTATGTATACTCTTTTCTGATTCCTTAATCTCTGTGTTAATAACCGTTTTGATTATTATAACTTTATAGTAGATATTACTATTCCATACTGTACGCCAAATTCTGTCACATTGTTTTTTGTATTGTCATGGCTATTATGATTTTTCCCTCATATGTCATGTCCCTTAAATCTTGTGGGGATTTTATGTTGGGGAGAATTTATCTCTTACAAATCTTCTATTTATTCATTTATTAAGATTTGTATTTCTTTATTTTAACCCTCTAGTGTGGCTCCTAAAAATACTTCATCTAGGATTTGCAGGCTCGCTGTCTTTTTTCAGCTACCTTGTTCTTGCCATTGTGAGTAGGGTTTTTTTCTATTTTACTTTCTCATATTTAGGGATGACTATGTGTTTTTAATATATTGTATGGCTTCCGGTTACCTTGCCGAACAACTGTTAGTTCATTCTCTTGCACTTTCTGGATAGATGACATCTGGAATGACAGATTTGTATCCCCTCTTTTCTGCCATCTTCCAGTCATCATAAAATCAGGTCATACATTTAAATTAACATGCTTAGCTATTTATATCTAGTAAACAGGAGAGTACTAATTTAAACAATGTTCGCTTATTCCATGGGCATTTGTAGGTCCTGGATCAGTCTCTCCTCTCAACTGGGTACTGATATCTTTGGTACCTTTTTATTGGGGCATGTTTTTGTGATAGAATGGGATTCCCTAACACTACCCCAGCCATATCATAATCAAAGGAAAATTGGCTTTATGCCATTTTCCACTTATATGCTGACCTTGGAAGCCAACTCTAACATAAGAAGCACCCCCACCATATTTCCTTTCTGTTTATTGCATTAGCCAAGACTTTCTGTGCAATGTTGAATAATACCCATGATGGCAGTTGTCCTCTTGTTCCCAACTTTAATGGGAGCACTTTTAGTGCTTTATTCTTAAATATGTGGTCTGACAACAGCTTTTGGTAGAAGCTTAGACATAGGATGTTGGCTTTGTTTTATTTGCTGTCACGAATGAGCAGAGTTTTGTCATGTTTTGCATTTGTGGAGATGATATTTAAAGCATATTAATGTAATGAAATATAATAATATGTCATCTAATGTTGAACTACCCACTTTTTTCTGCGATAAACCCTACTAAGTAATGATTTTTTAAAAATATGTTACTGTATTCATAGTCATTCTCCTAATATTCAAGATTTCTGTACATATATTACATAAAAGGCCTTTGGCTTTTTGTTATACACTTTTGGAAGCAGGGTCATTTTAGGGTAGTTTGCCTCTTTAACATTAAGTTATAATTTATATAACATGACAGTTATCTTTATCTTAAAAATTTGGTAGAACTTGCCTTTAAAAACCATTTGGGGCTTGTGTCCTTTATAGGTAGGAGAAGCCTTTTAAAAATGGCAAAAGCTTTTATGGTTGGAGAATTGTGATGGCAAGTAACCTCTTTAGCTGGGCATGTCACACCTCAGTGCTGAGTCTTTTTTAAAAAATTACAGATGTGTAAGCACATTTGTGTCTGTGTTCATGAATGTTGCTCACACACGTGCTTGGGATTGTGAAGTTGCTCTTTGAGATTTTTAGCAACCATTTTTTCAGAAGTACATAATTTACTTTAGTATTTTGGTAGGAGTCTATGGTAGGAAATTATGTCCAAAACATCAATGCTCTTGGCATAGTATCAAACACATTCATAATGCCCTGTGGCTCACTTAGAATGGTCAGAGCTTTTGGCTTGGTCAGTTTTAGCCAGTTTGGTGCCTACATAGGTCTTAAAACATGAAATCGAGTACAAGGATTTCTACCCAAACATGATATGTTTCCTGAAAAACTTTGCATTCTGCAAAATCACACACTAAAAATATTAGGGCTTGAGGGGATATTAGTGTTGGGGCAGCCCACTCAGTCAGTCTGTGCGATGCTGTAGCTGGAGAACTAACCAGCGTTCGGTACCTTGCGAGATGCAACTTGGACTTGTGGAGTAGTTTTCAACAGATCATCAGCTGTCAGATAAACTGACAGTGGTTGAGGTGCCCACTGGGTGCCCGAGACTCAGCCTTCGGAGATAGGTTTTAAAAAGTTCTTTGTCCTTTGAGTTCATCTGGACGAGAATTTTTGAACTCGTCGACTCTTCCAACCCCTTCTTTCCTCTGCATGCTCTTCTTCATCCTCCAGAGTCCATCCCAGGCCATATCTGGTGAGTTGCCGAGGAGCAGATCTCTGCCAGACTTTAAATGTTGTTCTTCTGATAACAGATAACTATCATCTCTTGTAGAAACTTTGAAAAACAGGTTCAGTATACAAAGACTGTGTCATCAGTGATATCCCTCAGAATCGCCTCTTTGGTCTGGTTTATGTGCTTCCAGTCATTTCTAATACATCCAAGGATTGGTGTGAATCTTTTAAGCAAGTAAAATTGAGATCATGGTATTGCTTCCCAGTCTTTTTTTTCCTCTATTGAACACATATCATGAAAATTGTCACTTGTTCTTAATTATGGCTGCATAATTAATCCATTGTTAGGATAATTAACATTTATTCCTATATTTCTTTTATGTACTGTAACAAATCACCATATGTTTCGTGGCTTGAAACCACACAAATTTATCATCCTATATCTCTGGTTAGAAGTCCAGGAGAGGTCTCACTGGGCTAAAATCAAAGTCTGGCAGATGGGGCTGCCTTCCATTCTGGAGGCTCTAGAGGAGAATCTGATTCCTTGCCACGTCCAACTTCTAGAGGCTGCCTGTATTCCTTGGCTGGTCCTCCTTTTCCCCATCCTCAAAGTCAGGAATGGCAGGATGAGTCCTTCTCATATGGCATCACTCTGACCTCCCTGCCTCCATGTTTCATTTTAAAGATCTTGTGTTTACATTGAGCCCCCCCATATCCCGGGATAATCCTTCTTTGAAGTCAGTTGATTAGTAACCAGAATTCCCTCTCTTCCCTTAATTCCTCTTTGCCAGATAAGTAATATATTAACAGGTTCTCGTATTTATGACATGGCTGTCTTTTTTTGAGGTGGGTCAAGTATTAGTCTGTCCCCACTAGTCTCCTATTGTTCATAAATTGGTTGGTTTGCATTCGTATGGATGACAATTCATTGAACATCATATGTCATACTCTGTGCATCTCTGGTTAATCAATGGACCACCTTTCTGTAAATGGAATATTTCAAAGTGATAATTTTAATGTTGGACAAAAATTATCAAGTTGCAGAAACTTCAGTCTTGGTTGGGTAGTAGAACAGAAGGCAAGTTTGGTGCCAAA
This sequence comes from Pteropus medius, assembly GCF_902729225.1. Taxonomy (NCBI): domain Eukaryota; kingdom Metazoa; phylum Chordata; class Mammalia; order Chiroptera; family Pteropodidae; genus Pteropus; species Pteropus medius. Next base: position 36,651,477 of record NW_024344378.1, on the reverse strand, counting down.
GAGAAATTTTCAGAGCTGGGAGCAGACCAATTTATCTCTTTGTTCCATTCCTGTTAGAGTGTAAAGTTCTGTCTCTCATTATAGCTTTATTATATTCTCTGTGCCTTCTGGCAGATGTAATACACATTTACTACTATATATTTGCTGGATAAATGAGTAAGGAAATTAGTATATACACTTATTACCCACACACACGCATGTAGGCTCACTTCACCATTAAACTTCTTCTACTTTGTTTCCTTTCCAGTATTAAATCTCAGTAGATACTCTGTCTGAATTACTAACCATGGTTAATTTTGCAGCATTTTGGATGTTGACAGCTGTTTTGTGTTTAATGTAATACTGCCTCAACATCATTGAAGTGGGGGACATTTATTCTCATATAAAGCATTTAAGATGGAAGGTTTCAACTGTTCTGTCTTGCTAAATTTAAAGGCTAACTATGTGTCCTGTGTTCTCTTTCTTTCTCTCTCCTCCCCCTTTTGTAAAATACAGAAACGGTTTATTATAAAAATCTTCACAAATTTATATAAATACCAATTGCCAGAAAGAGGAGACGAAACCTAGAATTACTTGGAAATAGGCAGAATAAAATGACACATTAAAATACAGTGCCACAGTCCCTCATCCATGGGGCCAGATGCATTTGAGAATTAAGGGGTTTTTTTGGTTGTGAGGTTGGCAGCGTATTCGTTTTCTAGGACTGCCATAGTAAAATACTACAAACTGGGTGGCTTAAAACAACAGAAATTTATTTTCTCACAGTTTGAGAAGCTGAAAATCTGAAATCAAGTGGTTGGCAGGGCCAGGCTCCCTCAGGAGCCTTTAGGGGGAGGAGCCTTCCTTGCCTCTGCCAGCTTCTCCTAGTTCCTGGTGTTCTTTGGCTTGCAGCTGCAGCTCTTTATTCTCTGCCTCCGACATCACATGGCTTTCTCCCCTTTCGTCTCTGCATTTTCCCTTCTTACAAGGACACTGGTTATGTTGGATTAAGGCCCACCCTAATGGCATCTTAATTCAAGTACATCGGTGAAGACCCTATTTCCAAATAAGGTGAGAGTCACGGGTACTTGGGGTTAGAGCTTCAACATATCTTTTGGGGAGACACCATTCAACACATAATGGAGTAGGGTATGGAAAGGTAATACTGAGCACATGCCACCTATGACAACACCTCCAATGGATTGGAGCAGCATTCTGTCTGTCACCAAATGGACAGAATTTTAGTTTGCTAAAATCCCCATGTCTTACCTGTATACCAAAACCCAGAGTTGGGGAATCTGCCGGAAGAGCCTCCAGCTAATACAGTATCAGATAGTGTTGAAACATGTTCATTGTAACAATTCTTACTGCAGAAAGGATTGGACACATCTGGACTGTCAGGAACCTGGTTTGGGTACTTCAGTGAGAGAGGATGGGTATTCAGGATATTTGTGACATCAAAAATAGTTGGAGGAATATTTAATCACAGAGAATACTTACAATAGAATAAGAGGGGTGAAGGAATATGCACTGCCTATAATGTGAACCAGTTTTATCATGTATAAGCATAGAGTCTAGAAGGGATGGGTAACAATGTTAGCAGTGCTTTTCATAATAGCAGTGTTTTTTTAAATAAATACTTGGGAGTTTTCTACTTCTCAGTAATACTTCTGTTCTTTGTTATTCACTTGCTTCTCTCCTCCTCTCTAAATCCCTTGATCTGGTGACTTTTACTCTTGGGGGAGAATTGTATTCCCTTATATTTAAACAGAACTGTCCTCTTTTGCTGCCAAGTATGAATTTGGAGAATACTTCCTAGGAGTTGCTGTTCAAAGCAGGCTAAGATACTCCACCGCCTCACAGGGCAGGATGATGCTGTGGGAAGAACACTGAATGAGGAATATAGGGAGATTTAGGTTCTGGTTCCCACTTCCCTACCGACCAGCCATCTTCCTTGGCCTGTGTCCTCTGGTGACAACAGGTTTTCCCTAGAATTCCTGTTGAGGATGTGGCTGATATTTTTCTCAGCTGTTGTGTCATAAGAGACTTTCGATTGTCTCATATTTTACAAAGGGAGAAATGCAGGCTTAGGAAAGAAGGAAACCTGCCAAGGTTAATTAGGAGTTAGCATAAAACCAAAACCAGAGCTGAGGTCTCCCAGTGGCTAGAGTAGTATCCTTTCATTTGTTTCTGGTTCGCCAGCTGGACTGCTTGTCGGAACCTCTGGGCCCCATCCTTCAGCTGGCCCAGTGTATCAGCAGAGGGGCTGGGCATCAGATCTTTTTTCTAAAATGAATATTAGATAATATTAATGCAATCTTGATATTGGGCTTTGGGAATCCTTTGCCTACAGGGCATCCCCTCACAGATGCATGTGTGTATGTACAAGGTGAATATTCATTTTTACAGTACTTGAGTGCTTAGTATATACAGGGCAATGTTCTCAGCCCTGTGAATGTTTGGGACAAATTAGTCACTTAACTCCAGGAGTACCATTAACATTTCCTGGGCACAGTTCTATTTTTAAAAATTTACAATAATTTATATACATGACATTTACATACATTTATATCACATAATAAACTTAGAATTTGTATTTATTAAATGAATGCATTTTGTATATCCTCATTAAAGCTTTACTCATAGGCGGTATGGTAGGTTATGGGAAGGAATTGCTATTTCTGAATATGATGGGACACCACTGGAGGACTTGAAGCAGGGCAATGAACTGATGCGTTTTCTGCCTCTAAAAGCAGTTTGGACGCAGAATGGAGTATAGATTACAAGAGAGCAAGAGTGGAAGAATCAGCAGGGCCAGTTAGGTGACTGTTGTAAGCCTGATGGAGATGATGGTGGCTGGAGCAAAAGCAATGAGAAGAATAGAAAGAAACATTCTGGCTCTATTTCATTTGGAAACGAGGCTTTCTGAGGATTGAATGAGCACAACATAGCGAGGGAAAGAAAAACCAAACCTTAGTCAAGAGATGTGTTTGGGGTTGGTTATGTTTGAGGTGATGTGTTTGGGGTTGGTTATGTTTGAGGTGCCTTTATGAGCTCTGGTTGGATTGGGTAAAAAAAGTGGTTGGTTAAGGGTCTTGGAGATCTGAGAGATTTTTCTGGTTAAGTGGTCTCGAGTGCCTCTTAAGTTGTATTTAAATTCAAGACTCTGGGTTATAGTTTGTACCATTACACCGAGATCATTAGGGCACGATAGGTCAGAAGCGTGCTCTTTTCTGTGGCTCCCATGGCTTTTGAAAGACAGATAAAAGGGCATTCTTTTTAGATATAGGATGTGTCAAGAGTCCCCAAGACCACCCCCAAGTTTGATTTGCTAGGAGAACTCACAGGACTCAGTATCTAGTCATACTCCCAGCTAAGATTTATTACAGAAAAAGGCTACAAAGCAAAGTCAACACAGAAAAGGCGCATGGAGAGGAGTCTGCAGGAAGGTAGACATAAGCTTCCAAAAGTTCTCTCTCAGTGGAGTCACACAGGATGTACCTAATTCCCCCAGCAACAAGCTGTGACAACACATGTGAAATGTTGTCTACCAGGGAAGTTCATTAGAGTTCCCAACCCCCAGGCCACGGACTGGACTGGTACCAGTCCGTGGTCTATTAGGAACCGGGCCTCACAGCAGGAGGTGAGCGACGGCAGGCAAGGAAGCGAAGCTTCATCTCTGTTTGCAGCTGCTCCCCAGCGCTAGCATCACCACCTCAGGCTCTACCTGAGATCATCAAGCATTAGATTCTCATAGGAGCACTGGTCCCTCGTGCCAAAAAGGTTGGGGACCGCTGCATTAGAGTCTCAGCACTCAGGGTTTTCATTGAGGACTAGTCATGTAGGTACCCTCTGCTTAGCATGTACCAGTTATCAGGATGGTGGGAACTCTTCCAAATCTAAGTTCCCAGTTACCAGCCAAGGGCTAACCTTGTAAGCAGACTTTCAAAGGGTAGCAGTTAGACGTGCTACATAGAGAGAGTGACTTTTCTTATCCTGCAATCTCTCTATAGACTTGAATCCATATCCTCACTGGTCTTCCTATGGCAGACCTGCCCCATGGTCTCTTTGATATATCTTTCCTTACCCTTGCCAGATACACCTTTCTTCACTATCTGAAAGAGGAGTGAGAAAAACATGTGGAGTGAAGCTAAATAACCAGAGCTTGCTGTCAACACACAGGAACAATACATATGGTGTGTGAGCCATCAAGAAATATGTAATGTCATACTTGCAGCAGCAGTGGTAGCAGTAGCTTAAAGTGATGCTTTTGCAGTTCTTAAAGACTACCTGTCAGCCACCCAACGTCTCTGTTTGAAAAAGGAAATTACAGGGTATCCCCTCCCAAAGATGAGCTGCTTTGTGATGCTCAGGCATTGTGCGACAGCACAGGTAATGTTGATTTTAAGACCAAGTGAGTAGATTTTGGCTTTTGGAGCATGATGCTACATCCTCGGACCAGTGGCAGATGTCGTTACTGGAATGGTGGGGTAGGCCATAGAAGGCTGGGAGCTTTGTGGCCAGTCTAGGGTTTAGGTTTGATCTATAGGCCAGTAATTAGTAGCTTAGATCCTTGGGCAAGTTGCTTGATCTTTCTCAGCCCCTGTCTCCTCATGTAGGATGTGGGGCTGAAATGTATGCAGCCAGTGTGCGGATTAAATGAGGTAATGTGTGGAGGAGCCTGCTACAGTGCTAGAAATATATTCAATACTTAAACATTGACTGCCATTATCATTTATTATAGGAATGGAGTCCATAGAGTTAAATATCCATTTATAAATATATATATATATATATACACATATACACACACATATATATATGTATATAATAGAAAGTTTCTGTGTTCACATTCACCTGTGCCCCTCAGTATTCAGCAGGTATTGGAGTGCTATGTGCCAGGCCATTTCTTCTGTTACAGTAGTGGACAAAATACTTAGCTTTTTCTTTTGTGTAGCTTAATCTCATTTTAAGTCCCTTGATTCTGCAGGCTATTTTCTGCAGTCAGGATCATTCCAAGGCCGAGTGCTAAATGTATGGATTAATGATGCTACTTTACTTTAATTGCTGGGAAGATTTTATACCCCTCCAGGACAGGGACAATGTCTGTGGTATTCCCTGCCATATCCACACAGTGCTTGTCATGTAGGAGATTCTCTATACTATGTGTTGAATTAAATTTAAGAAATCTAATGACTGTAGTTGCTGCTTCCATTTGTCAGCTGTCCTGGGTGGGAACTTATTATTGGGGGGAAGCAGATGCAGGATGCTTCCTGCACACATCACCCCTCTCATGTCAGAAATCGTGGGGTCGCATTTAGAAATAGAAGGCTCCTGGTATATGGAAACTTCGAGTTAGGCACATGGTAAATGGTGCATGGCCAGTATTCAATCAGGAATAATATTCATTTGCAGCCAGCTTTACCTCCAAGGTGAAATTGACTGCTACTGAGTTTATTCTTTGATCAAATTTTTGTTTTGTTTTGTCATTTTAAATTGCCTTTATGATTTCTCTGGCTTTCAGAAGAGTCAGAAAAGAGGTGAATTCCTCAGTCTTTTTAGCCTGCCTTCCTGTTCCACAGAGGTCACTTAACCACAGCGCCCCCTATTGATTTTTTGGAGTGGAATGTGTTTGTCTGACTCCTTTTCTCCATACAGATAGCAGCTGAGTCATAACCCTCATTTTCCAAGCATATAGACCTATAGACATTTTATATCCTATTTTTCAGGCTTCAGTCACTGCCCCAGCACCAGGTTTGGAAATCTCAGGGTATTGGGGGGTAGGTTGACTTATAGAAGGTGTGGCATTGATGGTTTTCTTGTGAAAAATGATAGAGACTGCAGTTTTATGAACACATCTTTCAAGAGAAATGGGTAACTTACCCCATGGCTTCTGAGTCAAGATATACCCAGGAGGTAGTAATTTCATTAGCATGAAGATCATGGATTTAAGTTAATCAGTGATGTGGCTCCCAGAAAGAACACTGACATGGTCATTTCTCCATTTGTTTCTGTCCATAGATCTGTATCTGTCTAGTTTGTGACATTTGTTCTTACAAATGTGTGTGGTTTAAGACTGTTAGGCACAGAAATCTTTTTACGTATTGTTTGTAGATCTGAGATTACCCATCATCACACTGCAGGACCAGTTCCTGTGCTGATAATTAGGAAAATGGATTGTTAGGATTGTTACTCCACTGTGAGACTCTACATTCTCTAATGCTGTCAACAAGAGAGGAAATGAGTTTTAGCAGTATGAATGTATCATGTAAGGTTAAAAAGAAGAGAGCTTCTGACTTATACATAAACTTATACGTATACTTAATTCGGTCGTTAACAATGCAGGTAATCCTCTGACTTATACATGACCTAAAATACAAACCATATTCTAACATTGCTTCTCTCCCATGCTGATAGTTGCAGAAAAACCTTGAGAAATTTTAGGAAATCTGTGCCTTCAGAAATGGGGAAGAAGCTTTGAAAAAAGAGAAGTATCCTGGTTGAGTGTGGTTTATTGAGAATTATAGGCAGTGTTTTACTGCTCTTCCCATTAAGAGATGGAGGCTATTTGAGTCTACTTCCTACCCTCTTGATCTTGGATGGTCCAGCTCAGCTGAATCTCCAGCTGATGGCAAGCCTTATGAGTGAGCTTGGTGAAACCAGCCAAGGAACCACCCAGCAATAGAAAACTAATAGAATGAACTTCTTTTGGATAATGATACTCAGGCAGGGATCCTTTATGCCCACCTGTACTTTCAAGAATAAAAATCAGGGTTAGGAAAAATTCTCACATTTTAGTATAATATAGATCATTCTGATTCCTTTCTTCTCAGTTGCCAGCTGAAATGGCTGCCAGGTGCTCACACCTCACAGAGAAGGAAAGTAGCTGATTTGGGGACATGATTCATTTTGGGGAAAGGATCGTTTGGGAGTTTTGTTTGGGGTAGGGACTTAGAACAATTTGAGTGTACTACTTACTGATCTGGTAAGTGTAACAATAGGAGAAAAAGAATTCTAAGAGGAACAATGAGAAAATGCCAAAGAAACTTTTGAAAAGTGTGCCTTGAATTGGCTCTCTACTTGGAGAGGGAAATCTTCCTTTATCTTACTTGTTGTATAGGATCTCTTTTCTCTTAGGAGCCAGCTTCAGGCTACTTCTTTTTACTTAAATCATGACATGAATGAGCTTTTGAAAGTGGATTTTGGGAATTTAACCACAATTTATGTTGTTGCAATAGAAAATGCCATCCTAACCAACTTGTAAATTAGAGCATTTATAACTTATTAATAGGTGGGAGTCTGCCTATAACCATCGTAGACTTGATATTTGAAAGATGGACTATTTTTCAAGTCAGTGAATTGTTATAGTGATGTAAAGTTAGGGCTTTTTCATATTTTACGTAATTTTGTTATAGATTTGTGTCTAAGTCTGTTTCTCTTTTGTTTCTATCTTAGGTCACTTAACATTTTTTATATTCCATTGATATTTCTTATACTAACATAAAACATGCTCGTTAGAGAAAGAATGCTTTTTTAAAAATAGCTTTATCGATATATAGTTTAAATATCATAAAGTTCACCCATCTAAAGTATACAGTTCAGTGGTTTTTAGTATGTTTTTAGAATTGTGCAGTCATTACCATAATCTCACACATTTTCACCACCCTAAAAGAAGCTTTGTGCCCATCAGCTGTCACTCATTCTCCCCCCACTTACTTGCTGCCACGCCCCCTCACCCCTGCCCCACGCCTCATGCAACCACAAATCTTTCTGTCTTTATACATTTGTCTTTTCCAGACATTTCATATAAATGGAATCATATAATATGTGGTCTTTTGTATTGGGTTGCTATCACTTAGCATAACGTCTTTGCAGTTTATCCACATTGTAGCTCGTATCAATACTAAGAGGGAAAATGATTTCACTACCATGGATATATAACCATTCATTAATGTTTTTATTGTATAGTGTCTTATTCAAACAAAAATGATAAACAGATCGCGTAGCCGCACATGTAAGTTATAAAACATGACAAAGTGAACTCCTGGAATCCCACTACTCAACTTCAGAACAAGAATGGTACTGATACTATTAGCTACCCAGGAATTTCATTCCTATCCTGTTCCCCCGAAATGTGTCCCTAAACAATGTATCATTTATCCTCCTTGTTTTCTTTAGTTTAATAAAATATGTATATTTTTTGTAGTTTCTTTTTTCCCCATTCAATGTTATGTTTCTTAGATTTCTTCACATTGTGTTTAGCTGTACTTCTTTTCATTTCACTGCTTTTTAGTTTTCTGTGTGAATGCATTGTTTCTTTTCTGAATAGATATTTAAGCTGTTTCCAGTATTTAAGAACAAAAATGCAGTGAATATTTTTGAATTGTTTCCTTGTACATCTGGGTTTCTCTTGGACCGATACCTAGCAGTAGAATTGGTTTTGTAGTAGAGTGTAAGAATATTTAAGTTTTCAAAATACTGTACCAATTCACATTTCTGTCTTCATTATGAGAATTCTCACTGATCCACATCCTCATTAATGCTTTGCATTATCAAATGTCTTAATTTTTCCTGGTCAGGGTGTAGAAAATGGTGTTCTTAAATGATGAACTTAATTTATACCTTCTTGGTTATTTGAGGTTGATCATGAAATTTTTTAAATTGTCATTCAAATCTTCATTTTTCTAAAGTTCCTGCTTATGTTTTCTATTGGATATTATATTTCTTGATAGTACTTATTTATCTATTCTGGATACTATTCATTGGTTTGTTATGTGTTTCGTAAGTTTCCTTCAGTTTGAGGGCCGCCTTTTCACTGTTAGTGCTGTCTCTTCTCAGGCTGCCTTCAAGATTTCCTTTTTCTCTTTGATTTTTCAAGAGTTTAATTATCATTTTTACAGGCACGTATCTGTTTTCCGTCGTTCTGATTGGGATTCTCTGAGCTTCTTGGATTTTTTATTTGTTTTTTATTAATTTTGGAAATCCTTTACTCCTTTTAAGTAACTCTTCTGTCTTGTTATCTTTCTCTTCTAGAATTCTAGTTACACTACCATTTGATATTGTTCCACTGATGTTCTATCTGTCTGTCTGTTCTTCCCACTCTTTTTTTCTTTTTTCCAATTTTTATTTCAGTTTGGGTAATTTTTATTGACTTATTTTTCCATTTATTGAGTCTTCCTTAAGCCACACCAAGTCTACTTATCCCATCGAAAGGATTTTTCGTCTCTAATATCATGTTTTGTTTTGTTTTTTTATTTCCATCATTTCCACTTAGGTCATCTGGTTTCCATCTCTACTGAAATTCCCCACATATTCATGCATGTTCATCTTTTCCATGAAATCTTTAACATTTTATTCATAATTATTTTAAAATAATGGTATGATAATTCTTACAACCATGTCATCTCTGAGTCTAATCTTTTGATAGCCGTCTCTTGAATAGATTTTTCTGTTCACTTATTTTTGTGTTTTTTGTAATTTTTTTTATTGACCACAGATATTTCATGTAGAAGACTGAAATAAATAGTATTTTTGCCCAGAAATGAGCATGTCCCTTTTTCTTCTAGGTCATTAGTATGGGATTGAGTCAATCTAATCAGTAGTCGAGCTAGGTTTGAGTTTTGTTGTTGGTATTATTTCTGTCATCATACCACAAGTTTTAAGTTTCTCTTGTGGTGGGCTGCTATTACTTTATATTACTTAAAGTGGGGCCTGGTATACCCTACTTTCCTCAGTGTTCTAGCTCTACCTTCTCAGCTTTCAGCAGTGTCTGAGTGCCTGGGCTACAGTCTAATCTTCACGCCCTTGACCTTTAGCATTAGACCACTGCTGGTTGTTTCTCATCACTGGGCTCATCGTAGAGGAAGGGGGAGTGGTTCTCAGTTTCTGTGGTTTAGTCACAGGTAGGTTTGTGTGCCTGGGCCATGGAGATATGGTCTTCTCAGCATTCCTGCTCTGTTGCCAATCTCTGTCTCGAGTCTGCTGTGGGTTTCCTGCCCTTTTCCTGGAGGCAGGAGGTTTCCTCTCCTCCACATGCAGACTGGTTTTGCTTCCTCCTCTCCTCCTGAAACAGGCAGGGGCTCTGCTTGGGCCCTGGGGACTGGAAGGTTTGCTGTTTCTCCCAGAGTGGCTTAAGCCCTCCCCATCTTTGTAAATTGAGATCTAATTTGCATACCATACCATTCACTCTTATAAAATGTACAATTCGGTAGTTTTTAGTAAAGTTAGGCCACCTTCACCACTATTTAATTGCAGGACATTTTCATCACCCCGAAAAGAAACCCCGTACCCTTTAGTGGTCACTTATTTTCCCCCTACCTTCAGCCCCAGTCAACCACTAATCTACCTCCTGTCCCTTCAGATTTGCTTAGTATGGACTCTAAATGTCTAAGTTTAGTTTGGACATTAAGTATCCAAGCAAGTGACCAGTGGACTCATCTTTTTGAATTGGGTGTGGACCAGTTTGGATGGTGTTGAATTCATGTGGTGTGAGGCACGTATGCAGAGTTGTGTTCTAGTCATGTGTAATAGGACACGCATAGAGGGGTATGTGTTGGTCTATTGTAGATCAGTGGTGAGGTCTTACACTAAAGCTGGTTTGTCAGTAAAACTTGGTAACCATTAGGGTCCTTTTTAACATGAAGATTGTCTGAGTTCTCCTTATCCTGAAAGTCACACTTTGTTGCTGTTTTCTCTCTTGCCCTGCAGTCCTGTAACAACACCTAGGTATGTATAGTTTCTTGGGGGGGAGTAGCAGTTGCGAGAGCTAATCATGATTCCGCTCTGATCCCTGTGTAGTTATTGATTTGGTGGCAATACTGGAATGGAATAGAATAATATAAGTGCTTTCATTTATTGACAGTAATTGCTTTTACTATAAAATAGTCTGTAATCTGTAGAGGAAGCACAAAATAACCTAGTGCTTCCACCAACTAAATAGAGAATTGTAATTCTTAAGCATGTAATTGAAATCATCTCCTCGTTCTTCTAATAGAACAAATGCATCACCTGCCACGTACCCCTTCAATGCTGACACTTAAATATTAAGACAATGCTAAACCCATTGGTATGACCGATATTTGAGCTAATCCTATGAAAGCTGCCACCAATCAGTTATGAATTCTGCTGAACTCTGAGCATCTCCTAGAACAATCAATAGTGCACTGGTGCACCTAATAGATAATAGTGGAGAAAGAACAAGGTTTTATTCAGTTGCACGGGTGGCTCCTGCTCTTGTAACAATTTGGTGTCAGATGCTATTTCAAACTGAGATGTTAAGATCATCAAAATATGGACTGTGACTAGTCAACAGAATAGTAAATTTAAATAATTAGAATAACACATTTAAATATATTCCTACATTTAAATAATTTAAATAAAATCATAAATAGAGTCTGCCTGGATTCTTTCCCATTAAAGCTTTAAACTATCTTAGGTTTATTATTTTTTTTTGTTATTAAAACAAGTCAGCAATCAAAAGGAATTTTTCAAAACAAATGCAAATGTGGTATCTTGGTAGTCCCTTGAACTTCCTTGATTATGTCCTTTACTTATGGCTGCTATCAGATAGATATTGCCTGTATTTCTTGCTTTGGAAACTGTCCTTTTTCTTATGCCGGACAGATCATGAATTGCATCATCCTACATAATTTTGGTTTTGAAACTTGGATTTTCTCCTTAGCAGTGAGTGCTATTGTTGAGAGTCTTTGAATTCTCCTTCCTGTACTAACCCTTGCTCTCCAAATGCCACTGATAAAGAGCAGAAGCACTATACAATCACATTGGAATCTCCTATCAAATTTGTGCCTTGCTCATAATTGCAGTGGGTTAGAATGAGCTGTGTTTTCCTTATCTGCAGAAAATTGTGCTCACTTACAGTATGGTTGCCTAAATAAGTGGTCACTCAGAAGGAAATAATTTTCTCTAAGAATTTTTTTGGTGTTTAATTTTTTCCAGAGGGCTGGTATATTTCTCCTTCCCTCCTCATTTTTTTGTCCCCCCCCCCTTTATAATTTTGTTCTTTTGGTAGGATGGGGAAAGAATGATGGAAAGATGTTTTATGCTCTAGTCTTCATATTAGCAGACATGGAGTGATTACTGCTGGGTAAGGGGCAAAATGACAGACAATAATAAGTAAGATTATACCAAATTCATTCCATTTCTAAACATAACAACTAGAACCACATTGAACATGAAAACATAATCACAGATTTTTTTATTTCCCTCAGATTTTTCCAATTTCCAGTCTACAAAAATGCAAAACACTGAGTAAAAGGCTTGTCCTCCTTCAAAGAGTTCCTAATATTTTTGTTCATATTTTTTTCGAGAGTTTATGGAGTTATAGGTAAACCTTGATTCATTTACGTAGCTTTTGAAATACAGTTTTATTTTTGAATTTGGATGTGTTTAGGTATGCTGAGATTTTTAAGCATTTCAGATTAAAAGGGAAATATATTGATAATACTGATAAAATTTCATAAAATAGCCAGTTTTGAGACACCTGCTGCAAATGGCATCAGGGGCTTGCTTCTGTATTCCTAGGCTACTGTCTGCCCGTTTTGGGCTTTTTTGTAGGGAATAAATTGCAAAGGTAATTCATTTTACGGCTGAACTAAAAAGGCCTGTTTTGGAGTTAGGGGAGGAAAAAGCAAGGACTAAGACTAAGATTGAGGTAATAATACACATAGAGTGGGGGGCAAAGCTGCGGGGAAAAATCAAAGTGAATACCTTCTGCCTTTCTGTGATGCGTGGCTCATACTCTGGTAATTAAATTTACCCATGGTTGTCAATACACCTTATCCGATCTTTTAAAACAATTTTCTTTGAGGCTAATAGGATACAGCATCTTGTCTTTTGTCCTCATTTATGTGTTAATTCCTAAAATGATCTGTGACCAATTGGAAAAAGGGTAAACTAGGGCTTTGTGTTTAGGGGGTAGAGAATTTTGTTCTCTTGTTGGCTGGGTTTTCGGTGGATGTTCAGATGTGGGAGGCAGAATAGCAACCCCCCAGTGAGAACTAAGAAGTGACAAAAACTTCGCTAAGTAGAAGGCCTTTAATAAAATCTGTGTTAGGCCCATCAACTCCTTACTCAGTATTGGTTGGGCTTTAACCAGCTTCTGTAGAACGATTCCTCATGTTATTCATGGTATGTATGTGAAAGTGGCATTTTCCTATTAATGGGCTTTGCCTAGAAATAAGTGACTATTCCAAAGTGGTGAATAATGAATGATGTTTGCTTAGGCTCCAACCTCTCACAACAGGTGACATGTAACTTACTTTGGAAGGTACTTTTAGAGTAGACCTGGCTCTCTTCAATATCTCCCTGCCTCCATCTTTTAAAAATTTGCTACTTTCCCTGGTGTTAAAGAATAAAAATTCAGCCAAGTAAATTTAAATATCTAATTGGCTTTATTGAATGATTCATAAATTGGGCAGCACTCATCTGGTAAATAGAAAGATGCTCCAAGGAGTTGTATGAAATGGAAGGTTTTTATAGGTAGAAAGAGGGTGGGACAGGGAAGTTAAGAATGCATTATTTCAAGGTTACCTTCTTGAAGGCAGCGAGTTTTGTCATACATACTTTCTCACTAGACCTGACAGGAAAGTGCAGACTGATAGGTTTTAAAATTCCATTCCTGGCCCTTTTGAGCCAGGCTTCTCTTGCCCAGGCCCACTTTCCCTTCAAATAAAGCTTTTCTTTTCTAGTGTAAATACAACACAACAACACAACACAATACAACAAAATACAGTTCCTGAGAGAGGCTGAGATGCAGTTGGTTAGGAATTAGGTCTTGGTGGGGCTTTTACCATAGTGACTCCATTCTGGGTCTGTTGTTTCTTTGAACACTGGAAAGAATTGCAGAGAAAACCAGGTGTTCTGTGAAATACTGACCCTGCTAATTATCAGAGTTCTTTTTCTTAATTGAGATGTAACTCATATACTAAAAAATTCACCCTTTTAAAGTGTACAGTTTATTGGTTTTTAGTATAACCACAAGGTTGAGTGAACTTAGCACTAATTCCAGAAATTTTCATCTTCCCAAGAAGAAACCCTGTATTCATGAGCAGTCATTCCTTATCTTTCCCCCCATCCCCCGCTCCTAACACCCACTAATCTACTTTCTAATGTTCTGTTTTCCATTAACTCTGTTGTAACTTAATGGTTAGATGAAATGGGGGGCGGGTAGAAGCTACATGAATAAACTTGTTGGGTCTAGCCTATTATTTTAAACTTCTCACTTCTAGGCCCCAGTGCAAAGGGAAGCTGGTCTGGGGAGCCTGTGAGTCTTGATTCTCTTTTACTGTTTGTGATTAAATTTACCAGTCTAAAATAGTGAATGGTAACTTGTGAAAAGTTATTGAGACTGACTTGATAATGAAATTAATTTGTGGCAAACACTCTTTTGAATTCTAAGTGCAGAATCACCAACAAAAGCATCACAGTTCCTCTACCTTTTGTTCTGTAAATTTTACAATAATCAATTTAAATTATACAGGACTTCTTCAGTCAAAACCAGAAAACAGGTAGCTTGAACAGATAACAGGCATAGATATATGTGTCAAATATGCCTTTAATAAATCCTTTGGATTTCTCTCCATTGCCCTAATATGAGATCATGAAGGATGGATTTTGAAGGCAAGTGGAGGTTAATTTAAAGGAGGAGGAGAAGCACCGATCCTCAGCAGATTTCCCTGAGAAGTAGAAAGAATAAGACATTGAGAAGTGCTAACGAAAATACAGCAAACCACTGGAGACCTAGGGGAATGCTCACTTGATGCTCTTAGCTGGTAATAAAAATTTATTAGCTGTGATGTATTCTTAATTGCTCAACTCTCCTGGCCTATCCCAAATGATTTCTTAAAGAACCAGAGTGCTGGACCTTCTCCTGAAGTTTCCACTTTTTATGTAGCTGTGTTTTTCAGTCTGAGTACCACATGTGGCGCTCTTTTGTGGAATTGCTTGGTAAAGCAGTTCCAGGAACTGGCAAACTTCCTCCAGGCCACTGTGATGGAGAGAAGGGAGGATGGATACCACTACCCCCCGCCACCCCGCATACCGTGCCTGTTAGGAAGTAGGTGAATATGTACGGAAACCTAAACCCACCAGAGTTGGGAGTGGTTGATGGACCTTTTACAGTAAAACCTGGTAATTGTTTAATGCAGGTGCCCGTTAGTCTCCTGTCCTCTGTCTCGCTTGTTATTATGAGTGACAGGTGCCCGAGGCTTGGAATTGGCAGTAGCTCTCCCACCCTTGACTTGGCATTTGAAACAGGAATGCATTAATCGAGATTAACGTATCAAAATGTTGTGGTTTAAAAAGTGTTTTGAATAGAGTTGAGTCCCTTTGGAACAAGTACTTCCTTTCTGAAAAGATGAATTTCCTTCAAGGATGGTTGGTTTTTCTGTTTATTCTGTTAAAACATAGGTAGGGGGAGGGATCTACAAAAGACATTTTCATCTGCATTGAATTGTGCCTGACCCCCTTTTAGTGTTTTTTGAAATTCAGTAATGCCTGTCCTTGCCCTCACCTCCAAAAAATTCCCGGTAGAGAAATAAAGTAAAAAATGAAACTCCGCTTATCTACCCCTACTCTTCACCCCCTGGATTCCCACTACTTTGCAACAACTGCTTTTTAACCATTTGGTTTATTTCCTTCCAGTAGCTACTCAATGAACGTGTAAATGAATTCATATAGTGCTTTTTACTGACATGTCCAGACCCTCCCAGTATCATCATAAAGGTGACATAATATTAAGCAAGTTGAATTTCTCTGCTCCAGTAAAAAAAATGTTGCCTAGGTATTTTAATTACAGTAAGCCCTCACTTAACATTGGAGATAGGTTCTTGGAACTGCAGCCAAACAATGTATAATGAAACCAATTTTACCACAGGCTGATTGATATAAATAAGAGTTAAGTTCCTACAGCATCTCATCAGCATTATAACGAAACGATATTAAACAAAGTGACGTTATGTGAGGACCTGCTGTATAACCCTTTGAGATGTAGTGACTTATGGAGAGTTATGAATTGATGCACATACCCCAGAATTGAACTTATTTGCCATATGAGAAGGAGCTTTGTATTCTGATTATTGACTTGGGATTGCTTCTAGAAACTGCAAAACAGTCTTTCTTTGTTAATTTCTTTGAACTATCCCTTTAAGAAGAGGGACCGAACGTAGTACAAGGAGGCCCTTTGGAGTAATAGCAGTACTCACGTTCATGGTTGCTGATGAGTTCCTCTGTTTTGTGCTTTTTGGGGTGTATTGGTTCAAGTTAAAAATAGAGCTCTAATTAAAATGGGTGTTCTCTCTGGAAATAAGAGCTATATTTCAATTAGCAAATTTCCTGTTTCCTTAACATGTGTTTTTTTTTGTTTGTTTCCTTTTAATTTTTTTTAAACAGCAAGCCAGGGCTGAGCAGGAAGAAGAATTCATCAGTAACACTTTATTCAAGAAAATTCAGGCTTTGCAGAAGGAGAAAGAAACCCTTGCTGTAAATTATGAGAAGGAAGAAGAGTTCCTCACTAATGAGCTCTCCAGAAAATTGATGCAGGTAAATTATCTTTTCTCTCCTCTCATCTTCCTTGCCTGTTTTCCTCTCTAGGAAAAAATGACTTTGATACAGCACTTTGCTTAAAACATTTGCTGATGAGGTTGTAGCTAATGTTCTTTGGAGATTAAAAATACTGGGTAAAGATGGCAGCAGTGTATACTCAAGATTGTGGTGCCGTAGCTTATCTGCTTAAGGAAGACAAGATAGTCTATATGCTGAGCATTTCAAGAAATTGCTGACCCTGAGGCCTCAGATGGTAGTAAATGCTGTATGTAGTATTTTGGAAGTATAGGATTAACACCAAGTATGAGATTTCTTTCTCCTTTTATGATGAATATATAATGAATACATAAACATTTTTGGCAGGCAGAAGTGGGTCTTTTGCACTGAAATATGAGGTTATAAGGTAAAATGTCCATTTTAGAGGGGGAAAAAATAAGTACCTGTGCTCCGTGGTTAAAATGATATATAATCATGTTCAAAGGTAAGTAATATGTTACCGAACAAATATCAAACTGTTAAAACTTAACATTAATCACTAGTAGTATTTAGAAGATACCTCACAAAACATATAGGAAGGTTTGATTATTCTAATTCAGAGACTCTCCCCCGTCCCTTTTTTTTCCTTGAAGCTTACTGGTAAAGTACAAAAGTAAAATTCATTTAGTGCAAACATTTTGGGGATTACTTAGTGTGAACGTAAGAATATGTAGGATATTGAGCTTTCATTATTTAACATAGCTTGTCCAAAATAGTGAACAGGTATAAAATTATCCTAGAAGTACCATTAATATGTACTTTTTGTCAGATGGCTCTGAAAGGCAGAAACACCCCCTTGTATTTCCTGTTCGCTGTCATCACTAACAATTTCATTCATTAACTTGGTTGGCATATGTATTTTAGTGAGGTTATAATAAAAGGATATTTGAGGCTTTTAAAAAACTTCCTAAATTTTTTTCTTAGCATCCATGCCATAGATTATTCTATAAAAGACCAGAAGCTTTAGTATACAAACTTTAGCATTAAGACCATACAGTGGTCCCAGCAACTGTTAACTCCATCTTCTTTTATTCTCATTTTTCTATCTGATTACTGAAGATACCATGACAGTCTTGCACAAAATTTGATTTATATGGCAGTTGTTGAAATGTGAAGAATAGAGGTTCCCAGGCATTAGCGTCTAGCAGAGTTTTATGACAGAATTATTGCATGGACACGTTTTTGTTCATGTGCATTCCGATTTTGAGAAAAAATGATGGAGAAGTTTGGCCTTTGACTATATCTCACCTTGGCAGCATTAGACGACTTATTCCTCATGTTGCTTCTAGAACTATGAGATGCACATTGCTTCTAGATCTATGAAGATGCAATTATGGTTTGTTTTTCTGTCTTTGATGTGTGATCAGGTATCCTTATTTTTAACACTGTAAGAAACCTTTTTTATTTTCAGCGCTCGTGGTTGTTTGTATTTGGAGTCTTTGACCAAAGTACATTATAAAGCAGTCAGAACCTAGCCAATCACATTCCTTTTCTCTAAAAGACTCATCTTCGTTGTGAGTACTTCTGTAGTGTGTAGTTGATAATCAGCCTCTCATTCTCTGACCATCACCACCCACCTACTTTCCAAGGACATTTAAGATACTAAATATGGCTGAAAACATAAGAGCCATGTACAAAAGAAAAGGAAGTTAGTTATAGTAATATACTTGGCATAAGAAAGTTTGGACTTAAAATTTAAGCTCTGAGCATCCTATACAGCTATAACCTGGAGAAATATAGTGATTTTCTTTCGTAATTCTTACATCTAAAAAAATAGTTTTACTTGGTCAGGAGAAAAAAAAATTCATGTATTAAAAAATTAAATTTTTTGAGGGGCATTGGATCTTTCTAAAGAGCTATGTCTGTTCTGTTTCATGGTAGGTGATATCTCACTGTAAACATCAGGTGGTAAATAACCCTAGAAGCTCTCTTCTATTGTTAGCCAGTTGGAAAGACCTCAGATAGCTGAGGATGGAAGAGCTGTGGGCCTGCGGGCCTGCGTTATCCATCCTCCAGGCTTCCCAGTATATATTTCCTTAAGGGTTTCAGCGAGTTCTTTGTTGAAGGCTCACGTTTTCTGCCACCCAGTGTGGAAGAACTGCTCTCCATCTGGAAGGTTTTTAGGGTAATTGGTACCAATAGACTTTTCCCACTGTGTAATTACTTTAATACGGCTCTCTAAGACATTTGCTTCTGGATAGAGCTTTGTTATGAAAAGCCTGCTAAGAGAAATGGTACTGCAGGTGCCACTAATAGACAAATGAATGAATTGACCTTGTTCACCATGAAAGTGTTTAGCATTTTTCACCCAAAGGCCACTGAGAGGCTATTTATAGCACAGTTTTGGTTTTGTCATTATGCTTTGGCTGTTGTCTCTCACAGTGATTGAACATTGCTTTTATGTGCATTTCAAAGGAATTCTTTGGGCCTGAGAACAAACCGAGATTATTGCTATGGAAGAGACACCTCCCTTCCAGTCTGCTATGACTGAACTGGTATCTAATACTTTAAAAACTGAATCAAGCTTCTTTAGGTGTAGAGAGGAAAAGAGAGGAAATCCCTTTGCCCTTTTAGAAGGTCAAGCTTGAGAGATAGTTTAAATTCCTCCATATATGTTAATGCGCGCGCGTGCGCACACAACACACACACACCCCGTGCAGCTTTTCTCCCTTGCTTTTGTGTCTGTCTAATAGATAGATACAAAATTATGTCTTCAGTTTATAAAAACTCTTGTCTGAGAAACCTGTGTCCTCAGCTCAGACTGTGGGATTAGTTATCTGACTAGTTAGAAATTGTCCTGTAAAGATCCTTCTTACACTTCTGGTAAGTTCAGCATAAGCCTGCATCAGAACTTAATTCTGCCCTGAAATGCATTGAAGAGAGGTAGTTTAATCGTAATTTGTAATTAAAATTTACAACAAATGGTTTGTGAGCAAACTCTTCATCAGAATTTGATATGAAACATGTTTATTAAATAAAAAGTCTAATGCGGTATAACACATGTAGACAACAATATTGTATTAGAATCATACTTGCTAAATTCCCACTCTTTGAGAAACTAAATATAATTGTCGCTTACACTCTTCTCAACCAATGCCACTGTCAAAAGTCAGCGCATACTTCCTTTTATTAAAACCCTGGAGCAGAATTGAGATAAAAAGAGTACTGGGTATTACATACATTTCTGATTCATTTCAATCTAATCCATCTTTCAAATTTCAGACTTTAAAATAATAAATAGGGTTATAGTATTGTAATTTCGATTTACATTTGAAGTTGGATGTGGTCCTCAGAAGATAATACCACTATAGCAATAATTGAAATTATAGGGGGCACGTTCTTATTGATTATTAAAAATACTTAAAAAATAAGTTTTCTGAATCTCTTGCTAAGTGGCGTGGCTTATTATTAGCTTGCTCCCTAAGATTAGAATGCCTTCTAGAATTAAAGTACTTGAAGTTTCCTAGCATCTATTGAAAGATGATATTTAGAGGAAAGGAAGGAAGTTGTGGGCAAAAACCACCGATAAAACTGCCACTCCCAAATGATTTATAGCTGAGCAGTTCAGAAGGATATCATTCAACAGCATTATTCTTTCATCTCCCTTAGCACAGGAATAAAACTGGGAGGGAGAATTTCAGCAAGTTTCCAAATCTGCCTGTTCATCTAGACAAAGGCATGCCATTCATTTGCCTTCTCCCTCTTTTTGCCTCAATTCTAGAGTAGTTTCTCCTTCCAATACCTTCTTAATTGATTTAGTCTTCTGGAGCGTATGCTTCCCAAACCCCAGAAAGGCTGTCTTTCTGGGTAGCAGACATGACTGCAGGTATCAGAAATTAGCCTAGACTCCCAATACCCTTCTTCTCAAGCATGTACACCAGAATCTGAGACTGCCTTTTTTTCCCTCCTAGTTACCTAGGTCATTAAGATGCAATGAAATGATTTTGTTTGTGCAGGCAGTAAAATCACATGTCATGGAGATAAATATGTATGTAACTGTTAATTTCAAGGACTGCCATTGCATCCATCCAAATGAAAACTTGGTTCTCCCCATGGCAGGGGAGAAGAGACTTAATATATTCTTCATTACAGTGGCTAGACCAGCGTGGCCCTCTTGGCTTTTAGTTTTTCAGGGCTGTTAATGCTGGTCAGAAAAAACTGCTGTCACCTAATAGCTTACAAAACCGTCGGGGTGCACGCGCGTGCGTGCGTGCGTGCATGCGTGTGTGTGTGTGTGTGTGTGTGTGTGTGTTGTTTTTCATTCCAAATTCTCTGATGTTCAGCTTTGTCTGTTTCTCATTTCTTTTCATGGAGCATGAGGCTTACACGTTGCATTCATGATACATCATCTGCAGAGAGCCCCCGGGATGTTTTTAAGACATTTTAGATGCTGCAAGCACCAGAGGCCAAATTAGAAACCAAAAATTTTCTGTTGGTAGCATGCCAGAAATCTCTCAGTCCAACATCATTTGCATTATGATTAGAACATATAATGTTGACGCAGTTCTTTAGTCTTAAGGAAGCATTGAGTTTCTTTCAAAGTGTGTGTATGTGTGTTCACATTGTGGTTAGACTTGATGTACCAACACAGATTCCCCAAAATTAAGGGCAAGAGTAAGGGCTTAGAAGCTTCCCATTCTGACTTTGGACAAAATGTAAGAAAATGCAAGTAGAGAGAAATTAACAGTAAAAGGGAAAATAAAAATAATTAGATGAAGCTAGGATGAGAGGTTGCTTTATTCACCAGAGTAGGGGTGAACATTTTATGTTGAGTTGAAAAGGTGAATCTTGGTTATTGAAAGATAGCTATTTCTGGAAATGCTTTTTAAATGCTTGTAAAACTTTGCAGTTACTAATGTTGCATTGTTTTGCATTTTGGGGGTACTTTTTTATTTTTAAACTATGAACTACAGTCAGCGATGTCAGTAATTACCTTAAAATACAGAGTTATAACTTGCTATCTTCGCCCTCCTCTTTATTCATAAACTAGATAAGAATGATGAGTCTTTTAATTTACAATAATATCTCAACTTAGAATGAATTCTTTCTTTGGGTGAAACATTCTCTATACCTTAGAAGAGGAAACTGCTAGTTTTAACAAAATGAATTTTCAGTGCAGTAGGCTAGCTCCAGAGCCTAAAGGGCTACTTATTTGTGGAGCATCTTTTTTTAACCTTCTTCCTAACCATACTTCTTTAAAGGTGTCAATACTTTTAAGTAGCATCATGCTATTGGAAATCTAGGAAACTTAACCTTACTTAGCCCTTTAGGTGTGCTGAGTGCATGGGAAGCCTCATATTGTACTGGATTCGCTCAGAAGTGAGGGTGTGATTCTAGTCCCTGTGTTGAGAATGCTGACAAGGAAATAACATTTAAATAATAATGAATTTTCTGGAAAGACCTTTTCCTCCCTTGCAGAAGTTATGTATGTGCTGTCTTCTCTAGAAAATGACAGATTAGATTCACTGAGCATGAATGAAAGCTTAACAAAATACTTTTACATTTTTATTAAAAGCATTAAAAAACTAACAAGATAGTAAAGAACTATTGGGCTGAGAGTCAGGAGAACATGGGACTTGAGAGAAGACCCCAGCCTTTTGTCCTGAGAGCATTTGCTCTTCGTTAAGAAACAGCTGAGAAACTGAGTTGTGGTTTTGGTGATTGTATGGAGCTGGGGTTATAGAAATCAAATCTCAGGTCTGGCCAAAAGTGGAGACAATGAGAAATCACCCCTGCTTTAAGATGGCATGATAAAGAGCCACACCTTCAGGCTATAAGAGCATTTCAGTTTTACATCATCTGGGTGAACCAGAAAACATGAAACTTTGGTTTTGGGTTAGATAGAACCAGATTAGATGGTGTCTGGCAGAAGAGAATGCAGTTTCTGGAGGCAGATAACCATCAGTTGAGGCCACAGGTTTCTACTATTAAAATTTCAAATAGGTCTACAGCCAGGCCACCCTGAATGTGCCCAATCTCGTCTGATCTTGGAAGCTAAGTAGGGACGGGCCTGGTTAGTACTTGAATGGGAGACCACCTAAGAAGACCAGGTGCTATAGGTATTAAAAAACAAAAATTTCAAATACATTGTCCAGCACACAAGAAGAACCAGGCTATTGATATATGAGATCTCATGAATGGTAAACCAATATAGAGAATAGAACAGAAATAAACTTTACAGATACTTTAGATATCGAAATGATCAGATACGGACTACAAAGCA
This sequence comes from Pteropus medius, assembly GCF_902729225.1. Classification (NCBI taxonomy): domain Eukaryota; kingdom Metazoa; phylum Chordata; class Mammalia; order Chiroptera; family Pteropodidae; genus Pteropus; species Pteropus medius. The sequence goes on along the minus strand of NW_024344378.1, from coordinate 36,628,679 downwards.
ACCATGCTTACTACATTCAAAGAAATAAAAGACAAGCTTGAAACTTTGTTAGGAAACCGAAAATACATCACAGCTCTTCTTGCAAACATTCAAAAGGTAAGTGAATAACTTATGAATAACAAATGGCAATACATTTGAAATTTTAGATGAAACGGACAAAGACTTAGAAAAACATGACTTTCTACAACTGAATGAGGAAGAAATAGAAAATGTGAGTTTTCTAACTATTACAGAAATTGAATCAGTGATCAATAGCCTTCCTAGAAAAAGAATTCCAGGCTTAGATAGTTCACTAAGACTTGTACCAAACATTCAATGATGAAATAATTTTATTCTTCTTTAAGTTCTAAAGTTTAAAAAAAAAAAAGTGTGTGTGTGTGTGTATGTGTGTGTGTGTGTGCGTGTGTGTGTATGCATGCCTCCCAGCTTATTTTAAGGTTCACATCATTCTCGAACTTAACGAGTACAGTTCAAGAAAGGCAAATTATAGTGAAATGTCAATCAGCAAAAATCTTAAATAAAATATAAGGAGCATGAATTTAACTATAGTAAAAGGATAATGCATCACGACCAGGTTGCATTCATACAAAGAATTCAGGGTTAGTTTTACAATAAAAAATTTGTAAGTGTAATTTGCCACATTCACGGGATAAAAATTAAAAAATCATGTTCACATTAATAGATAGAGAAAAAGGACTTGATAAAATGTAACAATTCATGATAAAAAGATAGTGGACCAAGAATGGAACTTAAACATTAAAATAGTGTCTACAAAAAGGCTACCAAACATTGTGTCGAATTAAGAAGTTAATGACTTTCCCTTTAAAATCAAGAACAAGACCAGGATGTCTGCTGTATTTACTTCTGTTCATCATTTTTATAGATTTCTAGCCAGTACAGAAAAGCAAGGAAAAGAGAAAAGACGTAAGCATTGAAAAGGGGAATTAAAATTGCTACTTATTTATGGTTGGGTAATTGGAAAATCTTAAAGAACTTAGGTAAGTAATTAGAATTAAGAGTATTTCTTTATATCAGCAACAACCAGTTAAATGTGAAAACTTATCAAAAATCTTGACAATGTATTAACTGCTACAGACAAAAATAGAACACTGTAAAAGATATGGGGGCCGTTGAAATTTTAAATAAGTTGCTTATTGTGGTAGTATCAGAGCAGAATCTTGGAGAAGAGCAAGCTAGTCATGTGGATTTCTGAGGGAAAAGCATGAGAACCAGAGAAAATAAGAAATTCCTTAGGCCTAGAGGTGGGATTGTGCCTGCCATGTAGGAGGAGCAGCAGAGAGGTCCGTGTAGTTGGAGTACAGCCTTGAGAGACAGGGAGGAGGAGTAAGAGATGGGATTGGGAGGTAGTGGGTCTGGGGCTTTGATGGCCAGCATGCAGATCAGGTAAGGCCTTTTGAGCCACAGTTAAGACTTTGATTTTCACTCAAAGATGGGAGCCACTGGGGGGAGTTTGAGCAAAATAGTGCAGTGATCTTGCTTTGATTGCTATGTTGAGAAGAGTTTATGAAATGGAGGCCAAAGAGAGAGCAAGGGTATTCTATAATCCACACCAAGAGACAGGGTGGATTATTCTAGGATTTTAGTGAAGATGGTAACCATTGTTTCTGGATGCATTTTAAAGGCATGTTTTATAGAATTTCAGGATAGATTAGGAGTGGGTGTGAGCAAAAGACAGCATCAAAGAAGACTTAGAGGTTTTGGCTTCAATGATTAGAAGAATAGAATTACCATAATTTAAGATAGAAAAGACAGAAAGTGGAGTAGACCTGAAATGAAAGGTCAGAAGTTCAGTTGAGATGTCTAGACATCCAAATAGAGATAACAAATAAGCAGCTGGACAGAGGTTCTCTCAGCAGAGACATCTGGCTTCATAATATAAATTTGAGAGTGTTGTCATTGATTAATTAATGCCTAGAGAAGAGAACCAAAGATGTATTGTAGGAAATCATGTAAAGAGAATGCAGGAGTGGGAGAAGATATTTACAACATATATAACTGCGAAACGAAAAACAGATAACTCGGAAGGAAATTGACAAGAGGCTTGAACAGACTCTTCACATAAGCAGATTACCAAATGGTCAGTAAACAAAAAAGTATACAACTCCATTAGTAATCAGGAAAGGTGAGATATTACTAGAGGATTCTCATTCACTGCTGTCAGAGAATGGAAATGGTTACAACCATTTTGAAACAATCTGGCATTACCTAATGCAGACAAAATACTCATCGTCTATGACCCAGCAGTTCCACTCCAGGATTTATTTCATAATGTGTGCACATGTGCACCAGATGTGTAGAAGAATGTTCTTTGTGGTGTTGTTCGTCAATGTAAAGAAATCTAGAAATGACCCAAATACCCATCACCCATAGAGTAGATAAATTGCGATATACTCATTCAGTGGGATACTATAAGGCAATAAAAGTACTGATCACAGTTAGACTCACTAACATGGGTGAATGAAACCACAAATTCATTTAGCAGAAGAAGCTAGACGAAAAAGAATACAAAATCAAGCAATACTAATGTTGAGAAGTAAACACATAAGCAGCAAAAAATTTTTTAAAGAAAAAAGATGCAAGGAAGTGAATACCTTAAGAATCAGGAGAGTGATTACCTCTAGCAGATGTGGGGCTGTGATCAGGAAAAGGTGATAGGCGGGGCTTTGGAGGAGCTGGCAGTGTTATATGTGAGTGATAGTCACCTATGAGTAATACATCTACTAATGGTCTCCTTTATACTTGCCTCCTTGTTTTGTTCATCCTGAGGCTAAATCTAGGGGTAAACAGTCTATAGGAAGTAAGGATATTATCACTCATCCAATCAGTATTTGCACTGGTAAGCCTTTTCTAGATGTTCTTGAGTTAGTCCTGGTCACTGCTCCTCATAATGCTTGCAGCCCTGTAAGGGTGCTCGAGGGTTGCAGCACATATCAGGAGTAAGGACAGTCTTGAAGCCTGAGACTTAGGTTCTCACCTTGAATCTACCTCTTACCAGCTGTGTGACTTTGGGCAGGTTACCTCACCTCCCTAAGCTGTGTTTCATCCTTTGTAAAATGCAGACGGTAGTACCTGCTGTAGAGTATGGTGATTGAGAGTATTGATGTATGTAAAGTGCTTTGTACATAATAACTAGTGCTTTGAAGCATTAGCTGCTTTTAGAAGTTATAATAGAAAGGATGTGAAAAACACCATACAATACAATTCCTTGTCACAGCTTAAAGGAGGGTTCCTATACCTTATGTTGAAGCACTGTGGAAGATATCTTTTGAGCCATCCTCCAGTTTCAGTAATTTGGAGGGAGGGATTCAGGGACTCTAAGCAGAGGGCACAGTGTAAGCAGGGGGCAGAAAATGTGCAGCAGCGTGTCTTACGGTGGGTCAGTGTGACCAGCAGGGCTTGCAGTCTGTAAGCCCCTGGACCAGAGTGGAATCCAGAAGTGCTTGGCCAGCATGGTGAGTTTCATTTTAAAACAACTTATAAGTTTTGCCTTTAACCACAGTTGCCACCACTCCTAGTGCTTAGGCTCATCCATTCTTTGTATTCTGGATGCTTGGACCCTGAAGGCATTTACATTTATAAACCTTACACTGTCACTTGGGCTGAGTGTGGAAATAGGAGGAAAGCATGGGAAGCTTTCATAGGGACTAGGTCGTGGAGGGACTTGAGTCATGCCAATGAGACTTAGTCTGCAAGTCATAGGGAGCCACTGAAAGTTTATGAGCTGTGTGTTGATATAATAGGGTTTGTCTGCCAGGATGACCTACACTAGATCCAGGGAGATCCGTCAGGAGACTTATACGGTAGCCCAGTGGAGAGGAATGAAAGACCTGAGCTAGACTGAGACCATGACCACAGAAAGAAGGAGTTGTGTGTGGCAGCTGTTATAGAGGCTGACTTCATGCCGTTTGGTAACTGATGAGCTGTGAGGTGTTGACTGAGAATAATGGTACCAGTAACAGAAGTGGGAGGGAGTGGGAATGAATGTGGGCCTGCAAGGCGTTTAGTGGAGATGTATTGAGTTTGAAGTGGGAGGCTGACTTTCTGCTCAGTGGAACAGTTGAAAAGTTGGTTTTTGAGAGAGACTCAATGTTCTGAGAGATAGTTTTGAACTGTTTTTCAAAGCTCATGTTAATAACATGATAATTTTTTATAATCCAGTATCTTAATGTAGCTATGTCCTATGGTGGCCTTTGTTTTGTTCAGTGCAGATAGCTCTAGGCTTTGGTAGGTGTCAGTAAAACAAGGATGTTGCTTGCAGGACTATGGTTATTACACAGAGAGAAATGTTAGTGTTAAAAGAGAAGTGGGGCTTCTTGAGTTTATTTTCAAATTGCATTGAGAAAGCTGAGTCCTGAGGCTGGTGGTCGGAAGGTTTGCCTCGCTTGGCGTGGACTTGGATGGACAACAAGCCTAGACTTGCAAACACACTTCACCCAGCCTGGCATCTGGCAGACGGGGGGCATGCTGGCCTGGCTAACCAGCCAGCCTGCGTGTGCACCTGTGGTGGTGCTCTCAGGTGAATGATTTTTAATGCTTCTGCTGCTAGAGAGAATTTTGCCTGAAATAAAAATCATATAGTGGGGAGTTCTTGAAGCTCTTATATAAAAGGACTGTGTTACTGAAACAGCTCCAGAAAGCATTTGTAAATTGTTAAGACAATGATTATTGAATGATGTTTAAGTATAATCTGTTTTAGATCAAATTAATGCTATACTTGTATTTTTTAATGGGCTGGAAGTTTGCTTTGGGACTCCACACATAATCAGTGGATAACAATAAGAAAATGCTCAAGTTTTAGTATTTAGAATTTTACTGGTTTATAGTTGTATCTTTGCTTATGGCTTTTTCAGTTATGTTAATATATTTTTCATGCTGAATCCTAAGGAGCAACCCTTTATGTAATCCTAATTCCAATGACAATGTACAGTACTGCAGTGAATCATCCGTTATATAATGTGAATTCAGTTCCACAGGTTTGGTTTTTTTTTTTTGGTTAATGTTAATAATATACTGCACAAATAAGAGTTTTAAGACTATTCCATGATCTTTGAGAGTCACTTTATAAAAAGTGTATTTACAGAAAATTCTGATTTTCAAAAAACTTTTAATCTATCTAAGTAAGCATTTTGCTTTAGATATATTTAAGGCAAACATGAGTTTTATTTCAAACACATTAATAGAATGTGCTGGACTATTTACTTTAGTGTGAATTATTTTTGTTCTAGTTCAGGATCTCTGACCTTCTTAGAAGATTTAAAATTCTTCATAAAGCATTAATACTTTTGATTAGAAATTTAAAAGTATGCCTTGAATTTTATGCCCGTATTGAAGATGCTACTGAGAGGTGAAACTCGAGTTTATTTCTGATAGCTTTGAGTCATCCTAAACCAGGCTTCTTTTTAGGATTTTGTTTGTGGTGTCCTGAGCTACAGCTTTAAAATAGTCAGATGGATTCAGGGTATTGATTTAAGCCCTGTTAGGGCTTAAATAGCTTGAATTTACATGGCATATTATTTAAAACACAAACAATTTCTGAATTTTTCTCAGGCAAACTGTGGTTATTAGTTCCTCAAAATCCCTTCCTCTGTTCTCTCCCCTTCTTCTTGTTCATCTTAACTCTCGTCTCATGATATTTTTGGGCGGGGGAGCAGTTTCTCTGTTTCTCTCTGTGTTTCTCTTTTTATTGCTGGATTCTTTGTTCCAGGGAAGAAGCATATTTTCTGTTTCTAGTGCCCTGCATCTAAATTGCATGTCACTTGGGAGGTGGCAGATTCAACTCTGTCTTTTGGGGATGATGAAAACTGTGAATCTTTGGCAAGCAGAGTTAGATCTCAGGATGACTTGATATTTTTTTCCAAATGAGTTAGTATAACTCAGGGACCTTACTTCAGTTCTGGTAATGACAACTTTACTGTCACATTGTCCTTGGGGTATAGCTCTTGAGAAGGAAAAAAACCCTTCAAATAGAGAGCTTTTATAGATTTTATTAATTAGATATTGACAGTATTAGACCATCTGTCTAAATATGAATATTTTCCTGTAAGCCAACGAGGACTTTCCCTTCTCTCAGATTAACGTTCTGTGACAAATGCTGCTTGGTAGGGAAGAGGTTTTTCAATGTCAGATTGCATCCTTTATTGTTTTTAATTTACCTCAGGGCAGAAGCATAATGCTAAAAAGTGGGGGAGGGGAGTTTTTCAAATAAAAATGGCAGCAATTAAAAACATATTGGAAGAAAGTACAGCTACTGTGAAGAAAATTTATGCAAACAGTTTAAAGGTTGTAAGACTAAAGTTCATTTTTCTGAAACCAACAGGTATCATTTAAGCTTAGTACTGTTATTAGGGCAGAGATGATACCTTAAGTATACGGTTCACCTACCATTAGCACAGTATCCACAAATAGAAGACATAGCAAATGTTTATAGACTAAAACTAGTAGATGAAGATGTACACGTTTTGCTGTTTTTCTTCATAAGTCATTTTGGGTCTTTCGTGTATGACATGTCGAGAACTCTTCTTGTTCTCTGTCCATTCTTCTTAGTTCTTTTAATTACTGCTTGATCTTGCAGAACCTGAGTTTTAAAGAGCTAGCTAAAAATAGACTTGTCACTGTAAGCACTTCTTCACATCTGCTTTTTTCTGTGTCCCTGCAAGGTTGACCAGCTTTTTTTGGAGTTGCACATCAAAGACAGTTGGAAGAAAAAATCAGCAACTGTTTAGTCAACATTTCTAGTGTCAGAAGACATTCTCAGATTTTAAACTTTTTAAAAAAGACCAAATATATGTTCTTAGAGCAGGAGAAATCGTGTCAAATACAGAGAGGGTCAGGGAGCCATTTTGAGATTGATCAGGCCCTGATGAGCTTTCTCTGTTGTCCATTGCACCATGCACAGAGTTTACAGAGAAACATAGCATCCCTTGGGTGAGCCTACGTGGCTCATTTTCTGTGTTTAATCATTTGACTTTCCAGACTCCAAGGGTTGCACTAGGCAGTAGTGGGTGGAGGAGTCTGAAGTTGACTCCTCTTAGGTTTGCCTAGGATCCGGTGGGAGAATACAGATTGGGTTTCAGAGCAGGTTGTGGATCCCAAGCTCTGCTGCTTTCCAGCTAAATAGACTTGATCTGGTAACCTGTTTTGTTACACATGAAATGGGGGTGATCATGCCTGCCTAATGCATGTGAAGAACCTAATAAACATTGTCTGCCTGACGATATGGTTTTGAAGGTAAAACTAGGAATCAGTGTCAATTTAAATCAAATAAAATGGGGTCCTTTGTTGTTTTTTAATAGCTTTTATGTAATCTCTCCTTGGTTCTGAAAATGTTAGGCCCTGTGGATATTGTTTCTTCCAGTCCCTACTCTGGATCTGCAGTTGAGATGTTGGAAACAATGCATAGTTATTAATGAAAACCCTACCTGTGTGTCTACTGGATTTATTTTATTCCCTTTTGGTTTTGAAGGTTGGAGTAAATTTTTTTTTAATTTTCTCTTACAGTGGCACCATAATCTTATCTTTAAATTCCATAAATAAGAAGCTTTCTGTCTAGATTTTTAGGAAAGATATAGAAGTTGTGATGTATGATCTCATTATAGAAAGATAATGAATTGTCCGGATTTTTGCCAATATATGCTTAATAGTACATTGGAAAATAGCATTCAGAATAATATACTAAGTATGTTTTGTGATTGTAGCATCTCTTCCATCTCTACATGCATTATATAATTCTGAGTAAACTGTATTTAATAAAAACCATAAATTTTTAAAAAATTTATTAATGTTTATGTCTATGGTATAAAATTTTAAAAAGTACCAAAGAGTGTGTGTGTGTGTGTGTGTGTGTGTTGAAAATAAGTTTCCTTTCTTACCTCGTTCCCTAGCCCTCCGATTCCTGTCTACAGAGACAACCACTTATGTTTTTTAAAATTGAAATCTGCATTTGCATGGTTTCATACTCATATATTTGGCCTATCATTTCTCAGACTTTTGGCTAAGATCAAGTGCCTGTATTTGCACTATAATTTTGGGTTATTAGGGAACCACTTAGGAACAGGTTACTAGGTATACATTTGAATATATGAACTGAGTAATGTAACTTTTGTGATGATGTCTCTTAACTCAGTGTAACCAGCTTTTGGTGCCATTGTTTCAGTGGCTTTTGAGTGTCTTGTTTTTTCATTTTCTAGTTGCAGCATGAGAAAGCCGAATTGGAGCAGCATCTCGAACAGGAGCAGGAATTCCAGGTCAACAAACTAATGAAGAAAATTAAAAAACTGGAGAATGATACCATTTCTAAGCAGCTTACGTTAGAGCAGGTAAGAATCTGTAGCTCTCTCTATACTTTTCCTCATACAACTGTTCTTTCGAGATTTAAGATGCCCTGAGGAATATAAGTGAAAAATATTTTTCAGCTTTTTCTTCCCACAGTGGAGACTTCATTTCTGAAGTAAGCATTGACGGGTCTGCAAAGCACCTGCTCACTTTCTAACACACTTTCTCTTTTTTTAACCGCAATTAATAAACTTTCAGGAGATGTGTTGTACTGATTTATAGGCAGGAAATGTTAGGTTCCTTTTGCAAAGGGGGAAGAACGTGTTTTTAACCACAGGGTAGTTTCTGTGAAAGTTACTGAGACAGTGTTACTGTGGAACTAAAACTTCTCTTCCAAGTGTTCTTCAGAACAAACAATAGCATTTTTCTTTTTTGAATTATTAGCGACCTTATGTGAATGCTTTCTTTTCCCAACTGGAATTATTAATATAGTTATGGAGCCAGAGACTTGGTTGCACACCCAGTTCAGCCACTAACTAGTTGTATGACCTTGAATTAACTTAACTTCTTTGGGCCCAGTTTTCCATTTGTGAACAGAGAGGGACAAACTAAAACCGGATATGGTAAGTTCTACAAAAGGTAGAAAGTAACAGTTCACAATCCCTTTGCCCGTGGCAGACTTTGGAATTTGATCACAGCCCTTACCTTGGGAGTCCAGATTGGTCCTTATACCCTAGCACACAGAACTCTGTGAGCTGCCATTATTAGTCCATCCAGGTCGATATGTCAGAAGTGCTTGTCAATCCCTGGCATAAATCCTCCCTAGTGCTTTTCCCCTACTCAAGTGTCCTGAAATTTTGTTTTCCCTAAGCTAAATTATAAAAGGCTGACCATAGTGTGCCGCTGTTTCCATGTAAAATTCAGTGTACCGATTAACATCTTTCCAGCTCTTGGTAATTTGGATCTTGATTGCCGTTTTGATGATTTGGCTAAGCCTTTCATGCAGAGTTGTCCGATTTTTCCCAACTTTAGGATCTTTTTGTGTATCTGCTGACTGGTTCTTAAATCACCCTCAAAACTGCTCTAGCACCATCATTGTACCTGAGAATGAAATAGCGATGGGAATGTGAGGTTTGAGAAGAAAAGAAGTTAGGGTTTGTTTTAAATGAATCTAGCTGACTTTTATTTTTTTATGTTATTCTTATGTCTTACCTACATGTCAAAGGGAGGAATGTTGCTGGGTTTTCCAAGACTATGTAATGACCCTAAAAAAATTTCTCCATCTCTTCCATGTAAAAGTAAAAAAAAAAAATTTATTTCCAAGGGTTGGCTATTTTATACATACCCAGAGTAATCTGTCCTTACTGTTTATCTTCAGAATTCATATGCGGTATCTAAATTGGGAACACTCCTCCCTCACAGTTTAAAAACATTTTGTTCCAAAGTTCACCTGTTTAATTCTCAGGATGGGCAGTGGCCTGTTCTGCTCAAGTTAAAGCTTTGAAGATTCTTGTTTAAGTCCCTGATACACGAAGTACTTGTTATTGGTGCTTGGTAATCAAGAATTAACCAAGTGAAATTCTCACAGTAATAGGTATTGTGAAACCGTCACTTGGTCATGGCCTTCACAGTGATGGTGGTCGGTTTAAACAGCTTTGCTCTTGTATTTGTTCACAAGCTTCTAAGGAGATTTTGGGACACAGGCTGTGACTCCCAGGGTTCAGCTGTGGCCACAAGGTGGAGGTAGTGGCCCGGTGTCAGGGAAGGACAGCCCCTGAGAAGATGGCTTGCTGTACCCTCTTAAGACTCTTTGGGGACTTTAGTAACCGAACCCCTTTAAAATGAGGCCCAAGGCATACAGTCTTCCCAAGTGCATTTTTAGGTTTATTTCAGACCTCAACAGTAAAGAAATGGATTTCCACAATGGAATACGTGCTTTGCTAAGCCTTATTGCTAGAAATAAATCTCAGATTCGGGACATCAAGTCCCTATTTTAATTAAGACGGAGAAATTTAACATTACCATAATACTCTCCCCCCTTTGTTTTGAATATGTCCAGGATGATTAAATGTTGGGATTTTTACTCCATATTTTGTTAAGCTATAAATAATTTTAATCAGCGTTTAGAGGAAATGTTTACTTTTTTGCTCCAGTAGAAAGAAATCTCTTCTCTGTTTCCATGGATGTGATCTTACCCTCTCTTACAGTCATCGCTTGGGATTACGTATGTCATAGTCTGTATTATATAAGGTATCCTACACTATAGATTATTATCAGAAGAGCAAAGGCATATATTACACTAGGCTTTATAATAATTTATGTATTATATAAGCATTTGTTCTTCTATGTGACCAATTAAAATTATAAGCTGTTCGAAGGCAATTATCTGATGTGTCTCTTGCCCTACCATGGCTTTGTTGAAAGAGTTTAAGTGTGGATTTGGACAGGTGAGTGGAGAGCAGTCATTTGTATTTCAGAAGGCAGTACAGTGTAGTGTCCTTTCAGGCAGTACTTGAAAGGAACCAGATATGAACCTGTTTCCTCAGCTCGATATCTTAGTTCACTTTTTTCCCCCCAATAGCAGCTTTGTTGAGATATAATTCCTATACCATACCAATCATCTATTTAAAGTGTACAATTGAATGAATGATTTTTAGTATAGTCAGAGTTGTGTTATCATAACCACAATCAATTTTAGGACATTTTCATCACCTCAAAAAGAAACCCGGTACCCTTCAACTGTCTCTCAATTCCCTATCCCACATAATCAAGAACCACTCTACTTTCTGTCTCTGTATATGTGCCCATTTTGGATACTTTATATGAATGGAATTATATAATATGTGGTCTTTTGTGACTGACTTCTTTCACTTAGCATGATGCTTTTATCCATGTTGTAGCATATATCAGTACTTCATTCCTTTTCCTGGCCAAATAATGTTCCACTGTATGGATATACCACATTTTTATTTATCCATTCATCGTTTGATAGATAGACTTTTGGGTTGTTTTAACCATTTGGTTATTAAGAATAATTCTATGAATGTTCATATACAATTTTTTATGTGGACATCTGTTTTTATTTTGAGGGTGGGGGCGGCATATATATACCTAGGAGTAGAATTGCTGGGTTACGTGGTAACTCTGTGTTTACCTTTTGCAGGGATTGCCAGACTTTTCCATAGTGGCTGCATCATATTGATTATAGCCATCCTGGTGAATGTGAAGTGGTATCTCATTGTGGTTTTATAGTTCCCTGATGGCTGTTGATGTTGAGCATCTTTTCAGGTGCTTTTTGGCCATTTGTATATCTTTGGAAAAATTTTTATTCAAGGTCTATTTATTATGGAATTGTAAGGCTTCCTTATATAGTTGAGATACAAGTCCTATATCAGATATATCACTGGCAAATATTTCTTCCTATTCTGTGTGTGTTCTTTTAACTTTCTTGATAAAGTCCTTTGAAGTGTAGAAGTTTTTAATTCTGGTGAAGTCCAATTTATCTGGTTTTTTTCTTTCCTTTTGTTCCTTGTGCTTTTGGTATTATATCTTAGAATCCATTGCCAAATCTAAGGTATGTTTTCTTCTAAGTTTTATACTTTTGGCCCTTACATTTAGGTCTTCAATTCCTTTTGAGTTAACTTTTGTATATGGTGTGAGATAAGGGTCCAGATTCATTCTTTCGCATGTGGCTCTCCAGTTGTCCCTGTCAGTTCATTTTCGAGCCTTAGTTTCCTCATCTATAAAATGGCAACAATAGCAGGCTTATGTTAGGTACAGTGAAGGAAAGAGAGTATAAGGTGATTCATATAATGCCTGCTACATAAGCACTCAGCGTGAGGTAGGTACTGCTGTTAATTTAAAAATAATCCATATTTTGAACCTAATGGGTTGAGCCTGAAGAGGGATATTGGGAGGCCTTCTGCCAGGGATTTGTGTTGGCCCTAACATATTTGTTTTGAAAGGTACAGCTTGGGTTGTAATGGTTTTTAAGTAGGCACCTGTCTATTATCTGTAAAGCAGAACGTAACCTGATTTGAAACTCAGTCTTGACCTTTTTTTCAGAGTACATCCCAGTTAATTCACATGCCAGAAGGTCCTCATCGTAAGTTTATTTCTCCAAAAGTCAGACCTTCAGCTGGGACACCCTAATTAGTCAGGTAGCACTTATTCTCTTCCGCCTCAAATCTGGAATCCTTTCATTCTTCAAATAGGGATTGTTAACAGCTTGATCATCAAGGTCTTGGGGCTGTAAATGGTTCTGTTCTCTTGGTGTTTTGCATATAGAAATCCCTTAGGTTATTGGAGCTGGAAGGCCGTGCTATAGGGAAGTCTACTTTTGTCCCCAAACACTAGTGGAGACGTGAGACAATGGGAAAATCATGAGGAAATCCAGAGGCAAGAGTACCAAATCTCTTCCTAGGATTTGGGACAACAGCTTCCTGCTCCCACATTTCCTCTCCCTCCTTGTTGCAGGTGGGCGGGGGGATGGGCGTGGTGTGATTGGATGCAACTCGCTGCTCAGTGATAGACCAGTCTGGCTTGTAAGTGGCCTCACCTGCTTACACTGCTTTTTTGGAAGTGGAAACCCAGGGAGAAAAGAAGAGGCCTTCCTCAAGCTGTGAAGCAAGTGAGTTCTTAATCCTTTATGTTACCCTTTTGGCATCTATTTAGCATTCTGAATCCTTAACAATTTATAAGCATGTGTAAAACGTGTTCAGAATAATGTCAAATTGTGAAATCTTTGCAGCACTAACAGTATTAGTCTAATAAACTAGATTTGTCCAGTCAACATGATTTTAGTGCTGTTAGGGGCCCTTTTTAACAAACAGTGGTGGCCAGTGTCTGTAAACCCTATTTCAAGATTTTCATTCAAACATATGTTTACTGTTAGTCTTTTATTGGTATTCACATTTTCTTAGGTAAGAATATTTAGAACTTGGAATATTCTCTTAATGCAAAGAAATCTTCATCTGAACAATTTCTGCCAATTAGGAAAGATTTTCCTTACCTCTCTGGAGAAGGATACATAGCATTAAAAGGCACATACTATTAAGTGTGGTTCAACTCAGTAGATGTATATTTTCTTATCCAAGGGGTATATTTTCTTATCCAAGATGTCCTTTCCTACCGAAGCACAGACATCCATATCTAATGGTTAAGATTAGAATTAGAATGGTAATTTTTTATTCATTATCATTTATTTGTAATGACAGTATTTTAGCTTGTGTAGTTTAAGGACAATCTTCCCTTGGTTCAAATCTTGCTTCTATGTGAATAAACTGTGATCACTATTGTGACACAGACATAATATCTAACTTGTAAGTTTGTTGGGAGAATTTTCCATCTTGCCTCTCCTCACATTTACACATGTTGAATTTCTTTCATCCCTATGAAGCAGAATTATTCCAATGTGATTGCACAGCAAGAAATGAGTTTACATGGTAACCAAACACACTGATGTTTTTGTAATTGCGTGTATGACTGGAATAAGTTTCATCAAACAAGCTTACATGCTTTGCACTGATTTTCTATTCATTCCTATTTCATTTTTAGCAAAATGTAGGTCATAACTGACTCAACTGATTTCACAATCCAGTAATGGGTCGTGACCTGCCAGTTGAGAAATATGCTCTGATGTGCCCAGTGCTTTCCTGCCTTAGATCTTCATGGACCACCTTTTCCCTCCCCTGTCCCATCCTTGTTCATCTTAACGACTTTCCTCCTTCAGTCACTTAGGGGTCTGGGCTACGAAGTATTTTCTCTTGTAACACTTGGTACACAAATAGCAATTAACAAACAATCAAATTGTTTCTTCCCTATAAATTCCCTAGAAGATAAAGGAGAGAAGGCACAGTGTTGACCTTATACTACATCCCTGGTGAATCACATCTAGTAAGCTCTCCAAAAATTGTAGCTGCTGCCATTAACAATAAAAGATTCCATCTAATGTCTATGGTAAATGACATTATATTATTATATATGGTAAATGACATATCATATAAATATCCAGGAAAATGCACGGGCATGTTATTTGAGCCTCAAATGCCTCACTACCTTCCTTGACTTGGTTATTTGTCTGTTTAATTTATGAATCTATATATGCTTTTATGTCGTCTCTGACACTACCACTTTGACTTTTTGTCCATGCTGCAGCCAGTACATGGACAAAATGCACACATCCTACATTAATTGAACACACCTTTATTATGTGCCTGCATTCCTCCACAAACTCTGCTAAGAAAAGTTTCTGGCCTCATGGAGGGAGGCCGGTGGATCTACAAACAGTGAATCGGGATGCTCCGTGCAGTGCTGTGTTGGAGGGGAGAGCGTTACCACCATACCATCTGAGAAGGACCCTTGATTTAATTGTTTGTTAACCGACATACGGGCTGGATAGATCTAAGTCTAGCTTGTTACAAGGAAGTAAGGATGTGAGAGGAGACAGAACTGGGAGAGAAGTTATGCAGTAAAAAGCAGATGGAGGTACTGCATGGAGTAGAGATGCTGAGCACAGAGAATAGAGCTCCTGAAGGAAACGTGAAGTTGGATCCCTCCTCTTTGTTACTGGGCAAGCAAAGAGAAGGGATTTTGGCAGTTCGTGTATACTGTCTCTGAGGGCATGTTATAATTTTCTGCCCTGCTTTTAATGTTTTTTGGTAAAACATAATTCATCTCTGCACATTTAGACAGGCTGCTTTGGGGCACAGTCACACAGTAAACCCTAAAATCCACTTGATGGGACTTTGATTGTAGCAAATCCTTGTGGATGTTTAGGCCACATGAGAAGCTTGGGAACAAGTATTTTACTTACTGCTTATTTGGTAGAGGCAGGAAGAAGCTGAAAAATAAGCGAGATCCAGTGCCTTGCGAGAAGGTAAACTAGGGGCAATACGTAGTACTCAAAAGAAGCTTCGGAAGGCTCTCTGTTCAGTGGATTTGTTTTGAAATCCGGGAGCTGTCAGGATGCCATGAAGCAAACAGAGATCTCAACTCCAGGCCTGTGAAAGTAGACTCTGACCTTGGTCAGGGACACAAGTCTCTCTGCAGAATGGAACCAAAAGTAAAAAGAAAAAGAAAAGGAATTCCCCAGAATTCCTTCCCTAGACCCCATTTCAATTAATTACGAAAACTCACGCACTATATTCCATTTTTGTTAAGCTTTATTTTGAAGCATCAGATACCACTTGCCACGTGGATCATTTTGCATAGACAGTGTTACATGATGGCAGGGAAAATGTTCAAAATGTGTTTCCTGTGTAGAAGAACCTCATCGTGATCTAACTGCATCTCTGGCCATGCACTGGAAGTGAAGACTTTGTTAAATTGAAGGGCATTGGTGTGCTACAGTAAGGGCAATAAAATCCAGAGATATTATACGGAGACTTCTTAGTTGCTTGTAATTTTGAAATGCACAAAGTCTGTTTCTTCATGACCAGAACAAGAATTTGGTGTCTTAGAAGAGGCAGCCTCCCTTCGCTTAACCATGGCAAATGAATGAATGACTAAGTAAATCCCAAAAACTCTGTGTAAGGAAGTGGGTGGATGTGGTAATGACTAAAAAGAAATGATTTCTTTTATCAAAGAACTTCCATTTTAGATAAAGCACATCAAGAAACATTTCCCTAATGTTATTTTCTTAAGGAAGCTTATTTTACATAATGGACAGATGATAGTCACTGATGTAACTTCTTTCCCAGGGACTTCTCCACGGCACCCTTGATATAGCAAAAGGATGTACACCCAATACTTTTTGAAACCTGCTTCCACCAATGGTATTTATTTGGTAAAAAAGAGTCCCCTAGAATTATAAACCCAGTATGCAAATTTGTATAATATTGTGGTGATGTCCAAGTGGTGAAAACGTAAGTCCAGAAACCATGTAAATCTGAGTTATTATACATGTGTCTCGTTCATAAAGCCTTTTATTTCTCAATATCATTGAACAAAAGCAAAATTTATTGAGTTGGTATGCTATGAAATAGTGTCATTTTCACATATTAATGGGATATTAATGTGGTCCTAAAGTTATATCCATTAAAAAAACTTAATTTTTTTAGAAACACAGTTTTTGAGAAGAAAACAGTTGTAAGTTGTGGTAAAGAAGATTAATTCTGGGCTATCTGGAAAATTCTCAATCTTCCAGATAGCAAAGCCTTCACTGTCATTTATCCCCTGAGAGTTTATTGGCTCATTCTGTATTTTATATATGTAAATTAACATCCTAAATTAATGGATATGCTATTAAATTATATTAGGAAATAGTAATTTTTTAAGATTAGATGTCTTTAAATTTTTTCTCTTGAAAATAGTAAATGTTCATTAAAAAGTTGGGTGGGGCAGGAAAAAAAGATAAATTATCATCAATATTATTTTCACCCAAGAGACAGCTCAATTTATCTTGCCATATATATACTATATACTTATTATATATTTCTCTGTGATTTGGATATCAATGTTTCTCTATCAGTGTATTTCTGAGATATATAGATAAATTTCTTTTTAACTGTAATTTTTGACCTCCTACACTTGAAAGTAACCATCCTTTTACTCCTTTTCTCTTGATCTTCACTGACAGACTTCCATTGGTTCTTCTGTGCTCAGCATTGCACGAGCTGTAGTGATGACCTAGAACTTGTTTTCAATTCTGAAACCAGCCTTTGCTTGATTAATCAAATAGGTACCTTGGGGACTCTGAGGTCTGTGAACACCTGTCTTAACTCATCTGTAACACAATTTGGCTGCTTGATTTCTTTAAAAAAAAAAAAATTTGTTCCAGAAGGCAAGGGTCAGATGCCTCTAGCCTGTGAGGAGAATTGCCAGGGCTGAGCAAAATTCCACTGATTGCCTGAACAGATGCCAACAGAGGCAGTGTTTAAGTTTTACTTTACTTGTCTCTCTTGCTTTAATTTGTGAAGGCTTTGCTGTGAAGCAACGACCATTGTGCATTGTTCTCAGCTCTTTTCATGTCAGTTGCACATGTTGTATTTTAATAGCTCCCTCATGGATCGTGTTAGTCACTTCTTTCCTATGTCCAGCAGGTCCTCAATTGACGTCATTTTTTTATAACGTTGATGAGATGCTGTAGGAACTAAACTCTTGTTTATATCAGTTAGCCTCTGGTAAGATTGGTTTCGTTATACATTGTTTTGCTTAAAGTTGCAGAACCTGTCAACGACGTTAAGTGAGAACTTACTATGTGTATGTAAAACTTTGATTAACTCAGGTATATTGGCGAAGAACGGTGGAATGAGGTAAGAGCTTTTATTGTCTCTGCTCTACTAGGAATAAACAGTCTTAGCCCATATGGGCTGCTATAACAAGTAACATAGACTGGCTTATAAACAATGGAAATTTATGTCTCACAGTTCTGGAGGCTGGAAGTCTAAGATCAGGGTGCCGGCTTGACAGTTCTGGTGACAGCCCTCTTAAGGGTTGCAGACTGCCTACTTCTTGAATTGTCACATGGCAGAGAACAGAGAGCAACAAGCAGCAAGGTCTCTCACAACTCTTAGGACACTAATCCCATCATGGGAGTCCCACTCATAACATCAACTGAATCCTGAGAGTACGTTCCAAAGGCCCCATCTCTAAATACCATCAGAGTATAGGTTGGGTATTTAGGCTTCAACATATGAATTGGGAGGAGGGACACAAACATTCACTCTATTGCAAAGACTGTATTCATCGTTTTAGTCATTTTTTGAATATAATGCTTTTTGTTTTCTCAGATGATTCTGATATACCTTCAGAGTCACTGCTTTGAGCATCTTTGGTATTACATAAGAAGTTGATCAGAAATTGGGCTAAACTGTTAATGGCCTTCAGAGACTACCTAACCTGGAAGGTTTTTGGTAATTGTTGTGTTACTCCCCATCACTCACTTGTTTTATTAGGATTTGCCTCTTAAAAAAAAAAATATCTAGCCAACTTAGAGTTTGGTTAACATAGGTCCTAGAGAGTGTACTCTGTTTCTTTTTTTAAACATCAGGTACGTTGCTTATGTCATCATCATTCTAAGTGCTTTTTGCTATATGTCATAACAAACTATGTCTGTGTTCTGTTTATATGGTAGCCCTTATATAATGGGCTTTTCCTTCTCTTTATTATCTTAGATTAGCAGTAATGGACTGCCTTCCAAATTTATGTTTTTAAAAAATTAAAAAAAAATTTTTCAGCACATTTGACATACAATATTATGTTAATTTCAAGTGTAGAACATAACAATTAGATATTTCTATAAGTTGGGAAGTGATCCCCCAGTAAATCTAGTACACTTTGACAGCATGCTTAGTTATTACAGTGTTACTCACTGTTCCCTGTGATATACTGTACCTCCCACAACTTTTTATAACTGACAATTTGTATATCTTAATCCCTTCCCCTTTTTCATCCATCCCATAACCCAAAATCTTTTTTTTTTTTTAAGTCAGATGTTTGAGTTTCAAAATATATTTTTCCTTAGAAATGATGAAACTATGGTAGTTGGCCTAAAGCTTTTCAAAGTAAATATGGTAGTTGGCCTAAAGCTTTTCAAAGCTTTTGAAAGATTGAAAAGATCCACCTAACACCTTTTAAAATTCTATTGTTGAGCACAACAATTAAGCTAAAAGTTCTCAGGCCTTTTTGCAAGCATTCCTTTCCCCCACGTCTACCTCCATCCCACTATCATAGTTCTGGCTTATTAAATAGGAAAAGGCTACAGTGAGACAGAAATCTGGGAGTGTTTGGAGCTATGTCCCGGCTCTCCCTTACCTTTACTGCTTTTTTGATGGTGGTCAGTGTTTACCCTTTGAGAAGACACAGCCAGGATGGGCTGTGAATTCAAACGAGCCAGCTTTATTTGTATACAGTAAGTTTATCCATTAAAGAAGTTCTATGTTTATTTGGGGAACGTAGTAAAAACTCTTGGTCTGACATTAACCTGTAATGAGAGGGAGAGCTACTGAAGAGAAGTAAAGAATTTGTCAGTCCATTGAACTGACTTATTTACAAAAGCAGCCTTTCAAGTGAATATATTCTGCACATCAGCTATATATCCACTGGTGCTGGTGCTCCCAGAATAAGCAGTCAGAAAGGGCTCTGGTTAGCCCGAAAATTTGATGTTTGGTGATGGATGAGCGGATGCTTGTTGCATAAACACTGATAAAAAAAAAAAAGTGATCAGATATTATTAGGAGGGTGATTAGGGAGAATGTTACCAATAGAGACCAATAGAATGAAAGCAATGCATCATTGGGCCACTGTTTCAATTCAAGCACGAATTTCTGACTTAACTACCCTATAAACTAAACATATACTGTCAGATTTGAGGATTGTTCAATATCAGGACAATGTAGGCACTGAAAATATACTTCTGTCTGAATTGGCAGAACTGATGTGTACGCTTTGGCTCTAAATATGTAGGTTGCGGAGTTAAGTGGGCTGGAGGTGGAAGGGCAACTCTGATGAAGAATTTAAGGGGAAATTAAACATAATCATAAATAATACCATGTCTTCTGACTTTTCTGCCCTTTAATGTCCATGAGAACTCCTCAGCAATACCGAAAAGTTGAGATTTTTAAAACTTAGAAAACAGGACAGGAAACTTTGCTCTTTCTAAGGCTAAAGATATTGTGAACTCCGATAGTACTGTCAGCTTGTGCGATGAAACACCCAAATCTAAGCTGCTGAGCTAGGGCTTCCTGTGTTGCCTGCTTCATGGGAAAAATTAGGAGAGCAAATTGGTACAGGAAACCCAAGTTTCACCCCTAGGAACCCTTCATTTGCTGAAGTGAGAAGTAAATTGATAGCTAGCGCCCAAAAGAAACAGATTCATGTACCTTGTCAACCATTTTCCTGCTTTCTTATCTGGTTCCTCATCTCTCAGACTCATTAAGTTACCCCACTCTCCCATTCTGCTTCTCCCAAGAATTGTTGGCAAAGGTGGTAGGCTCACAAACCATGGCATGATTTACCCCAAACCCCGATTTCCTTTTAAGATTCTCTGTACTCATCGGTTGGACAAGACCCAGCTCCTTTGGCTGTAATGGTGTCTGATTTTCATTCCTATCCTGGTGGTCTTGCTTTGCATGAGTCACATCATCTCCCAGGCCAGTCAGTGGTTTCTTCAGCTCTAAAATGAAAGAGTGAATTTGGATGATTTGTCTTGCTGCTTCTAGTTTTAAAAATCTGTAACTGAGCTAGCTCAGATTGAAGGCAGCTGCCAACTTGAAACTGACAGAGAATGATTTAATAGATAACCCTGGAAGAGACCTCAGAAGTCATACAGGCCAGTCTTCTCATTTCATAGATGAGGACATTAAGGCTCACAGCAGGTGAGTACCTGCTCAGAGCCACATACCTCATAAGTTATCGATGGGCAAAGACAGCTTTGGCTTGATTTTGCTTTTCAGAAATATTGATTAGCATTATGCATGATTACTCCGAAATAAGTAATTAGGCATAAGTTTCTCTACTACTAAATGATGCATTGCTTGAATTTTTTCTTGCCTACCAAGTACCCGCTATAATGCTTTTAGTTAAACACAGGAATTAAGGTCCTTAAAAGGTAAATGCCTTGGAATTTTGTTTCTTTAAAAAAAAAAAAAAAAGTGGCTATGAACTGTACTTTAAAGCTTGGCCAAAAACGTGGTTAGCATAGAGAATCACTAAGTTTTATAGGAGTTCTATGAGACTTTCCGGGGATTCTCATTGCTGCAGGTAGGAACCACTGAACATTCTGAGGGGAATTTTGTGTTAGCCTGCTCCCAACTTCACGGCACAAATTATTTCTGACTTCCCAGCACCCCTACCTCCCTCCTCCATGCAAAGAAAATATTTTGAAGCTGTATTTTCAGTTGACTCTGTGATCTGGGCTTATTCACTTGCCAAATCAGGTCTGCTTTAGCTGCTTTAAAAGGTTACATTATATACATGGTATTGGTCTCACTTTACTGTATACACAGAGATCTTTAATCATTGAGAAGCTTGCCTCTATGACCTGCTAAGGAAATGTGGAAATTTGCCACCTTGGCATTTTTGCAGCTGTGCAATCAAAAATAATTTGTTGACTCAGTGACCGAAAAGGCGAATTGCTGTTGGTTGAAGGGACAGCATGGGGGCAGTAACAGCCTTCTCTTTTTAAAGAAAATTCCTATTAAAATTATTTAATGTCTCAAACATGTAGACAAGTACAAAGAATGATATAACACATTCCCTCTACCCGTCGCCGTGAAATCTTTGTCATTGCACTTTCTATCCCTCTCACCAGTCTTCTTTTTCTTCATATCCTTTTCACTCTCTACAAAGTATGTAATTTTTTGTTGCATTTACTGACCTGACCCCCACTAAAATATAAGTTCCACTAGGACAGAAATGTCTGATTCCTTGGTTTGCTGTTACATCCCTGTTAACCAGTTTCTGGCATTATTCTCAATATTCACATATTTCTCCATATTGATTGATTAAATGATTTTTTCCATGTTCGCTTCTTTTTATGAAGTAGAATACATTTTGGGGGTTCTCTCCACAACTGAGTATCTTACCCCAAATCAAATGTCCCTTCTTCCCTCCTTCCACAGAGATAACCAGTATTGTGAATTAATTGATGTTTATCATTTTGTGCATGTTTTTATATCTTAAGACATATTTATGCACATTCATTGACCAGTATGTAGAATTGTCTTCAGGTATTAGAGTTGTTTATTATATAAATGATAATAGAACCTTTTTGGTTTTACATTGAACAATATGCAGAACTGGGAGGACCAACTCAGATAAGTCAGCAAGCAGACGAGTAAGACAAGTCAGTAGAACCCCTTAAGGAAGACCTTCCATGTGCCTTGAATAAATGCAGAAACAAGCTATGTACCAGACAACAATTAAACTTTAACATCAAAGAATGAACCTGTCTTGGTTTTCTCAATTAAAGTTTAAGAACTTAGATGCACTTAATGTGTCTGTGCCAGAAAATTGATCATTTCTTCGCAGTTTTCTCCAAGTATAGAGTCCTAATGGTCTAATCGAGAAATCTAACAAAGTTTAAGTGTCCTACTATTCTCAGTAAAACTTTTTCCTTCTTCTAGTTGAGACGGGAGAAGATCGACCTTGAAAATACTTTGGAACAAGAACAAGAAGCGCTAGTTAATCGTCTCTGGAAAAGGATGGATAAACTTGAAGCCGAAAAGCGGTTTGTTTAGTCTTGCTGTTTAGTATGGGGTGTATGTATGTGGCTAGGGTACCGTGCTGGTGTGACTGAAGAGTAACAATGGCACATTTAATTTTTTCATTGATGCATATCATTTTAATTTGCCAAACCAAAAAAAAAAAAAATGTTAAAACCTTCTGAACTATTTTTCATGTTGGTCACCTCTTCATACTTCTTTCTTACAATCGCAGCAGAATTTTTCATTTGGCATCAGGCTATGAATAAATTAGTCTAGGTGCTATTGTTCACCTTTAAATTGTTCTGAGGGATGGTTGGAGTTTCAACTTTTTACCTTATTGAACTGGCTTTCCCAATTTTAAAAAGTGCTTAACGTATGTACCATTAATTATTACACATCTTTAGAGTGTACTTCATTAGGAAAGCTGAGATTTAAATAGGAAAATTGTTTTAAAACTTACGGAAAGAAGTTTTTGTACATTTTTAAGGTTAGGATTCTTTGTGTTAAATGTATGTACATGGATGCAAAATGTCATTTAACAGCAAACGTTTCTTGAATCCCTCGGTGCATGATACTGTCAAGCCTTTATTTTTAAGTATTGCATTCTTAATGGGGTGGAATTGCTGGAGCAGGGCTTGAAAAATGGCAGGGAGTTCTGTATGCGAGATCTGTGTATAGGTGTAGAAAGGGAGTTTCTTGAAAATGTTCATTAATCTAATTTGTTTGCCAACCAGAGTTCATCTCAAGATTTGCAAAATAGAGACATACCATAGGCTTTAAGAAAAGTGAAAATTAGAGGTATATCTATAGGGAAATATTCAAGCTGTACTTGAATCAAGCTATGTTTTGCATATCATAGTAGTACTAATAAGCTGAATTATGAAAAATTATTTAATATAATAAATGTAGGGACCATTACAACATTTCACATATCTAGTTTGCTCAACAAGAGCAGGCCTAATTCAGTTTGCCCCAAGCAAACTCAAAGGTAAAAAGTTAAAAACAACCAAAACCCTCAGCCACCTGTAAAAGAGGACATGGAGATCTGTTGCTATTCAGTCTTCTTTTGCAAAATGCAATTGAGGTTTCATATATATCAATATCAGATTATTGCGTTGAGCAATATGAAATCGGCATTTCATAAATCAAAAGCTGTTGAATGTAAATAAGTATTTTATGTGATTCAAATTAACGATAATTGTTGGAGAGGTAACTCTGCCAGTTATTAGCCCAATAATTTTTGTGTTGTTTTGAACTTTTTATCTTTGCTGTAGCCAGAAGCATAGGGTCTTCCATCCAATTTGCCATGCCCTCAGGATTGGTATTTCCGAAAGGAATTTTAGAAGCTGAGTCTCTGTGTTACACCAGCCTCCACAGAGATTCATAGTACAGAGTTCATAAGTTTCAAGAGGAAGCATTGAGACAGTGGAACTCCTTTAGCATCTCCATGCCCTCAACCAACATGTCAAACATTATGGCAGCAGATGATATTGTATGTCAGACATACTAATCAGAAGCAAATGTTAGAGATTTTTTTTTTTTCAGTAATGCTTAATTACCAGTGACCATTAAAAAGAAAAAAAGGAGGATGGATCCTTCAGCTCTGCCCTTTGACTTGAATACTAGGTCAGGGTGCCGTGAAGTTCATGTGAAATGGGCAGAGGAGATAAGCAACCCCATGAATTCATTCTGCCCATTTACAGGAGTTTGCTATTAAAACAAACCCTCCAGCTAGTATATTGTTTTGCCTTTTAAAGGGAACTATTTTTCATTGTTGGAACTTTTCTTTTCAATCAAGAATCCTGCAGGAGAAATTAGACCAGCCGGTCTCAGCTCCCCCATCACCTAGAGACATCTCCATGGAGATTGACTCTCCAGAAAACATGATGCGTCACATCAGGTTTTTGAAGAATGAAGTAGAGAGGCTGAAGAAGCAACTGAGGGCCGCTCAGTTACAGCGTACGTAGCTGTGGTTTCACTGGTCTTTTCTGCGCAGAATTAATCCATTTACCAAATACAGGGTTTTACTGATAGCTACTCTTTAATTTGCATTAATCAAATTCATATTGTATTTCATTACCAATACATGTTTAATAAGTCTGTTGTCCTGGAATAAATTATTTCTAAAAAATACTGTAATTAGGTAGGGAAAATAGTTTAGAATACAGAAAAGAATTTAAATAATTTTAGGAGGGCCCAGAACCATAGGTAATATTTTTAATCTTCTCCCCTGCATTCATCTCTAGGATTATGCTAACACAAATATTGCAGAAGACCTTTTGGGGCATTAAGGCAAAGAGTAGAGTCTTTATCTTCTTTACTGCTAAATTTTAGCTTCAGCTAATATTCGTTCATGGTACTTGAATAAATGCTTTTGGAATTTATATTTACTATTTTGGAAAAGGTCAGAGTGTTGAGTTGGAAATCAAAGGAACTAGATTTCTGAATACTCGATTAAGGCATTGCTTGAGTCTCTCCTATTTCAGCTTTTAGGCTGCTCAAACTCTTTTGTTTGAATAGATAATATAGTGAAAGGTATGCAGGGGAAAAAAAAGTGTTCCTCTTACCTCAGTCCCCAGCCACCTAATTCTCACAGTTACACATTTTTCATATATTCTTCCAGATATAAGTATGTGTGTGTATAAACTTCTTTTATACAAATAGTACAGTGAACATACTCTTCTGCATTTTTCTATTTTCATTCATTATATCCTGCTATTTTTCCCTTGCTATTATATATAGAGCTGCCTTACTCCTTTTTTTAAAGGCTACTTTAGTATTTGATTATGTGATTATGCCATAATTTAGTTAACTAGTCCCATACCAGTGGACCCTTCTTGTTGTGATGCTGCAACCGTAATGAATGTCTATATATACATACATTTGGTAACTGTGTAAACACACCTTCAGGATAATTTTCAGGAATTGGATTTGCTGAATCAATTGGAACATATACATTTAAAATCTCAATGATTTTATCTTTGTTTTCTTTTCTAAAACGCATTGTAAATTCTTGTCCGGTATTGCATCTGGGATGGTGTATCAGGATCATCCTTGGACCTTTAAAAATTTCCAGTGTGCTAGTTTCCTATTGCTACTGTGACAAATGACCACAAACTCAGTAGCTTAAAACAACACATATTATAGTTCCTCAGGTCTGAAGTCAAAATAGGTCTCTCTGGGTTAAAATCAAGGGGTCAGCAGGGCTGATTCCTTATAAAAGGCTCTGAAGGAGAATCTGCTTCCTTGCATTTGTCGACTTCTAGAGGATGCCTGCGTTCTTTGGCTCCTGGCCCCTTCCCTGCTTTGACATCACTCCAACCTCTGCTTTTGTTATCACATCTCCTTTTCACTCTCTCTGCCTCCCCCTTATAAGGACCCTGTGATTCCATTGGGCCCAGCCAGGTAATTGAGGATAAGTTCCCATCTCAAGGTCTTTAACTTAATCATATCTGCAAAGCCCCTTTTTACCATGTAAGGTAATAAATATATTCACAGGCTTCAGTGATTAGGATCTAGACATCTTTGGGAGTCCGTTATTTTGTCTAACTCCATATAGGTTTCTGGGCGTACTTAATGGATACAGTCTGGTTCTCTGTATTTTTTTTTTAATGTAGATAACTCTGATATGTACCCTGGATTGAGAACCACTACATATATTCCATGAAAACATATTGGTTGCTTTAGGGTGTTTTTTGAGTTTTGCCGCGTTGGGCAGACAAATATCTTTTAGTCAATCTTTCTGAACTCTTTCCAGTGCCATCAGTTTGCATTTTTCTTTCTCGTATATACTTGTGCCTTGTGCTTTCAATGAAATTTTTAGAAGAAATTGGGAAGAATTTTTCATTCCCACTGCTTCTTTCTACTGCACTAATGTGGTCTTTAAAAAGACTACAGATACCAGAGGCATCCATAAGTGGTGTTTTGATTTTTTTTTTTTTTTTTTCTGGTGAGGACAGAGAAAACTGACCCAAAGAGCAGCAAGTGGCACTTGGTTTGGATGGGGTTTAGAGGATGTGTTAATGACTTTTCCTCATCCATATCCTCTAAGTCTACCTATATCTGAACTTGAAGCTCCCTCCCAGTATTTCTCAACTCTGGTTGAACGTTGGAATCTCCTGGGAAGTTTTTAATATACTACTGGAGAGGCTTCATTCTCAGGGATTCTGATTTAATTGGTTTGGGTGCGGTCTGGGCACTGGTATTTTCTAAACATAAACTTGAAAAAGAATGCAAAATGTCCAGGCCACCTTTGGATCATTTGGGAACCACCTCTCTGGAGTCTGACCGAAAGTCACCCTCAGTTGAGACTGTCTTTGACTAAATATTGCAAGATGCCTAAAGATGGGGAAACATAAGCTGTGACCCCTAAGCCCTAGGGAGCTCTAGGTGAGGGAAGGTAATGGAGTAAATAAATGGGAGTAAATCCAGTCTCTTGAAATCAAGTGTTTCATTGTGCCAGCAGAGGGCACCCAAGCAATGCCATGGTGTCAGTCATCTGGGTCTGGGTCTGTAACACCCAGAGGTGTTGGAACTGGTGCCTTCTCTAAGCCCTGGCTTCTCCATTAATTACTGAACTGCCAGAATGTCTTCTAGCCACCTCCTGGTGACTGACTTTCTTGTCTATAGATTATTGTTTAAGGATCCCCTGCTGATTTCCCCAGATGCTAAAGGATTGCCATTTTCTTTGAAAGACAGCGTTTCCTCTTAACTGATTATCCTAGAAACCTCATGAATCCTCAGTTCTGCGAAGCTTTCCTGTTTATGAAAAAGAAAGGCAACTGGCTCTGACAGCTGCCCTTCTAGTTCTAGAAACAATAAGTACTGCAATGAGCCAATCTTTTGTTTCCCATAGAGCTAGTTAAAAATTCTGCATGCTTGCATATTTGGGATGAAGTAATTTAAATCGTTTTTATTAAAAGTATGATTTCTAAGTATATTCCCAGCATGCCTTCAATTAAAAAGATTTTTTGCATCCGGATTAAACAGCAAGGTTTCTGGTTATATTGAAAACAACGGAGGGATTTAAATGTTTAGTGCCCATAATAGTGTTTAATAATTTTGATATTTTTATTTGAATTTCTAAAATGGGACATTCAAGAGCTTTTGTATGTTCTGTAATGATGAAAATCATTGAATTTTTATCATTAAAAGTCATTATTCGCTAAAACGCCAGACCTTCGTGGAGTTGCTTAAAATTGAAACTACTTTGATGGACTTGGGAGTTGAAAAAGGGTCAGTTTGTGAGAGAGAAGTGGTCAATGCGGCATTCAGCTCCTTCTTAAATTTGGACTTGGCTAATAATATGGAGCAGTAACCTGTAGGATTCTCTCTTAGGTGTGATCATGGCTACTGAGAAATGTGTAGCTATTTTTCAGAAAGGAGAAGTAGATATTATCTTTTTTTGAGATTTTACTTTTCCCAAGTTCGTTGGCTAAGACAGGGAAAAAGAAGGAAGATGGGTAAACACTGAGTTTGTATCAAGGTTATTTTGGTTACTTAGTAACAACAGATTCTGTCTGAGGCAAAATAGAAAAAGGGCAGGAATGTCATATTATATAATTTCTTGGAATGGTGCTGAAGTGTGCAAGAATCCTGCACAGAATAACTTCAGAACAGCAGGGCTCGTGACCCAGGGAATTCAGCAGAAGGAGATTCTAGAGCCCATGAAGATGTCAGTTCCACATTTCAGATTCCTAGGAAAGAGAAGCTGAGTCCACTCTGGGCTGGGAGGTCAGTGCGGTAATAGAGACCTCAGCATGGGGTGGGCTGCTGACGAAGGGATGTTCATCGTAAGTGTGATGCCATCCCAAGAGCCTGGCTGCATACAGGTCTTTACCTGCCTTGTAACTCAGGCTGTGCATGAGTCAACACATGCACACCAAAAATTAGCTTATTTGAAATATGACAGTTGTGTGCTATGTCAATTTCTATTATTTAAAGAATCATAACTTACTGAGGATGTTCTAGTATACTGGGTCCCAGTGTGCCTCTACCACAGTGTACTGTGGGTATGTAAACAATTGTGACAGCCTCCCATAGGAGACTCACCACACTGTGTCTTGAGTTGAGGGGCAACAGGATGGTGCTCAGAGGGTCCCCCATGGACCAAATCTATTTTCTGGACTGGGCCCCCTCCCCTCTTAGCTCCGGCAACGTAAAGAGCTCTGGTAGTTGCTAAGTCCAGACGCAGCTGCAACGTCACTATTTCTTCCACATCAAGCATTTTAGAAAGCAAGTAAGTGGGAATGAAAATACCGAAAGTCCCAATGCCGTTTTTTATGATTTTTATAAATGTAGATTGTTGGTAAACATTGACACTTTAAGTCCAGATTTCATCTGTGTGTAGGAGAGTGAGAACTGTCTCGCAACAGTTCTTTGCCTATAGCACAGGAGCTGGACTGCCATCTTTAAGATTTGGATATGATTGCGTGAAACATGGTTTCACCGAGAACTCTGGCTTTTCAGATTCAGAGAAAATGGCGCAGTACCTGGAGGAGGAACGTCACATGAGAGAGGAGAACCTGAGGCTTCAGAGGAAGCTGCAGAGGGAGATGGAGAGAAGAGAAGCCCTCTGTCGACAGCTCTCCGAGAGTGAGTCCAGCTTGGAAATGGATGACGAAAGGTATGTACGTGTCTGATGAGCCTTGTTTAAAAAAACTAACCAAGTTCCAAGAGGTCTCTTATACCCTGTTAGATGTGGAAGGAGATGGCTTTAAACATTTATTTGTGATGATGAGTACCACTGCGTCGAAGTAGATGTTGAGAATGGGAAAAAAGAAGAGTGACTGTTTTGGTGGTTTTTTTTTGTGTTTTTGTGAGGTTTTTTGTGTGGGGGATTTTTTTATGTTTTTTATTTGTTTGTTTGTGTGATTTTACAAAAAAGGGGGAAAAAGTATGTTTCCAAAGTTATTTGGTGGGGAGTGAAATGGAGGCAGGGTTATGTGTAAAGAGACAGAGCTCGCATTTGTGATGAATTCATCTAATCCTGTGTTATGTCTGTTTAAAGCGTGGAAGTATCCTAAGTCATAGATACGGGTAGGCAAGCAGTGGTACAGCCTGAGGAAACAAAAGCATACACAGGTTGAAAGAATCAGCAGGAGGCAGGTGGAGGTTGTTGAAAGCCAGAGGCCTTGCCTTAACACACTTAGTAACTTTTGAGCTTTTTTGCAGTTACTTTTGAAAAATAATCCAATGCATTTTACCCGCTAAAACCTCACATCAGACCCCCTGATTATCCCGCCAAGAAATGGGCTGAAATAAGAGTCATCCTTTGGTTAATTAGAGGAAGTGGTATCAGCGTTTCTCTCCCATACAGATTTTCTTCCCCTTCCTCTTTTCCTCCTGCTTTGCCTTTCTTCCCCCTCTTCTGTACTTGAGAGTAAGGTTATTCTTAAGATAAGCAACAAATTAAAAAAAGAAAACAAAAAACAAAAAACAGTTCAATCAGCAGAGAAACCCAACAGTTGGGGAATTAGCCTTTCTGCGAACCCGATCATTTCAGCCAGGACATTCTCTGTCTGGGTCAGGGATGCCCTGGCCTTTCACGGTCAGTATTGCAGTGCAGAACGTGAGGCTGAGCTTCCTTGGGGCCCCTCCAACAGGACTGAGCAGCCAGTGTCTGAGACCAGGGTCTGCTCATGGGTGTGATGAGTTGTACAGGCTATCGATGCCAAAACACGTTGTTTGAGAACATGTGGGCAATATTAGCACATCAGCACTCTGTCTCCATTTCTATTATTGAACAGATCCAGTGGGTTAACAAGGCTTTTGATCAGTTTGCTGTGCATGATGGTATTATCATTTCAAGAAAAAAGTCAGATTTTCTATAACGAAGGTCTATATTTTTATAATTAAAAAAATTATAAGAACAGAGTAATGGGTAATGCTATTTAAAACATCTGTGTATCTGTTTCCTCATTTGAAGAGAAAAAAGATTCTTTCTCAAGTTTATATCATAAAACTATCATTCTTAACTCTGGATCTTGCTGATTTCTTTCTATGTCTCATTCTCTCTGAAATCCTTGTCTTCTAAAAACCATTTGGCTGAAAACATCAGCTCAAATACTAAATAACTTATTAACTATTTTAACTGTCATAAGACACAGAGCAGACCATGGGTTAACCTACACAGTACCCTGTACCTGATTTTGAGTCAGACATGCAGTTTCAGAATTTCTTTCAGCCGTGGCGACAATACTAAAGCTATTTCGGGTTTCTGGATAAATACTTTCTTTCAGAACTGATGCTCCCTCCAGAAGGTTTGCTTTATCTTTTGTAGGCCGGATTATTCCAGGTAGAGTATAGCTGCCCAATAAAGACGTCTTCTCTCCTTACTGGGAATGATGATGTCACGTTTGGGAGAAAGAAAATAGTCGGACACTTGAGACGTCTACCAGTGTGTTTATTCCTTAAAGACCAAGAGGCGATCTGAGCTGCCTAGCTGGGTATAGAATACAAGAAGTCTAGCCTATTGCCCCCATGGTGGTTGCTCTAGAGTAGAGGAAAAAGTAGTGCTTGGGTTGAGGGACGCATGTCAGATTCAGGAGCCTGGTTTTCTTCGTGTTGAAGCACCAGTGTAGAAATGACAGTGTTAAAAGTTTCTCCCGTGAACTGATTGACTCTCAGGGCTGAGATTGCCCCTCGGATACAGATGCCTGCACATGTGGCAGTTTCTTCCTTTGGCCGTGAGACCTATGAAGGATAGCTTATCAGGAAGTCTCTCAAATAGAAATTTTTCCTCATCAGCAGTCTTTTAAGTGTCTTTTATTATGTCCTAACATGTGACTGTTTGTTGAGGAAGGCTTGCCTTGTGAGCTGTTGACATTTAGTTCACGGAAAGACGTATCTTTAATCTTTAATTTGATCACATAAATCTCAGAGGGCTTGTATGGATTTGAGTCTTACATAACAATTTAAATGTAGCCATAACAGTGTAGCCCTGTCTGCCCTTCTTGGGACAGTGGAAGTAGAATTCTACATAGCTGTTGTGTGATGGAGAAAAGCCTGGTACTCTATTGTGTGGTGCGGCTCTGTTACCAGGCCTGCATCCTCAGCTCAGACATCGGATTCCCTAACCTGTACTGTACCTCAGGGGAGAGAGGCCTGCCAAGCAGTAGAGCAGTGAGAGTCCATTTTATATGTCTCCTAGCTTACAGCATCACCCTCTAAACATTCTGAGTTTGACCTCAAGTATGTGAGGTCAAATATTTTCTCATAGGAGCTCTCTTTAAGAAATGCAGATGGTTCTGATCGTTCCCACCCCCTCTCCAACCCTTAGGTGTTTTAACGAGATGTCTGCACAAGGATTAAGACCTCGCACTGTGTCCAGCCCAATCCCTTATACTCCTTCTCCAAGCTCAAGCAGGCCTATATCACCCGGTGAGTACATGTTCTCAGCTACTACTGTGACTGATTTCTGGTGCATCCCTGAATGTGTTCCTTCTAGCATATAAAAATCTTGTAAACAGAGAGGATGGTCATGTGTTTTGAGAAACATCAAAACAAATCTCTGTCAAGACCAAGTCTTATAATTTTTAAGCATAAATATTATAATGCCAGCTGGTGTTTTTCTTCAAAAAATTTCTTTTAACCTGAAAGGAATTTACCTCCAAAAACCTTTTTAAAAAGATTGTCTTTGACTGTAATTTTAAGTGCCAATGGATGGACAGAAACCTTGAGTAGATTTCTAAGATACATCACAGCACATCTTTCATGGGTTCTTTTCATTATGTTCTACATACATTATCTCATTTTTATCCCCAGGATAATTAATGTAGGCATCATTTTTCCCCATGTTAAAATTGAGGAAGCAGTCATTCAGAGGTTCAGTAGTTACTGGTCACATGGCCAGAAAGTGGTAAGGGACAGGGACAGGGGTGTCTTGTTTCCAAAGCCTTTTTTTTTTTTTTTTTTTTAAAGCAAGAGTTACCTCCTGATATTTCCAGTGAATTGTGAGTGCGACTCAGCCCTCATAGCCAGGAACTGGCTTTGCTTCTGCTTCTGGCTTTACTCCTCAGAAGTCTTTCCTCAAAGGCATGCTTGTTTTCCTCTGACCCTGAAAACTCTCTCCCTGGGGTCTCTGGCTCCAGTACCAGCACAGTGTGGGGCTTTGAGGCCAAGAGGGCAAGCAAATGATCCAACAAGGAAGAAAGAGAAAGCAGGGGGGAGGGGGTTGGCTGGTGCAGTAAAGGGAGGAAAGAAAAGGTAGCAGGCCAGAGGATCGCGTCTTGTGACTGAAGTGACGAGACTGATTTTCTTGTGCTTGCTGGTAAACAGATTTTAAACAGAGTTGAGGAAATAAGTGGGGAGTTGGAGAAGTGGAAAAGTAGAGAAGGAGTTTCACAGCAGAAAGAAAGGAAGTGACTGCTTTAGTAGGGTGGCAGCGATAAAGGTTGTGGTTTTGGAAAGTAAAACAGCTTCATATTAGGTCGACATCTCATTTTATCTGTCATAATAATTAAAAGCCAGGGATGCACTTCAGATTGTTAAAGGGAAAATGCTGCAGAAATGCAGGTTGCCATAGATAAAATGTAAGGTAGAAATGGCTTGGTTTTGTGAGTTTAGGATTTGATTTAGCCCAGCTCTGTGCTGCTGTGATTTTTTTAAGTGGGGAAATCAAAAGAAAGTTCTGCACAGGCAGCATATGTCCCTTGTTAGCCTCTGACCAAACTTTCTCCTGTCCCCTTGGTTGACTTCCTTCCATCTGGGGTTGACCAGTCGTTGGAGTGGCTCACCAGTCCCTTCATCTGGGTTCAGGCGTATGATTCTCCTACTTTCCAAGCTCTGCTCTCTGTGCTGTTGGAAGGGATGTTGAGAGGTCAGGTTTCTCCACCTAGGACCAATGTGCTCTTTCTGGCATCCAGCAGGTAAAGAGGGACTGTTTGTAAACCAAAAGGATTTTCTGTTGGATCAATGGCCTGATCATCACTCTTTGTTCTTGCTCAAAGGATGTTCCTGAATCTGTTTCTCCTATTTTCCTGTGGCATTTAAGTCTTTCCAAAAGCTTCTCTTCCTAGCTTCTCAGTTTTCCCCAAATAGCACTTGGGTTTCATTACCATGATAAAAGTCTTCTCTGCTTTTGATTTATTGATATAAAAGGAAAGCATGAGTTAGGAAGAAGTGAAATGGAGGGTAGCTTTTATAATTGATGATGATGCTCATTCATATTACGTATAATTTAACGTTCTGTTTGATTTACTTAAACATAAAGAAATCTGTAGAGGTGTGTGATTTCCAGTTCATTAAATGTAATGTTGTGGTCATTGAAACAACAAAAAGCAAAGGTGAGACCTTTGTTGGGAATATTAATTTCTATTGTAACATATTCTGTAGGAAGATTTCATTCCACTCTCATAATTTTGACTTTCATTGCACCCTGTCTCTGGGATGGGGCTTGCTTGTGTTGATAAGCTATTTGGTTTTCGCTTAAACTACAAATAAGTAACACCTAGATTTTTCTTTCTTTCAGCCAGCTTGAGTGAGAACATTTGAATTCTATTTTAAGTTCTATAATATTATCACAGTAGATTTTATCTTCTATTTGGCAGCAGAATTACTCCTAACCTAGTTCATTGCTGTCCTGTACATAGTATAACAGCAAAACCTGAATTTTCAAGGTTCTTTTCACTTTGTTTTTGTTGGAGGAACTTGTGGTTCTCAGTATTAAGAATATATCATCACTTCCTTAGTGGAATTATGTTGTTCTTATAGTTTTCATTTCCAATTTAAGCATTTTGGCTCTTATTCCTACCCTGCCATTTAACATTTTCACTATTATGTTGAACTATTTCGAATCCTGTGTCACAATTTGGTTGAAAAGTACATTTCCTAGGACTTATGAAAGATCCTCTTCTTGATTATATGTGGAGTTATATAAGGGGAGAGTGTTACATTCCAATAATTATTTTTCAGGTAGTCCATTATTTTATGCAGCCTAAGAAAGAGTCATTCCCAATTAGCATATTTTGATATGCCTGCATCAGGGATGGGGAATAATGAAGTTTAAAAAAAGAGTCTGTACCCCACTAGCAGCAAGCACACCCACCACCCAGATCATGGTTACTAATTCTGTTCTCCAATGAAAGGAACTAGGAGAAAGGATGTTTGCAGGGGTGGGGCAGAGAATATACAAGGTGAACCTGGAAAATTTGGTAATGCCAGATACTAAGGGTGTGCTTAAGAAAGAAAAAGACAAGGGTATGTCAAAGTGACACAAAGTAATCGAAAGAGCCTTCATAGGCCAAAACTGGAACAATTCGAGCAATAAAATAAATAATGTAATATTAGATTATAACCCAAACATAAAACAAATATCCGTGAGTCTATGCTGATATTAATAAATGACTGAGTAAATAAATACGGAAGAAGAGACAAATCTCTCATATAGAAGAAGTTCAAATAATTTACAGATACTGAGGAAGTGGAAATAACTCCCTACTTTTTAAGCATGGACTGTTTGTAGGGACTTCCTTCCACACAGTGTGGAAAGTGAGGAAAAAAGAGTAACTTTGCAATGGAGAAACTTGACACATACTTTCTCAGCCAGGTGATCAAGGTCAACATCGACAGTGGCAAGTCACATACCCTTGTAGTGGTATGTACCCTTGATGTGATGTGCTGAGAATGGCATTTGACCTCTGTGGTCTTTTTTCCCAAAACCCAGTCTAACCATGTATAAAACAGCAGACAAATCCCAGTCGAGGGGCAGTCTGTTAATAAAACATCTGATCAATACACCACATGAGAATCCTGTAGTATTTTTGCATTTTTTGTGAATCATAAACTATTTCAAAATAAAAGATTATATAATTTTTTAAAAAGCTAAAAAGAGGTTCAAATAACAGAGAGCTACTAGCTTACGGAGCTTTGAGATGGGCCTTGGAGGAGGTATTAATGAGCTGAAACTTATTGAGCCCTTATACTTGTTGCTAGGCACTCTGTGAGCACTTTGTGATATTAGTTTATTTCATCCTCACAACAACATTGTGAGGTCACTACGGTAATAATTGAGGGATCTAAAGCCCACAGTCACTCAGTGCCAAATGGCAGAACTGGAGTCTGAGGTAATAAGGCAATCAGCTGTGGAGTCTGGATTCCTTGCCTCTTCAAAAGCTGAGCGAGGTCCTGATTGACTATGGGAAAAGAAGTTAAGTCCTGTGGAGATGAGATCTCCTAGGCGAAGGGCACACTCTGAACTGAGATGCAGAGGTCAAAACCAAGAGTGCTGAGACAGCTGTGGTTTTTAACCCTGGCTGCCCTGGGGCCCTGATCCTCACAGATTCTGATCCATTTGATTTGGGGTCGGGTGAGGGCTTTGATAACCACTGACCTAGAACCAGGAGATAGTTTGGAGCCAAATTCAGAAGACCTTTATAATTCCCAGGGAAGAGATTTTTTTAAAAAAAATTTAGGTAGACAATAGGAAGTCTTTGAAGACTCTTGATTAGCAGTTTAACATTATAATAATTAACTTTGTAATATTAGAAAATAGCCTAGGTCTTATTTTTGTTATTATGAATTGAACCCTCTGAGCTTCTCTATCTAGGGATAAGGGTCCATTTTCATAGCCTTTCTCTTAAATTTGATCACTTTCATGGGAAACAGAATTAGGGTTATATTCCCCAAAGAAAACCTCATCTTCCCTCTCCCAGCTGAACAAAGTCCTTGTCATACAAAGAAACATCACAGTAAATGACGACCTTGTACTTAACCCCTAGACCTCCATTTTGTAAATGTGAACCAAATATGCACTATCAGAAATGGAAATATGTCAAATGGAAAGCTACACTAATAGTCAAACCAAGGAATAAAAGAAACCCTTAATATTAGACGGGGAGGGCACAGACAAATTCTAGGACAGGACAACTAAGGATAGGCTTAGTGGCTACACATCCCATTCATGGAAACCCAAAGACAGTATGGAAAAGCACCCTTAACAGCTTCTAGTTTATGTAATTCAGAAAAAGGTAAGTAGAGTTCATTTTGCTTGGCATCAGACAGTTGATCTTAGATACAAAGTGATTAACAATAGGTCCTTCTATCCAAACTCCTCAAATTGCTCCTTTGTTTCCATTTTCATTCTATGGGACTTTGCTTTTTGCTAGATACCCACCCAGGTAGATGCTTGGAACTCAAAGATATAAAGATAGCTACACTTACTCAGGGATAAATAAGTGATGCCCCAACCTCTGGACCATGAGCACCTAACTCACAAAGGCCGGGGCTGCTTAAGCTGCACGTGGGAGTGATGACCAGTTTTGGAATGTTTGAAAAATATAGCTGTTTGGCCCTCAACCCAGATCTGTCTAATAATGAGGAGAGTCTGGGCATGTGTACTTCTAAAACACTTTGGAGATGATTCCCATGTCCTAGAAGAAGACTATGTAGAACATTATAGTGGGCTGGAGGTTGTTTCTTCTTCTAATATCGGTTTCTTTGGGGGCACATTAGCATATATAGAGCTTTGTTTTCTTCATTGGGATATCCTGAAGTTGCAAAGTTCTCAGTGCTGATTTTTGTTTGCCTAATGGCAGGTGTGCACGCACACGCACGCACACATGCGCGCACACACACACACACTCTCACTGTTTTTGCATCATTGTTAATATACCTTTGACACATCCTATTTCTTGCGGCCAAGTTTTACCACTTTGCTCTGTTTTTTTCCACTTTGTTCTTGATTCTTATTGTCTTCCAACTACCTACCTATATCTTAGTTGGACTCCTGGGCAGGGCGTAACTCCATTTTTTTAATTGGGATGAAAACACTTAACATGAGGTTACCTTTTTAACAAATTTTTAACTGTACGATACAGTGTTGTACAGCAGATCTCTAAAACTTATTCTTGTATAATTTAAACTTCTGCCCATAGAACAATTCCCTATGTCCTCCTACCCTCAGCCTTTGGCAACCACCATTGTACTCTCTGCTTCTGTGAGTTTGACTTAGATACCTCATATAAGTGGTATCGTGCACTACTTGTCTTGTCGTGACTGGCTTATAGTAGGATAATTACTTCATCCTTTTCCAACACTTACCTTTTTTTTTTTTTTAATAATAGTCATTCTAACAGGTATAAGGTGGTATCTCATTGTGGTTTTGATTTGCATTTCCCTGATGTTTAGTTATGCTGAACATCTTTTTATGTACCTGTTGGTCATTTGTATGTTGTCTTTGGAAATATGTCTATTCAAGTCCTTTGCCCATTTTTTAATCGAGTTAATTATTTGCTATTATTGAGTTGTAGAAGTTCCTTATATATTTTGGATACTAGCCCCATATCCAATATATGGTTTGTAAATATTTTCTCCCATTTCATAGGTTATCTTCTGTCGATGGTTTCTTTAAATGAGCAAAATCTTTTTAGTTTGATGTAGTCCCACTTGTCTCTTTTCGCTTTTGTGGCTATGCTTTTGGTGTCATATTTGGAAAATCATTACCAAAACTAATTAATCATGAAACCTTCCCTCTGTTTTCTTCCAAGAGTTCTACAGTTTCAGGTGTTAACAATCAAGTCCTTAATCCATTTTGAGTTTTTTTGTGTACGGTGTAAGATAGCGGTCTAGCTTCATTCTTTCGCATATGGATATCCAGTTTTCCCAGCACCATTTGTTGAAGAGGCTACCCTTTCTCCATTGTGTATATCCTCAGCATCTTTGTTGGAGCTTGTATACATGGACTTCTTTCTGGGTTCCAGGGCTTGACTTTTATATTTCTTGTCATCCAGTAGGCCATTCAGTGAGCACACCATGCTTCTCACCTATTTTCATTTTTGTGGGTGACTGAGAACTCTGCAGTTTAATGTGTCCTAGATTGTTGAAGACACCAGATAATTTGAGTTTGAAACGATACTTACAAGGTGTTGTCATATTTTAGGGCTATCATATGCAAGTCACACAGTTGGTTTCACGCCACCAACTTCACTGACTAGAGCCGGAATGTCTTACTACAATTCCCCAGGTCTTCACGTGCAGCATATGGGAGCATCGCACGGTATCACAGTAAGTATCCATGCGGGAGGGGAGGGCAGCACTTTACTCCTGATGCTGGTAGCAGCTGGTCTTCCTTGGGAGACCAGGATCGATCCCCTTTCATGTTTACCTTTCTTTCTTCCTCCCTCCATCAGTTCATCTTAAAACTATAGAGGTTTCCTAACAGGATGATACCGATTTGTGTTGTTGAAACTAAAATCCTTTCCAGGAGGCAAAATTTCAACTTCACTTTCTGTGAAAAATTGCCCGTTGTGAAATGTAATTTGAACCCTAGCCAATGCCTTGATTGAACTCTGGCCAGCTCCTTGCCATAATGAATTAGTGTTGGTTGTCATAATGTCTAAAATATTTATTGTCTGCACCTTCACAGTTCACTGACTCTCAGTCCTCTTCCTGAAATTAGCCTTGTTCCTGGTTTTCTCAGAACCTTCAGTGCATCTGGTTCAGACTTCACTCAGGATTTTCTTTCTTTAGAACTGGTTATTTAGTTGACTAAAAGAGCAGTTGGAAATGTAGTTAATAGGGTTTTGAAAACAGGAGAGGATTTAGGAAAATAGGAGAGAATTCCCAATAAGGGAATCATTAAAAGAAGAACCCTGTTCTACAAAAGCATGTAAGATTTTTCTGAAGGTCTTTTGCTGGTTTGATGGGCTTTGTGTAAAAGCAGAAATGTTCTGGGTTTGCTTTACCTTTCAAGATATTGAAAACTTCTTTGAGTGATAGAAAGGTCTGAGGACATTCATCGGGCAGATAAGATTTAATTTTAGGACTGTCTCATTGAAGGGCCAAGTCCAGTCGTTTAGTCAGTGTAAGTTACATAGTAATTCTGCATAGCTTTTTAATAGGTATAGGTGTAAACTCTACCTCGTTTAAGTTTTCGTTACTAGTTCAGTAATGAAACTGCTGGCCAAGGGAATTGCTGGTTTTTTGTCTGTATTGATGAGCTTTTCACAGCCTCAGCTCCCAGGCAGGCTGTGTTAGAAATGAGCCACTTGTACATAGACTGACCTACTTACTTACTGTTCCTGTCCTCTCTGCAGAGGCCTTCACCACGGAGAAGCAACAGTCCTGACAAATTCAAACGGCCCACACCGCCCCCGTCTCCCAACACACAGACCCCAGTCCAGCCGCCGCCGCCTCCGCCTCCGCCGCCCATGCAGCCCGCGGTGCCCTCAGCAGCTGCCTCGCAGCCCGCCCCTTCGCAGCATTCGGTGCACCCCCCCTCCCAGCCTTAATGCATGTGCTTAGTCTGAATCTCACGTTGGGACTCGTACAGTGGAGCCGTCTACTCAACGCCAAAGGCTTCCTTCCTTCCCCGGCATATTTGGATCTGACTTATTTGCACTGAGGTTATCTAGGCTTCACTATTAATTGTGTTGTAAATGTTTGTCGGAAACGCAGCCAGTGTTGTGGGTTACAACACTAAACAGACGACTTTTCCATCAGTGTTTTACTTGAATCTACATGTACGTCCATTCCCTGGCTGGGACAGTTGCTATTCAATATTGGTAATTCGGCAGCAGTGTGCAGTTTTTCGCTTGGCCCCAGAGCTTCATTTTTTTGGCTTTTAGGTTTGTAAAATAAAAAGGGATATCTTTTTTATATTTTTTTCCCATGAATTTGCAGAAAATTACTGAGCTGTTATTACCACCCCACCCTCATAATGGTGTTTACCAAACATACCAATAATTCAGCACTACAATTCAGACCTTTGAAAATCTAGCTTTCAGGGTAGAATGGAAAGTTAGATGGATCAGTGCCCAAGACAATATACTGTTTAATAGAGCTTTCTACAGATACACTTTTTATAAGGTTATTTTCAGTATATATCAAAATCCATGTCTCTTGTACAAAAGATAGCCTACAGTAATGGATCACATGGCTGTACCTTTTCCACCTACATGGGATGGATAATTATTGTGTATTAAGGTGTGATTCTTTCTTTATCCTTAATGTTAATCTACCGAAACTGGCCCTTTCTAACATGAGTCCATAAATGTTGACCTCCCCACCAGTGGTTGCGATGGCTGGTTAGAACATGCTATTGATTTCTGCTGCAGAAGGCAATGTGACGATTATAACAAAAACAGCTATTTCCCCTTCCCATTCTTTGTGTTCCCCTAAAATAGAGTTTGAACAAATATTTTAAAGGTGCAAAATTATTAGAAAATACTATTTGAAATGAACGTTATAGGACTATCTTGGCATAATTGCCACAAAATACTTTATTGCTTGGCAGAAAAGAGAAGAGGTGTAGCACATTAGCATTGATGACTGCTTATTTCGCCCAGTATAAGCAAGTGCAGTGTGTACAAAGAAGTATATTCTGAATATATTATTTCCATTCATTTAGCACAAATAAATCATTTGGTTTCACTCTGAAGTGGAACACTGTGAGTCACTCATTTCTTAATACTCGCAACATCTTAATTTTGCTTTTCAGCAGTTACCGTTTTTGTACTTTGGTAGTAAAGTAATCTTACCACCTGTGTTTGCATATTTATATATACTGTGGATGAAAATAACTTACTAGAGAATGTATATTTTATGATGAGAATGTGTATCTGTTGGATATAATCAGAGAACTGAAAATTAATTTATCAGTAATTTCTAAGAGTCCATGTTTTGTGACAACCATCTCAAATAGCTAGCTCTTTATTGAACACACTCCTAAAAATAAGGAACCATGACATTGTAGATATTTAATATTGTACAGTATAGAAACCTCCATTTTTGCCTTCAAATGCATATTTAAGAGTTACAGAAAGGAAAAAAAAAAAGTCTTGTTGGATAATAGTGTTTGACTAGCATTTTAAGAACTTGAGAGTAAAAGCAACAATAGGATTTTTCACTTCTTTCTACTTCTACCCCCTAAACTGAGAACTCCAGTCCTCAATTGTTTGGAAGATATCGTACGTTTGTGTAAATTTTATTTATAATGTGTGTGTAATATACATAATCAATAGTACAGTTCTCAAGTAGGGGGAGAAGTTTCACATATTATTGAAGCTTTAGATTTTTGATATGATCAGATGGGGTCAGACCAAACCCGGGGATTTCGCTGACGGCTCACTGCCCCTCTTGGTACATTGCTACTCCGAGGAATTCTGAGAGTAGGCAAACAAAATTTGCCTTCATGGTACAGTTCTCGGTTTTTCTTATAGGAGGATATGGTATATGTTTACAAGCATCTTTTACAAGGTTATAGATTTCTGTGCTGTTGGACAGTGTCTTGCACCAAAACAAGAAAGTCCATAATCTAATGATCTTCCCTCTGCTTCCTGTCAGTTTACCTCCCGAAAGCACAAAAGTCAGAACGTTGCCATATGGTGGATGAAAAAGCACTTGGAGTGAGCAAACAGTCCCTGATAAATGCCTTTTAGAGTCAAAGTTCTTGACGTCCAGACCTCCTGCCGAAATGTAGTGCTGAGTCTCCTAGACTAGTCATTTCATTTAAAAATAAAACCGTTCCTTCAAACAGCACTTTTTCAAGATAAATCTAACTTCCTCTCCCTGCAGACATTCAGAATTGACAGAACAAACACTACTGTTTTGAATGTATGCTGTTTCTTATCCTTTTAAAGTGTTTTATGACCCTGTCTGGAGCTTGTCACACTTGGGCAGTACCTGCTAAGACAATTTCCTGGTGATTGTTTAGCCACCAGGGACCCATCAGATTCCGACCCTGAGCCCGGAGAGGCAGGAGTCCCCTCACCAATGGGAAGCTGCCTTACCTTGGGCATTTCTCACGGGGCGCCGAACATGGTTACTGCCATTCCTGTTGACCACTCGCCCAGGGTAACCCTGGCCTGACTCCCAGAAAGCCTTTGTAAAACCAGTAGCCATCCCGAAGGCAGGCGGGAGCAATAGTAGCTTCAGTAGCTTCATTTTCCTGTCTTGTTGACAGAGACCCTTGGCTACCACTGTGCTGCTAATAGGATAAGTATTCTGTTGCCAGATTACCATGCCTTTTACATGAAACCAAATTAACCTAATACCTGACACCTCTCTGGGCTCTGAACTGCTTTCTTTCATTAAGCATGCTGGCATTCTAGACAATTCCAGAAATTTAGCAGGTGGTGGAAGCATTTAAGATTTCATTTACCTCTGTCCTTTGTTGATTGAAAGGAGTTTTAGATTTTGAGCTCCTGAGATACCACAACCATGGAATGAATGTGTGACCAGAATGTGGCTTTGACACCAAGTGCTGCAGTCCCTTAGTAATTGGCTTCTAACCGATTTGACCAGAAGTAATTGATAGTGTGAATTTTTATTAACTGTTTAATTATAGGAAAATAGAACATGTATCACACTTTAAGCAGATAAGCAGACAGGAGTTTTTCCTGCACGACGCCTTGCTTGTAGAAGATGCCTGATAAGACAAGAAAAAAGCGTAGTAACTTGTGCTTCGAGAGCTCAATATTTTCATCTTAATCAGTACAGAAGAAATATTTCTGTGTAACTCGATCTTCTGTCTAGAACTTGTCTTATAGGTAACCAACACTGAAAATTTTGTAGTGATGACTACCAAAGAAATACTGAGTGAAACAACCTTTAATTTCCAAATTATTCAAGAGCCGCCATTGACGCTGCTATATGAGTTCCATGCTCAAGAGCCACTGTAAGAGATTAAGGGGATTTTAAATGGTTTTTGTTTCTAGTTTTTTTTTCTTTTTGTCTCTTAGTTGTTATTTTTTAACATACACAGCTGTTAGCATAACATTATGGGGAGCATTTTCCAGAATGCTCAGTAGTTGTGGCTAACTGCCAATCCCTGGTTGCCTCTCATTAGGCAATCATAGGAATCTTATGTTCATGAAAGCTGTGGGTGCTGTGTGTGTGCGTGTGTGCATTCATGCCTTAACTCGGGTTACTGCTCAACTTTAGTTCTTGACTTAGTCTGCACCGTCATCTAGATTGTATATCTCGATCTGAACTTCATCCTGGCAAAAACAAAGTTTCAGGCACAACAGTTTAAGAATGCATTCCTCCAGAAGATTATTTGATCAGGTTGACCCTGAGCCTTCTTTGGACTTTATTTGGAATTTAGCATGGAAAGCAAAAGTGAACTGTCAAGCAGAAAGACGTCAACAAGAGGAGAACCAAGTGCTAGCATGTCTTTTGCCTCTGCATACCCATGCACAGTGTATGTTGTTCATGATAGCTTGTCTACAACTTGACTAGATTGGAGTTCTGGTAATAGTGGCAATCTTGACATTCTTGGTCAGAGTTTAGAGAGATGTAAGACTTCCAATTAATGTCTTATTTACTTCTTTATGTTGATTAGTCTTTGATACATGTGCTGAATCAGAAACCTAAATAAAGATAATTTTTTAAAATGTACTTCTTAAGCCTTAAACATTTTCTCTTTCTTTCTGGTCTTTGGGAAAATGAACATTGTTTCCCTCTTGCTTCTGATAGACATCTAGCTTAGATTCTAAGTAATGAAGGCTGCCTTAGTAAACTTAAGAAGAGTTCACAAAATGGGCTGCTGCTGTTCTTCATCAGATGCTGGTTATTGAGTAGATATATTGAGTTTTAAAAAATTCATTTGAGCTCTATGCTTATGATTTGTGCACTATCTGTGGTATGTTTCAATTTAAAACCCTAAACCTAGGAAATTATGGAAAGGAAAGCCACACTCATTCCCAAAGTGTTAACAGGTAAACTTTTTTTTCAGGCTTTGAACATTGTATTTGATACATTAGCTTATTCTTAAGATTTTAAATCTGTCAATGTGGTATCTTCTTCCTACAAAGTGGCCTTTAGAATCAATTCTAGGTTTGAGTCCCAGCTCTTTCACTAGGCCAGTTACGGTTT
This sequence comes from Pteropus medius, assembly GCF_902729225.1. Lineage (NCBI taxonomy): Eukaryota > Metazoa > Chordata > Mammalia > Chiroptera > Pteropodidae > Pteropus > Pteropus medius. The sequence goes on along the minus strand of NW_024344378.1, from coordinate 36,584,427 downwards.
AACCTCTCTGGAATTCAAGTTCCTTACCTATAAAACAATGATATTCTATACCTTGCTAAAATGAGAAAGCCTCCAGTACAGTTCCTCACACAATAAGACACAGACAAGTCCCTTCCACATCCATTCAATGAGGAAGATACTTAGAATGACTATTTGGGGTGGTGTTTTGTACATGTTTCGGGGGAAGGTAGGTGGCTCATCGGTTGCATTTTAGTTAAGCTCCAAGCAATTGGAGTCCACATTCTGTGAGGGAAAGGTACATTACTTAGCAGGATCTGTTTCAGGAGAATAATCTTCAAGAACCCAGTTGTGATCCCATTTTAGGAATTCAAACTGTTTAAACTTAAACCCTTTTCTATATAGAGGTGCTAAATAATAGCCTTGAGTGAGTATTGACTCACTCTAGCTTAAGTAAGATTCCACTTTAAGTGTTAGTTAATAAAATGAGTTTTTAATTTGGCTGGTCAAGTGGTACATTGAAATGACCAAAATCTCAAAATGCTACTCAAGGCAGCTACGTTTTGTAACTTGATGAAAATGCTGACCAGGCAATTTCATCTGAACCTCTGAATTCAAGGCTTGGTTTCATCTGGCAGCTTCAGTTGTCTAATCTGTAATGGAGATAGCCATTCTGATTCCAGGTAGAGTTTGAAGAAAACAAGATTTACACAAAATGCTTCAACAAAGTTTAAGCTGCATGTGCACTTTTTTTTCTTTTTTCTTTTTTTTAATACCTTTTAGAGGCTGTCTGCATGGTGCTTCTAAAATTGAAACGCTTTACAAAATTTTTTGTTTATGTAAAATTCTATAAGGAAATCTGTGTTCTTATTTTAATGTATAGGCTATTTATATTTTTTTAAAAATTGTGGAAATACAATTGTGGAAATCACTAATGTCTAATCCAGGCTTAAACTTTTAAACGTTCTCTTTAGAAATAGACAAAGAAGTCAGTGCATGGTCAATTATGGTTTGTGTCTGATGTTTACGGTGACATGAGAAATTTATTCCTTTCCCTTAATGTTTTCTGTTCTGTCTTACATATCACCCCTAATTCCATATTACCTTAAATGCTATTGAACTAAATATGTTTAGATCTTTTTCCAAACATCTCATTTTTTGATACTCTACTAATGACAGTGCAATTTTCAAGACTATTATCACAAAAAGAGATCTTAGTAATTGATCTTAAAATTTCTTATATTAAAAACAAAAAGGAAAAACCAGACTCAGAAGTGAAATAGGTGATAGAATTAATAGGTAAGGATGTGAAAACAGCTATTATAAACATTCTCTGTGTGTTCAAGAGGGAAGAGGAAAGCATAAGCATATAAGAAAAATGAAAGTATAAAAAAGACCCAAATTGAACTTTTAGTGACCAAAAAATACAATATCTGAAATTTAAATCAACAAAAACTTGTTTTAAGACTTTCGTAGATTTAGATTTGTGCTCTTTAAATGTTCCTGAGGGACTTTAAAAAGGCAACTCCTGAAATTCTAGATAAGTCTAGTTGACTTACTTATCTTTCTCATCCCCTAGGGCTAGCTTTGCCTGGGTTGAACAACTACTGGGAAATTATTAACCTCAGGAACTGAGTTACTACTCTTGTTAGTTGCCTTAATGCCAGACACGAAGCTTCAGGGTGTTAAGGTAGCTAGGTAGAGAGTGTCCAGTGAGCTCAAGTCAGTTTTCTGAGCTGCAGTTTCCTTGCCTCTAAAATAAGAATGAGAAAGAAGTCATTAGGGTTTAACGAACATATTGTTAAAACTTTGAAAAATATTAGGTTCTTCGTTTTGTGACTTTACTATTCCCCATACAATTTCATTAATTGTAAGAATATTTTTAGAAACACAAATTATGCCCGCCATTGTGCATAGTACTGGCAACGCAGGCGAGGGCAAGAATGCTGCGGTTCCTGGAGCCTCTTGGAGCTTAACAGTTTACAAGTATGTTCAGTGTCATGACTGGGGAAACGGAGCAACAAGATCTTTCATTAGAAAGGAAAGGTCAGAGAAGACTTCCGGAGAAAATGATCTTTAAGCAGAGTCTTGAAGAACAGGTGAGAATTAGGTGAAGAGTGGAACTGAGGGAACAGCATGTGTGAAACCAGGAGGTAAGAGCATCCATCCAAGTGACGACGGGGTTCCCTGAAAGCAAACTGAGACAAGGAAGGACCATGTGCAGGAAGTTTCCTTGGGAAGCGATTCCAGAAAGCACAATGAGGACGTAGAGAAAGTGAGACCAGTGAAAGATGTGATGACGAGCCTGTTTGCATTGCGGGCAACTGGAGCTCAGACCCACGGGGAAATTTTGAAGGCGCCTCGGCATTGTACCCCCCGAGAACAGGAATGCTGGGACCTGGATCTACCAACTCCTTTTACTTGTTGGTCGAAAGTGCCCTTGGGGAGAATGACCCCCACGTTCAGATTTTCTGGGTCGCAAATGAGGCTTCCTCGAAAGATTATTTTTTGGCAACAAAGCCAAGGGTAGCACCCCGTGTTTGATGAGGGATGCTGGCAAGGTGCATGCGTGTTTGGTGAAATCAGGTGCACCAAGGGGGTGCGATGCATTGCACCAAGTCTGCTACAGATGGCCTGGGTGCTGAATACTTCTCACTGTCATCTATTGGGTTTGGCCTGAAGTGTTCATGAAAAAACATTTGTTTCCCCAAGAGTGGAAAGATATAACATGTTTTACTTTCCTTTTTTTCTCCCTCAGCTTTATTGAGAAATAATTGGCATAGAACATTGTGTAAGCTTAATGTATACAACATAATGATCTGATACATGTATATATTGTGAAATGATTACTACAATAAAGTTAATTAACACAGTCATCACTTCACATAGTTACAGTTTATGAAAAAATTGGAAAACTTTTTTATTTAAAAGGAGGGAGAGTTTTCTTTAAAAATAGATCAAGATTCTTAACTTTTCTTGACAAATACGGTTGCAGCAGGCCATTGCCCCTCTACACCATGGTGGTCACTCCACCCATGGAGTGAGTATGGGAATATGAGAGTATGGCATTTGGTTATTACAGTGTGGGTCCTGCGGGCTTTTGAGTTTGTGAACCCCTGGCATAGGGCACCTGAGAAATGAAGGAAGATTGGTGTGGCTAGAGCTTGTGTTATGCATGAGAAAGAGAAAAAGGGGAAGCAGTTGGGGTGAGAGGTGAAAACTGAAGCCCTGTTTGGAGCGAGGCCTAGCATGAGTCTAATAATAAGAAGGTGTATGTCGAGTCCCCAAACTGGGTGATGGCTACCTCTCTACTTCTATGCGTTTAACATTCTCATAATAAAATATTCAGAAATGGAGAGAGGGGATCAAGAGATTTTAAGTATGGAGAAGAAGAAGGGAGTTTTGGGAAGGATAGTGCTAGAGATGCCACCACAGGAAATTCTAATTTTTGCAAGAAGGCAGAAGTATTTTATACACCACTCTCCCGAATGATAAACATGGTGAGAAGTTGTACTGAACTAAGCATAAGTTCATGGGTTTGCAGGTTGTTGACTGGGCAACTGAACTGGACTGATTTATATCCTGGTAAAGTTAAACACAAGAGAACATCCTCTCCTTCATTTCCTTTTTGTTGCGATATACACCTTTCCACAGATAATAGGTCTGGCATGCTTGGGGCTTCCCTTTTGCTTGGGAAAGGCCAATGCAGCTGTCCCATGGGGTTCTAACTCTTTAGTAGCAATGTAATGTTACTGTCATTACTTGTGAAACTTTGGGACTGTAAGAGGCTTAGGATGAATTCATGAGTCCAGAAGAAGGTACATCAGCAGTGAGGCTTCTGAAGAAACAGTCTATGCTTAAGCAAGTGTGGAATGAGACCTCCATTCGTACACCTGGGTTTAAGAGTGTGATTAGGGAGAGAAAATCATTGGGCTTTATTTTACTTGGACTTTTCAATCTCTCTGTGGAAATATGAGGTTCAGCTTTTGGGTGTTTTTTAAATTGCTGACCTTTCTCTGTGGTAGGTGCTTATGACTCATTGTATAAGCCTTTCGGGTTATATAATGTGCTAGCTGGTTGGGTAGCACAACTAGGCATCGATCAAGGTGAGATGCAGAATAACAGGTCAGTCCTCTGAGGGTGGGGCTCTGAGATGTGACGAATGATCTATGTGACCGATTTCAGACCTCTAAGCAGCTTCTAACGTTTGTCTCACTAGCTCCAGATCAGTACTAAAGCATAGTAATTTAAGAACATTTTAAATAGCCACATGGGAAGCACATTTCTGATACTCTGAGCTTCATCTCTAAAAGGGTCATCACATCTTTAATCTTGGATATTAAACAAAAGAGTTTAATAAAACTAAATGTAAACAAATGTACGGTAGGGAAAACCTCTAACATTCTCTACTCTCCTAATTTCTTTATAAGGATAGAATTTGTTAATTTAACTAGGTCAGAGTCAGAGTCTAGGAGAGTAAAAATTGAGCTATGGAACCAGCAAAAGTTTAGTTCGATTCTACCAGTACCCAGATTTCCAGTCATCGTCTCTCTCTAATCTTAGGAACCCTGTCTTCAAATTCCATACTCTCATCCGAAAAGAGGTCCTTAATTTCCTTGCTCAAAAAGAAAATCCTTGAGACCAGCCTGACTTAGGCATCCAAAGCTGATTTACTGAGATGTTGTAGCAGCTCAGAGAGGAAAAGGAGTGATTTCATTTGTAAAGCAATTAAAAACCAAGTGATTTTTATTTTGATATTTCTCCGTATGCTTTAGGAAAACAAGTGCCTTAAACTGGCATTAAGATCCTCAATTGTTAAGGCAGTTTTATTACCATTCAGACAAAAGTGCAGTTATTCATGTTACTGGCCTTTTTTATTCATCGAGTGCCCCTCCAAATGTTAGGGAAAAAATACTCACATTTCAAACTCAGAGCCAGGTTTGACCTACAGTATCTATGTGCACATACCCTGAGTTACATTTTTGTTTTTGCATAGTAAATAGAATTATCTATAAGCTTGTTTGAGCCTGTTTCTGTCTCTGAAGGAAAGCTCAGCTTATACATAGAGTGTCAACATTCATCCATTCACCTTGATCTCTCCAAGCTAATCGGTTTCTGAGAATTTTACTTCTCCAGGATTTACCTGTTTGTCAAGTGTGGTTTCAAGGAAACCAAAATAAATAACACATTTGATTTTAGGTGTGGCTTTTTTTTTTTTTCTTCATCAAAACATACTTTTGTTCTGGCTACTTAAGCATTTTTGAGTATAAATGAGAGGATGGGCACTGGAACCTGAGTGCCTGATTTCAGATAACGACTGATATTCAGGTTCCTGGATAAATTGTATAATCACTCGGAGCCATTTTCTCATCTTCTTCATGGAGTTGTGTGGAATAAGTGTGTCGCTATATATGAAGTTCTCACTACGGAAACTTAGAACTTAGGACACGTTAAGCCCTCAATATATGAGAACTGTTTGTATATGTTCCTGTATTCCATGGCTTTACAGCACCAGGATTGTTATAATATTAAGTTCTGATGATAGATGTCAAATTAGCTTGTCATAGCTCTAAGTTTTTCTTTTTCAGTATTCATTTTCTGAAAATGCAATTTTACCAAAGGCAATTTCTTTCTTCAAAACTGACATTCACTTTTCTTAGCAGTAGTAGTGTGTGAATGCTGCATCTTAAATACGTAGGGTTACCTTTCAGAACTTAGTTCTGAGTATTATATAATCTCATTTGGAGTGCTAAATTTATGTGCTTGATTCTTATCAAGTTCCACCTTGAAAATGTGATGACATATCTGTCAGGCCCCGAACTGAGCAGAACTCTTCACCTCTTGCCTGTATCAGCCATACAACTTTCCCTCAACTTGCCCAGAAACAAACTGGGTCAAAATTGAGTCAGATGGCACAAGAACTTGGTAACTGTTCTTTGTCACTTCCTCCTTACTGTCTATGCCCAAGCCATTCTCATCTCTTTAAAAATACTCAGCCTATTTAGGACCAGAAGGTAATTTCCTGATAAATATTATCAAGGACTGAAGGGCAGTCCTTCAGGTGCATGTTGCCAGTTAACCTTCATTTATTTGAACCTCCCTGCAAGAAGCCAGGCTCCTTTCCTCAAAGCTGCAGTCACATGGGACCCTGTGTATTCCACAAAGTGAATACAAGAGCAGGCTCTATCCCACTCTAGCAGTCCTGTCGAGGGATGATTGGAGTCCAGAGTTTGAGGAACACTTCTTTCTGCTGCTCTGATGGTGCTTGGAGAGGCTTTGAGTTTGTGAAAAGGGAATGTGTTGGTTCCTGAATTTTGTTCCTGAGTTTTCTTATCAGCTTCACTGACTCCTTTCAGCATTTATTTATCAAGCCAGGTTCTACTTAATAACAAAAACTCAAACCAGCTTCTTGAAATGGAATGAAGGAAAAATTACTTTAAAAATAGCTTGAATACATCATTCCATAGGATACTTTTTAATTCTTATACTCGATGGCGATTCTAAACTGCAACACTTTTGGAAATTTAAGAAATAAAGGCAAGAGATCTGCCCCCAGCAATAAAAATGGGTATTGTAAAACACGTATTACATCAGAATGAATGGAACACAAGGAATTTGCCAAAGTGACGTGGTTTGAAGTAAGACACTTCCATTTTACTATTTTTAATTTGGAAGGCCCCAGAAGTTAAAAAGTCCTCCCTCCCATCTCCTTCAGTGTCTGAATTTTCCTTGTTGGACCTTTTTATGGGTTAAGAGCTACGATGTGAGAGGCAGAAATTTTATCCCTGGGAAGGACCCATTTCTCAGATTGCAGTAGGGTGTGTCAGAAAGTGCATAAACTGGGCACCTGAAGAGAGAGTTTCAAGTCTCCTTTGGCCACTCACTCACTCGCAGTGGCCTTGGACCAGTTCTTCAACATCTCTTGGCATCAAGAGTCTAGCTCTGTGCCTGATACATAGGAAGTGCTCAAAACTCCTTATCTTCCTGTATCTTAGCCACCCAAATTACCTAAAGCACAAATCTGGGCAGCCTCTTGGATTTCTTGCAATCTCTCTCAATTCTAGCCGGGCACTACATCTTGCCAATTTGACTTACTAAATGCTATTTAATCCTGCTTATCCTCTCCATGCCTGCTGCAGGCCAGTTCAGTTCTTATCACTCACTCTTCGACTGTTGTAGGAAATAGTTTCCAGCTGATTTCTGGTCTCAGGTCCTGCCCCACTAACCTCAACTCCACAAATCTTTCTAGAGGAAAGTTGACCATATCTGGCCCCTGCTTAGAATAGAAGCATTAATCCTGTCTTGCCTATAGGATGAAATCTTTAACATAGTACAAATAGCAAGCACATAGTTCTTACTCTGTGCTCTTCTAAATGTTCCCTGCACGTTAACTCACTCAATCCTTGTGACAAATTTATGTGACGATCTTTAGTTTATAGGTGAGAAAAATAAGGCACAGAGAGATTAAATAACTTGGTCAGAGTTAAACTGCTCGTAGAAGATGAAGCAGAATATTAAAATTTTATGTATCCCTGCTTAGTCTCTGGTCGCTTCTGCCTTGATCTTTATCCTTCAGCAATGCAAGCTACTTGTAGTTCTCACTCCACCCTACCCGCACCTCCTCCTCCCTTTACTTTTGCTTCTGTTAATAGCTCAGCCTGGAATGCCTTTTCCCCATTGACTCCTTGGCAAATTCCTACCTCTCCTTTCAGACTTGGCCCTGGCATCACCTCCTGCATTAGTCAGTCTTCCCTGCTGTGTTGCCCTTGTGCTGTGTGCACACCTCCAGATAGCTGCTTTGTGTTAGGAATGGGACAGACAATGGAAACCAAGATCTAGAGGTGGTCTTCAGGATCTTATGTTCCTTTGGGGAAAAGGCAAAAAATCCTGGAGCAGAACAGCAGCATGAGCATTCCAGGAAAGGCAAGCACAGGGCACTTTCAGGGGTCATATGCCAGTCAAGGAATCCAGCCTGGAGTGTGGGGAAAGCCCTCCCAGAGGACGTAATGTTGAAACTAGGAACTCATAGATGGAAAGAAATTCACAGCAAGGAACTAGGGGAAGAAAAGGTTTGCCAGACAGAAGGAATGGCATTTACAAGCTCCAAACCAAGACATGGTATGTTTGGAGAAATTGTTGAGTATGTTCATCTATTTACTTGTTTCTCCCACTTGGCTGAGTTCCTTAAGGATATCAAGTCCTCTCTGCCTGGCTCGAGGAGGTCTCAGTGGATGTTACACTGGAACCCAAACCCTGGAATCTCTGGGTCCTTATCTCCCCATCTGTTAAGTTCCCTGTAAGGAGACTGCTAAAGTCCTTTGGAATTTCTGAGATTCTGTGACCACATAAGGAGAAGAAGGCAACCAGAGGGCCTCAGTCTGAGACCTGCCAGAGAGTCCTGGGAATCTCAGCTTGTAAATAGCACTGTAGTGTCTGTTTCCTTTGTCACATGGCATTCCCAAATAAGGCCATATTCACAGGTTAAGACTGGTTGTTAAGACTTGAACATATCTTTTTGAGGGACACAATTCGACCCACGACAGCTTGTAAGTGGTGGGGCTGTGGTTCTGAACCCCTCCTTAGTCGTTGGCAGAGTGGAGTGTTCATGCCCCAGGGACCCAGGAAAAATGACTCACTGAGAATCTTAAGAGAATGTTTATTTGTTCCTAAGTTTATCTTTCGAAAATGTCTATTTGTATTATGATGCACGTAATATATTTACAATAGTCTGTAAATATGTTTTATAAAGATACACATATTCAGTGGATACTCAACGATGTTAAACTAACCAGAGTATTAAAAAAAATAAATTAAGGCCCTGTTCCTACTCCCTCTCATCCGTCCAGCACTGGATTATTACTTTCTCTTTTTGACAGTGCCTCAGCAGAAAGACACTCTACTGTGTGAAGTTTGTAGGGAGGTTTTCCAACCTCCCCAGCCCCAGTATTTAGTTGAAAAAGAGTTTAGTTTGAAAAAAAGAACAGTTACCAGGCCCGAGCCAGGGTGAGGGACAGCTATAACCTTAAGAATGAAGTAATTTAATCAGTATTTGTTCCCTTCAATTTATATCTTTATATATTTCAATAACTAATTGTCAGTTTTCTTTTAATACTTGGTACAGAGCCAGTGTTTAATATAATTTAGGTCTGAAAACACGCTGTTAATGGTCTGAATAATTTGATGTTAATTGCTGAAGGCGGGGAAGGTATACACTGGACTTTATTGAAATATAGCTTTTTACAAGAGGAAAGCCACTACAAATCAGTAGCTAGGTCATGATTACACTTTCATTCTTTGGACTTCAATTCTGCAGCTTCCGTTTGATATTTGATACAATCCCACGATCACCCACCTCCCCACGACACACACACACACGTAGATACACTGCCAGAATTGTTTTGGGATCCTGAGGGAGAGAGGCTGATTGCTCACAGGTAAACAAATCTCAAAGTACCGATCATGTACACTTGAAAATCCATTTGTTTATATATATTAAATATGGGGGAAGTCAATTAAGCAAGGCAAAAATGTCTAAATTTGAGAGGAGATTCAGATACCCATGAGAAAGCATTACTCAGAAGAACAAAGGATAGTATAACATTAAATGAGTCCTGTCATTTTTCAACAGAGTTAAACAGTAAGAATATTTTTGTTAGTTGATTGTTGAACTCTTAGAACATTTGACATAAAGATCCATTGATTGTGGAAGGGCTGATCCCCTCTTCATAGAGTCTTTGAGCTCCTATGTGGGACTAAGTACGTTTTTGTCATAATTTATCCCACCTGTGTCTGTCAGTTCCTTTCCACTTGCCTCCTCCCATGATGGTCTGGCTCATGTTTCTTCATAAAGCTCTAAGCCAGTTATTAATAACAGTCCAGTGACTCTCCTGATCCACCTAGGAGCATATGGTGTTTTTCACACAAGAGAGAGATCATCTCCTTGACTTTGGACTTCTCTTACTGAATTCTTGAACAGTAAGTTTTTTGGTTTTTAAAAATCGTTGCATTTTTAAATGTTGATGCAGGAGGGAAGTTTAGTGTGACTCTTGTTTGCTTCTGGTAGAGGGAGACTATAGTAAGTTAAAACTTAGACTCATAAAGCCTATTTCCCCTCCCTGCATTTCAACATCTCTCTAATTTTTTTTCAAGTTGATTACAAGATAGATTAGTGAACTATAATTTTATTTTTCCCCTTTCATTCTGGCTAAATAGACAGGAGGAGACCCAAGGATGAATAATATCTAAATTACTTGACCATGCCTTGTGGCTGTGCTTGATATTCCCGTCTCTCTGCGTTTCCTCTCCAAATAGAAGATTTCCATGATTTCAAAGAGAAATTTCATATATGGAAAGTATTCACAGGAGAGTGTCGGACAGACTTGGGCCATGTCACTTTTCCACGTTTGAGACTGGGATCAGAGAGGGCTCCCGCCCGTCCCATGATTCATTGCCTTCTTATTTTAGCCAAGGGCTTTGTCTTTGAGGTCTTTTTATAATGGTTGCTTCTGAGAGTCCTGCAAAGTAGGTCACTGTGTTTTCTGCCTGGAAAGGAGGCTCCTGACACCCAGAAAGGCTGATACCCAGCTTGGTTCTCATGAGCAGAGGTGAAACCTGCACTCCAGTTCTTCTTCAGCACGATAGACTAATACAGTTCTCTGTTTTGGTTACGTATGTTCAATGCCCTTGAACATGTCCATCGGACTTCTAGATAAAATGTATAAGGGAGGCATTACAATGACTTGGTAGGAGGCAGGTGCTGGCCTGGCCTTGAGCCTTGGCTTGGACCACTAACAAGTTATGTGACCTTACACAAGTATTCAACTCTCCGAGCCTCAGTTTCCTTGTTTGTGAAATAAGAGTCATCACCGTTTTACAGGATGGTAGAGTTTACTCATAATGTGTAAAAGGGGCCGAGTTTGGTAACATTATTTAGGAATCCTTCATTTGAACCTTCTTAATCATCTCTCATATGTTTCCAATTCAAACCTACAGCCTCCAATGTGGTCATTGGTGAGAAACATTAATCTATATTGTAGAGACAATAATTGGCTTTTATTGCTTTTAATAACTTCGTCTTTAGGATGGTGAAGGCTGTGTGAATGCTGAGGATGAGAGCATGGGAGGATGATGTATAGTTTGCAGTTCAGGACATTAGGCTATAGCTAAGAACAACGATGGTAGGAGGGAACCTTGCAAAACAATTTCAAAGCATAAGCTACTGTCTTAATAAACTTACCTGCTCCACTGAGCAGCATTCTAAAATTTTTCTTTTGGTTACATGCTTCTATGATTCCAAAGGACTGGTTTGCTGCCTTGCTAGATTTAATTCTGTGTCTGGATGACACAGAATGAAGGGCTGTCTGAGAGAATACCTGCTTCCCAAAGTGTTACCCTAAAACTTGGGAGATAGGGTGAGATTTTTGTTTTCCTCTACAAGCTTTCATTCTACAAATGTTTATTTAATTTGTACTGTGGGCAAAACACAGTACTATTTTAGCAAGGGGGCAATACACTTTAAATTATAGAAGATAGTTGTTTCATGTTATAAGTCAGAATGGGTTTGTTCCATGATATATGAAAAGCACAGACAGGATACTGTAGGCATTCCACAGGGCCTTCACACCCGAAACTTACTCGCCAGAAACGAGCATGATTGGTCAGACTTCCTTTCGGAAGGCTGTTACGTCCTTGGAAAATGATTCAGTGATTTTCAGGGCTTCTCCTTGGGTTCACCTTCTAAGTAATAAGCTTGTGAGGCATAGAGGAACAACACCTTAAAGTCACGGCTCACCCTTGCTCCCACACACATTTAAAATTTTTTTTCCTTATTTAGTTCCAAGCCTTACGCGAAATGCTGAAAATATAATTTTGCCTTTAAAGAGGTCACTGACATTCATTTATTTTGAAGTTGTGTTCTCCAACCTAGCCATCTACCTTCTAAGATAAACTTAACTCCAAATAACATTTAACTAGTTTCAGAGATCACATCTGCACCTCAATGGATGAAAAAAATCACCAGTGAGTTTATGCAAAGCAGCGCATGTGCAGACCGAGAAGGTAGTTTAAAGGGTTTGGTCAAATGCTTTTGAAAACTCAAAAAGTCCCAGAGATTCTCTATTCTCTTCCATTCGCCACCCCCCAAAACTAGGAAGACACTTGTTTGGATATATAAGTTCTGCAGATGAAAAGGTAAAACCTAACAGATACCCTCAGTCTCACTCACGCTTCCTCATACCATGGAAGGACGAGAGTTGGATGGCATTGCTGTGTTGAGACTTCCTGTTGAAATCCAGCAGGACTGGTGCCCAGCCAGGACTCTGGGCAGTTCATCTGGCCTTGTAAGAGTACACTACAGCTGTGATTCATGGAGAGGGTTGGGGAGCTTGGCAGGGAGAAAGTAGAAAACTTTTGATTATTTTTGCTCTAGAATATTTCTTAATGTTAAGTGCCCGTAGCTAAGTAATTGATGTCTTCTTAGGGGCAATGCCCAATCTCCTATTTGGGGTAGGAATGTGGTAGCAGGAAAGCTCAGCCTTCAGAAGTCTTGGTAGTGGATGATTAAGAGGAGATGTTTGTTCATGTGTTGGAAAATTGTTTATTTTAGGGCCAAAATATTTACTTAAAACATTTGAGGCATGTTCATAGATGGCTTGAGAAAGCCCAGACTGGACAGGCATTGATATAGAAAGCATGAGAGGTACATTTGAAGAGACAAGAAGTGCAGTGGTTCCACACGAGTCTGACCCCACTGTCCCCCTGGGGATCAGGCTTTTTTCTCTGAGTCACTAATCTCTCTTAACTGTAGTTGGGCTGCAGGAAAGTGGCTGCCTTTCTGATTCTGCCGCTTCATCGTGCCAACCACTATTTTATCCAGTGTCTGGCAGCATGCTGGGCTCTTGCCTTACCTTCTTCCAATCATGAGATACTGTAGTGGATAAGGCTTTGGAGCCAAACAGACCTCCATTCAAATCCCTGGTCATCCCTGCTGTGTGATCTTAAGTAGCATACTTAACTTCTCTGGTCCTCGGTCTCTCCAGCTTAGGAAATAGGAGTGTCAATAACTCACCTCATAAGGTTTTACGAGATTAAAATCAAAGCATGTTTAGGCCTATGTCTCTAACGAAGGAAATAGGAGTGTCATAACTCACCTCATAATGTTTTACGAGATTAATATCAAAGCACGTGTAGGCCCTTCTTAAATGTAGTTATGAATAAAAGCCTTTCAAACCCCTATAAGGCAGGTGTTATCTCTGTTCTCCAGATGAGCTAGCAGGTGAGATTAAGTGCCTGGTCCAAGACTACCGAGCTAATACCAGCCAGACCAAGATATAACACCAGTTCCATCTGACTCCAAAACCCACCCTCCTTCCCTACTCTACCTTGCTGACTGACCATCTGTGGCAAAGCACGTTTTTGTTTTTAGCCAAAGTCCACTTTGAGTTTGCCCTGCCAAGTTTTCCAGTTTTCACCTCCTTTATTCTGGACTCTCTGGTCTTATCTTGGCCTGAATCAAAAAAGTTGGGAGGTGATGAGGATAAAACATCTCCAGATAGCCAAGTCTAATGAAACATAGAATCTAGTTTATCAGAAATGTTAAACAGTTCCCAAAGCAATTATGATAGTAGCTCTGAAGAAGAGTAACTGTGTGACCTCAGACAAGTTGCTGTACTTCTCTGGGCCTCATTTGTCAATGAGAAGTTTACAAAATCTCAAATATCTTTTCCAGTGCCAACATTTCTGCAATATCCCAGACCTTTCACTACTGTTGTTTTTCTTAGCTGAAAAGAGAAAAATCTCTTTGAAATCCTGTTTAATCAGAAAACAAAGTACAACAACAATCATTTAAGTATAATGCCATAGGTCATTTATTATGATTCTCATTCGAGCTTTTTCTCATACAAGGTTCATATGATTGATGAGTTAATTTCTCAGATGCGTGTTAAACTCCCTTTCTCACATAATGCAGCTTTGGGCAGAATTAGGTAGAACCTTAATTAGTTCAGAAAATGCAACTTGAACTTGAATTTTAGGTCCTTACAGAACATACAAAATTCATTTACCATCGAATGTGCCCAAGTTTTAATTTAACTTCTGAATGACTCAAATTTGAGGAGTTTACATGTCCTGCCCTGGCATACCAGCATCCATTTCTGGAATCTTAAGGGGACAAATCTCCATTATGCTGTAGAAATGGTAGACATTGCAACAGGACACTCCTGTTCTAAAACCTGTAGGGCTGGTGCCAAATTTTTGGTGCCTTCCAACAACTTGGCTTGGTTTCCTAATTACTAGCAAAATACAAAAGCAAAAACATCAACAAGACACAATTACCATGTGATTTCTCAAGTGTCTAAAAGAAAATTTTATTGAACATAACTTTTATGGGAAGGAGACCTTTTCCATATGGAGACAAATTGAAAGCACCCCACTCTGGGATTTTATTTTTTAAAAATTTGCTGGGAAAAGTAGATTAAATATATGTTTTTCTTGTAATTGTCATTGGAACAAAATGACCTTTCAGTCTTCCAAGAAAGCTTCTACTTTATATGCAGTTATTATGAGGCATTAGGATCTGGGATGGGTAAGGCCATCCCTACTTTCTAGAAAAACAGCAACTATCAGTGGGGTGGTACATGCAAACAAATCACCATAATACAGGGCAGCGAGTTACAATATGTTACAGACAAGTGGGCAATAAATTCTATCTGAGGAAGTCAGGGTGGATCACAAAGGAGGTAACACTGGGTTTCAAAGGATGAATAGGCGTCTGACAGTTTTGCATGTTTAGGTGCTTAAAGAGAGCCTGAAAATATTGATTCATTCAAAGGGTACCTTCTAGGAGGTAATATTCTAAGTGATAATTAATGAAATTAGTCACCATCGCTTATTAAATGTTTACTTGCTAGGCAAAAGTATTATCTCATTTAATTCTCGTACTACCCTACGAAGTAGGTACTATTATTACCCCCATGTTAAAGGTGTGCTGAGGCACAGAGAGTTAATGTAACTTGTTCAAGGTCTCATGGTAAGTGATAGATCTGAGTCAAACCCCATTGGTCTGATTCCGGATCCATCTCTCAATCACCACGTCCCAGAAGCATTCTTGTTATTTCTCTGTCCAGCTAAGGTTAAGGAGGCCAAAGGGAGAAACTTGTTAGTCATAAGTTGATCTGTGGGTAGATAACAAACTAATAATAAACAAGAATAAAATTGCAGGTAGTAAAAGCTAATGAAAAATAGATTTTAGAAAACTGTTCTTTGAGCTAACCTGGTTGCTAGACAGCAAGCTCCTAGCGGTGGTTTGTGAATGTCTCATTTACAAAGAGCAGGTTGTTTTGAAGTGAATAATTAACAACTGCTGTTTTAAAGATACTCTAGCAAATTCAGGGACATTAGGCCCACAGGGGTAACTGCAAGACTGTCCAGTTCACTGTTCGACCAGCAGTTCACACATGCACAAAGGAGCTGGACTGCAGAGGAAGAGTGACCATTAATGACATGTGGATATTTCCATTTTGATACAGTTTCCATTGTAATACGGGTCTTTTCAAAAGTGACTTTTTATTTGAAAACATTAAAAAATCCATGTAGTTGAAAAAGGGTAGCATCTGGGGACTGGAGTCCTAGGTTAGTAGTAGCTAGGCTCCAACATAGAATACTCAGTATCTGGTGAAGTGGCTCTGTCTCCCGATAGCACATAACATGGCCTGGCACATACAGAGACCCTCAATAAATGATCGTTACGATACTTTACTTAAATAACCAATTAAGCAAAAATGGACAGATCTTAATTGTCTCATTTTCAACATGTGTCTCTAGGGAACTTCTGTCAATATTATCTTGACTATTAGATATTGACAGAAACAAGAAGTAAGATTAGCATATTCTCGTCAAGAAAGTATTTTTGAAATGTGACTCATGTGTTTAAGACTATAAACTCAAATCCAACGAAAAGTGTTTTTCTTTTGATTGTAAAAGAGACTTCGCAACGTATGTTCTGTTCTTTGCCTTGACCAAGAATCCATACCTAAAAAGGGGAAAAAATAGAAGTTGAGAGAAATTGAGTAAAGGGTGATATCTTAGTACTAAGAATAGTTTTAGATAATAGAGGTTTCTTGTTTATTTTGTATTGCTTTGTTTTTGTTGGGTGACCAAGCCATTTAGCAAATGTACTCTTCTTAGAGTCTCAGGAGTTAGTTGATTTGAGAAACCCTATTTTATATAAAAACACAGTTATAAGCTGATGTCAGGGTGAAGAACAGAGAATACAATGAAGTTCAACTCCCAGAGACCAAAGGATACTGCTACTCTCCATTTGCCTAACTTGCTTTGTGTTCAACCATTCAATAAATAGCGAACAGGTCAATTTCATTTAGTTTGTTTGGATTCTTGATGGAGTCAAAATAAAAAATAAAGGTAAGTTTTTAAGACTAGAGAAGAGAGTATTCATTGTATTTTCAGTACAACATTCTATAAAACGATGAATTGATTCCCAGTGCCTTTTGGAAATGAGGAAAAGAAAGGTAGGTCGAAGCTTTCAAATGGGAGGAAAATTATTTGAAGTCTCCTAACTCGTTTGAAATTTATTTATATTTTTGGTGCTTGTTTTATCCAGTAAGGAATCTTTTTTTTTCCTGAAAATCGCTGCTGTTAAACAATTTTTCCCTAAAAGAATGTCCCTACAATCTCAAAGAAAAAACATTTGATTACTGAGCTTTTGGCTAATATAAATCAAAGTTCTGTGATACTCATGATTTTAATCCACAGTAAAATTTGAGTGTGTTTGTAAACTTGTGACGAACAATGATTTATGACATGCAAACAGACCTAACATCAAGGAGGAAAACCAAACAGGAATCACCCACATTCCTGTTTCTCACGAGCATTTTGAATGAGACAAAAACACGTTCTTTTCCAAAAGTGAAATTATTATAAAAGACCAGGCTATAATCTTTTGTTAAAGGATTGGTTTGACAAAGATAAAATCAGTATATATTTTAAATACATGGAGAAGGAATAAGGATAGCAATTATGGGACAATTTTCTTCAGTTTACTAAAATTACACAAATAACATGCTTTTAAATGAAAATGTGAGAAATGGAAAAAGCAAAGGAGAAAAAAAATCACACATAGTCCTTCCACCCAAATTCAACTGCTATGGGCACTACTGATATTTGTAGGTATCTCTGTCTTCTTTTCTTAATATTTCAATTGTGAAGTCTAATATGCAGAAAAGCACATAAAATTTCTATTTACAGTTTACAAGTAGTTAAAAAGTGATTGCCAGTGTAACCACACCCAGAACAAGAAACGAAACCTTGCTGAAAGCTCCCCATCCCCACTTATCCCTTCCCTTCCTCTCACGAAACTCACCGTTATCCTGATTATGTTAAATAATCCCTTGCTTTTCTTGATAAATTTACCACTACACAGTTGCCACCCATATATGCACCCCTAAAACCATGTGCTTAAAAAACTCCTTTATTTTTTAATTATAGTCGACAATATTCTATTAGTTTCAGGTGTACGACATAGTGATTGAACGTTTACATACTTTACGAAGTGATCACCACAATAAATCTAGTAACTATCTGTCACAGTACAGTTATTATATTAATGACTATATTCACTATGTTGTACTATATGTCCCCTTGACTTATTTTATAACTAGAAGTTTGTGCTTCTTAACCTCCTTCCCCTTTCCTGCTCATCCCCTTATGTCGCTGGCAACCATCAGTTTGTTCTCTGTATCTATGAGTTTCTTAAACCATACACTTTTAACTGTTTTTCTACTTTACATAAATACACTTACACTGTGTTTTCTTTTGCCCTTTGCGTTAAAAGTTTTTAAATTACGTTTGTAAAATGCACCAATCTTTGTATGTAGCTGTAGCTTAATTTTCATTATTGTATAGTATTCCATTATGTGAATTTATCTATCTATCCACTAATAGGCATTTGGGTTGTTTCTAAGTTGAAAATATGAATGATATTTGGATATGCGTTCTGGTGTGGATATCTATGCACTTCCTCAGAGTATATAACTAGGAGTGTAATGGGTGATAATAAGATATGGATTTTAATCATATTTAAATATTTAAACAATTTTCTAAATAGTGTTTTGCTCTTTTATAATTAATTCTCTCCTCTATTTTCTAATTTGTTCAAAAAAGTGATAAAAATCTTAAAATAAAAAATTTATAGCAGACATGCAACCTCATGAATTATATTCTCTTACATAGACAGAGAAGTTTTGTTTTTTCATTATCATGGTAAATATTGATGCACACATATTTAAAATAATTTTCAGGGAATTTTTATTGGGTTATTTTAACATTTAACACTGTGTAGGTTTAAGGAGTAAAATATATTGATTTGATACATTTATATTGCAATATGATGGCCACAGTAGTATTATCTAACACCTCTATTGGATCATGTAATTTTTATTTTTTCTAGTGTTGAGAACAGTGAAAATCTAGTTTCTTAGCAAGTTTAATGTTTATAATAGTTTTCTTGTCTATGACTGCAATGTATTAGGTCTCCAGTCCTTATTTATCTACTAGTGACAGGTATATACCCTTAAATAACATTTCTCCCATCCCCCTACCCAGAAATTGTTGTTTTAAAAGTGTGATGAATGTTTGCCCTGCCATCAAAATCCTAGAATTCGGTTTAAACTTCTGTTAAAGGTGCAGTTTTTGGCTATACAATTCTGTTTGATAAATTGTAATTAAAGTGTCATATTTTCCAAATTCCGCTCTGCTTGACTTCTTTGAGAATATTTTAGTTTCTTCATGCAGGCTCCCTGCCCCTCAACTTCGTATACCACCTCGCTGTCCAATAAAACCTTTTAATGTGCTTTGACCCAGGAACCAAGGTTGCTAAGAGACCACTGGTGCTGAATCCACTTTGTTCTAGCAAGAGCAGACAAAACCAAGGGCCAGTGTTACATGCCAAGACCTGGGATTAAGTCAGGTGAGAAATGGGTTTCTATTCACTCTTCAATCTCTACCAGTAGTCTGGTCTTTCCCTCACTTCCTATTTCAGTCTCTCTCTTACTGTTGTTGGAGAAAATGAAATGTACCTCTCAGAGCACAAACAAAAGAAGCACAGCTGGAGGCTGTGGTTATGAGACAAAGAAAGTTACTTTGCAAACTAATGTATTATTTTTACTCCTTGTTTCTGTAACATAGGCAAACGAAATTGTTGAACGTAGGGGAAATTCTAGGTGTTTGCTGGTGATTGCTGTGTTATTTTGGGGCACATTATTCCCTCTTTTAGGAATGGGGCTAGTTATTACAGAAATCAATCAGAAATTAAGCAGGAGAAAATGACACTTGTATAAATCTCATCTATCTCTCCCTTTCTCTCCTCTCTTAAAAACCAACTTGCCTTTATGGTTTTTGAGTGAATACAGCAAAAAATATTTTCCTACCTCAATCTTGCCACTTTTTAAAAGTATTGATGCTCGTTTTGATTGTACATAAAAGATTTTGATGTGTTTGAAAATTATTTGTCTTATTCGACCTTGCATTTCTGAAAAAGGAGTTAATAATGGTTCTAAACTCCCTTCCTGACTGGCATTTGGTAAAATTTCCAACAGTGTGCTAAATCGACTACAAATTAATACTTCTAAAAATTCCCTTAACACTTTTTAAAATTCTAGCCATTTTTTTTAACTGTTGAATTAAAACAGAAATGGAGAGGAAATTAACTGATTGATGTCTTATTAAGTCATCAGAATATGAAAGAGAGGCTCTTGAGAAAATATCAAGAAAACGAAAATGACCTTTTGCTGTCTAATTAAAAAAAAATTTCACCTGCCTTTTCCCATATCTTCAAATTCTTACTTCCTAGTGATACCTACTGTATAGGTTGGAAGAATGGTAATTTCATTGATGCCATTGTAAAATAATGTAAATTATTTAGATAAGATTTTAAAGGACTTAGCAGATAAAATTATAAATGATTAGGAAGATAAGACTTTCTAAATACTGATAACATGAAAAAAGAATAGTCATTCTGATAGTTCCTTGAGCTGTTTCTTTTCTTTTTATTAATTTTTAAATTGCAGTTGACATTTAGTATTATATTAGTTTCATATATATAATATAGTGATTAGACATTTATATACCTTACAACGTAGCTGAGCTGTTTTTTTAGAAAGAAAGGCAAGTTTGGCATGTAGAAAAATTTGATTATGACATCTGGTCAAACTGAGTGAGTGAAAAATATTTAATTTACTAGGGAAAATTTTTTTTAGTTTGTTGGTTGAGTACAAATATGTAAAGTCCTGCCTGATAGATGTTTCTTCATCGTTATTTCTTTATAGTGAAAATATTACATTGAATTTAAAGAATCAGAATTATAAATGTGTTCATTTGAGACTATGTCTCTCTTTTTTCCCCTAGGGAGCAGGAGCGTTCTGAATATGACATGTAAAAACTGGATATTAATTTCCACTACTACCCCCACAAGTCTAGAAGATGAAATTGTGGGACGACTTCTAAAAATTTTATTGGTTATCTTTGTTGACTTAATGTCTATTATATATGCTGTTGTAACTTCTTAGAAAGCTAACCTTTCTTACTTTACAAGTATATTTCATATTGAATTCCTGTGAATAAAAATTAGTAGTTTAATGTAGTTAAGTAATTTTAATTCGATAACATTTCCATTATTCTAGAAGCCAATAGGACATTACAATAAAAACAACATTGTGTTTAGTACTCTATAGTTCAGAAAATATTCACATAAATTGATGTGGATTTTTTTCCCCCAAAATTCTACCCTGTTGAGTCATAAAACTTCTTGATTTTTAAATGTGCTTGCTGTTTGGTAGTAGAATGACTAAGATTTCTAGGTGCAATTATAAAAGAGGTTGGTTTTTTAAGGATGCATAGCTATGTGAAACTTTATGTGGTTGTATTTCAACACACCAATCATCATAACATATGATAATCTTTTCATATGATGTATCAATAATTTAATACTTATCTTTCGTATAAATATACTTCTTCTGTGGGTAGATAGTATTACGTCATATAATGTAAGGTTCACAGTAATCCTAGGAGGCAAGTGTCTGTTGTTCCCTTACAGATGAAGAAACTGAATCTTGGAAGAATTATGCTAGCTTGAGATCATAACTAGGAAGTGGCAGAACCAGGTCTTGGGCCTTCACAATCCGTAATATTGTGTCACCACCAAAGGTAAATAATAATAAAGGTGTGGTTGAAAACCAATCTGTGGAGCTCAACTATTTCCACAATAATGTTTTATTCAAGACCCTGTGGCTGTACACTAGTCCTCCCTTGTCCACGGGAGATATGTTGCAAGACCCTCAGTGGATGCCTTAAACCAGGGATAATACCGAACTCTATACATTCTATGTTTTTCTATACACACATACCTATGATGAAGGTGAACTTATAAATTAGGCACAGTAAGAGATTAACAACAGTAACCAATAACAATATAGAATGATTATAACAATATCCTATAATAAAAGTTATGTGAATGTGGTCCATTTCTTTCTTTCTGTCTTTCTCTCTCAAAATATCTTATTGTACTGTACTCACCTTTTCACTAAAAAGACACACTTCATAGGTTCTCTTTGGCATATCCAAACTGCCAGCTTCACTTGTGCTTTGAGACCTATATTAAGTAAAAAAAGGGTTACTTGAACACGAGCACCGTGATACCACAGCAGACGATCTGATAACTAAGATGGCTACTAGTGACTAACGGGCAAGAAGCATATAAAGCGTGGATAACTTGGTCAAAGGGATGATTCACATCCTGTGCAAGACCACTTGAGATTTCATCACACTGCTCAGAATGACATGCAATTTGAAACTCATGAATTGTTTATTTCTGGAATTTTTCATTTAATATTTTCGAACCTCAAAAAAACCTGGGTAACTGAAACAGCAGAAAGTGAAACCACGGAAAAGATGGAGAGGACTATTGTATTTTTCCCTTATTGATGTTCTTATTCTACTTTTTAAAATATTTTATAATAAGAGAGGTTGTTTACTCTTTTCTCATAACCTACAAGACAATGCATTCTCTTCCCCTGTTTTCTTGATTCCTCATTTTCTGACGGTATGAAAATACAGCTGTTGAACTTCTGCTTTTTGAGCTTTCTACATTGGACACGCACACTTCACAAAATTCTGATTTCTTCCATGCAATGATCATCTTCTCGAATTTTGCCCAGTCTTTAATGCAAAGTTTCATAAGAGACCTAATGAAGTATGAAAGGAATCTGGGACCTTTGAAACGTATTACTTAACTGGCTCTTACTTAACCTTTCAGTGGTGTTGTATATTTAACCATAAGCGAAATAGAGTCAAACTATTTGAGCATTTGCTATAACAGAAAATCCTATTATTTTTTCTACACCATATTGTCGGACCCTTCCTTTTGAATATAAGTAAGTCACCTCCTGTTTACACAGTGTCTTTCTCCCCATTTCCCTCTATTTGACATTTGTTGGAGCCTATTATTAGGTTACTGACAAGGGGTTAAAGTCACGCCCATCTTCAGGCAACTGTTTCTTTTCCCTGTGTGCTTCAGTCAGTAGACAACGTAGTTAGAAGCATCGATTCTGGAGTCACACTGTCTGGGTCCGAACCTTGGCCTCACCTCTTGCAGCTCAATGACTCTATGTCTCTGCTTCATTACTTATAAAAATAAGTGCCTGTGCTATAGGTTTGTAGAGAGGATGAAATGAGATGACTGGTGTGAAGTGCTTAGCACAGTTCTTGGCAGTTGGAAACCTTTAATCCATGGTGGGTTGCTATTATCAGTATCCTCAGGTGGGAGCAGAGATGATGTGGCTCCCTTCAAGCTGTGTTAGCAAGCCTCAATCACCCTGCTTGTTCTACACTTCCCCCTTACCCTTAGAATGACCTCATGTTAACCTATCCCATTTTATTGGCCCCCAAATGTGATTGTGTTCCACTTGACCCTGGCATAGTTCTGTGGGAGGTATAGGTCTAAACTGGTTGACCCTGTAGAACTTTTTTTGTTTCTGTTATTTTGGGACCTGGCAATTACAACTAGATATCATAATGTGACTTGAAAAACAAAGGATACTTGATAAATACCCCTTTTCAATAAGTAATGAGAGTTAATATTCAGGTGTTGTAGCTTTGTAATCGGAAATAGGTCGTTTTCCCTTCATTCTTCAAAAACATTTGTTCATTTCCTTTTTGCCAGGCATGGTGCTGGGCAGCCAGTCCAAAGTAGTGAACAATACATAGTTCTTGCTCTCGTGGAGTTCATAGTCTAATTGGGGGAAATGAATGAATATCCATACAATGCAACTGCAATTGGAAGTATTAGGAAAACACGCTGGGGTGTCATGAAGGGTATGGTGAAGTATGTCCCCCCACCAGTAGCAGCAACTCCTGGGATCTTGTTAGACATGTAGAGTCCTAGTTCCCCTCAGACATACTGAATTCAGAAACTGCATCGTAATCAGATTCCCAGTGATTCACATGATTCACGATAATCTGAGAAGCACTGATCTGGAGGGAAGTTCACTGGACTAAGTGTTCCTACTGTCAGGCTAATGAACAGCTATGTGACCTCTGAGCAAGTTGCTCAACCTTTCTGGGTCTCATACTTCTCCTGTGTTAAAATGAAATAAAACCAAGAAAAAACAAACAGCATTAATACTACCTGCTTACATAACACATTGAAATACTGTGACTATTAAGTGAATTGGATGAAACTTACATGAAAATGTATAACAGAAAAAAGTTGTATAAATCTAAGATGTTGATATAAATATCAAGAACACAGGAGTAGCTCCGTGTAGTAAGGGACTTGTGACTACCTTTGGTAGAATTGGAAAAGATTGTTATCATAACTGGGAACAATATTCATATCATGGATGCAGCCTTGGTTAGGTAACACATTTTTCGTCGGATGGCTTTCTGTGAAAATACATAGAACTTAATGCCTGTATGCACTGTTATAATCGACTCTGCAACTGAACTGGACGGTTTTTCTTAACTTGCCACTGATAGATGTACATTAACGAGCCATGTCTGAGCTCAGGTGTGTACATGCTGTTAATTTCATAATTAATGTCTTGGTATCAACTCAAGTGGTTTTGCATCCTTTCCAGTTCTGTGGTCCCTTAAAGAGAGATTTCTGGATTTGAGAAGAGAGGTCAGAAAACACCTGCTTTAATAGGAGTGCACTGTGCTAAGTGTTTTGCATACATTATGTAATTTAATGAGTCTATGAGATATTTCCATTTTGCAGAAGAGGAGGTCCAGGCTCAGAGGAATTAAGTAAAATGCTCAAGTTTACATGGGACATCCTGACTGTGGTGACACAGCTAGGAAGTGAGAGAACCAAGACTTTCAACTCAAAACCATTTGCCTTTAGAACACTATTCTTAACCATTCAGTTATGTTGCCTCATATCAAGCCAGAGAAGCTAATTTCCACTGGCTCCTCATTTGTAAGGCAAGAAGTTTGCACTATAATGAAGCATCTTAATCCTACGCCCAGGGATTCAATGAGTAAAAAGAAACCTAACTCTGGGGCATGCTTGGGATGAACCACTTCTGTAGAAACTGGGGTCAAGGTTCAAGAGAGTATCTTAAATGTGTGGTGTTTGTGTGACCATGTAGACCAGGTTTTTGGTGTGGGTTGCTTTCTGCATGACTGTTATTTGCTGACCTTACTGGGAACAGTTTTACTAACTAAGCAAGCTGAGGGCAAGTTGCCATGTAGGCCAGTGTGAGATCAACCATGAGCCCAGACTTATTTATAAACCCCCAGGAAAGGCCCCTGAGCTCGCTCTGCCATCTGACTTGAGATATGGCAAGGAATGATTAATGCAAGAGTACAGGAAGTTCTTGGTGGCCAACTAGGTTTCCAGTCTGAGCCATTTGCCCTTTCAGCCAGGAGGTGGCTACAGATTGTTCTCTTGTGTGTCAGTGTCCCTAGACTCCTCAAGGTACAGAGACTGACCTTTTGCATGTTGTTTACAAAGTTGACTAAGACTTGCACCATAGAGATCACTGACTCAATAAATATTTATCACGCACTCACTGCCTATCTGGTAGCGTCATAGGCACAGAGAAATATTACAGTCCCTGTCCTCATGGAGCTTGCCTTCTGATGGGGGAGGCAGACGACAAACCGATAAACACGGAAGAATTTCAGATAGTGCTAGGTGCCTTGGCAAAAATAGAACAGAGCAATATGAGAAAATGTTTATGTGGGGGAAGAATTTTTAGCTATGAGGATCTAAGAACACTTTCCTGAGAAGACGGCATTAGAGCAGAGGCTTGACTGATGAAGAACCAGGGATGTGAAGACCTGGGGGAAGATCGAGAACTTCAGATGTGGAGAATAGCAGGTGCAAAGGTAAGTAGAGCTCAGCAAAACATTAGGATGTTCAATGTGACTACAGCTGAGTGAACACGTGGGGAGTTGATTTTTCAGGATTGATAAAAATCAGCTACTATGTAACCCCTCTGACATTTGTGCCACAACATGGGTGGTTAAGGAAATTTTGCCATGGCAGAATATAGAAAGAACACAATTTCTTGGTGTTCTATGTCCTTTGTGCTGGCACACATCACAACTTATGTTAAACAGTGAACCCTCTCTCTGGGGGTTGCAATTTTTCCATGGTTGTTCCAGGCTGATCATGTCTGGCCCCTAACTTGTCACAATGTTAGACAGCTCCATCACTCCACTAGTTGAAACAAAAAGCTGTGTTTTTAGGACAGCTTTTAAAAAACCATAAGCAGAGCAAAAATTGTGTCTGCTGTAGTTTTTTTTAAAAAAATATCAGTTCGGGTGTCTCCATAGTGTAGTGGTTAGCACGTCTGCTTTACACACAGAAGGTCCTGGGTTCACGCCCTGGGTGGAGCCATGGACCATACCCTTGGTGCGCCAAGCTGCGGGTGTGCCAGGCCTCCCGAATGCTCCAGGGGTGCCAGGTCCTGGGTGCATGCCGCAAGAGCGTGGGAGGAGACACCCCGCCTTCAGAGATCCAGTTCTTAAAGGGAGATGGCAACATCCATATGTCAAGGGTAGAAGTGGGGGTGGGGAATTAAAGAGGGGAAAAAAATATATATCAGCTTTATTGAGATGTAATTCATATACCGTACAATTCATCTATTTAAAGTGTACAAGTCAATGACTTCTGGTACGTTTAAAGAGTTGTGCAGCCATTACAATAGATTTTAGAACATTTTCATCACTCTAAAAAGCAACCCCATATCTCTTAATAATCATTAGGTGTTACTCCCCATTTCCTCCCAACATACCCTCCTTCAAAGCCCACACCTGCCAGCCCTAAGCAACTCCTATTCTGGGCATTTTATGTAAATAGAATTATACAATATATATAGCTTTTTGTATTTGGCTTCGTTGTGGCCAAATAATATTCTTTTGTATGGATATACCACATTTTATTTACCCATTCATCAGTTGATGGACATTTGGATTATTTCCACTTTTTGGCAATTATGGATAATGCTGCTATGAACACTCATGTACACATATTTTTATAAGGGCATGTTTTCACTTATTTTGGTTACATATCTATGAACAGAATTATTAGGTCATATGGTAACTCTACTTTTAACCTTTTGAGGAACTGCCAAACTATTTTACAAAGAAGCTGCCTCGCATCTATAGTTTTTTGAAAAGTTTTCTCTTGATCTCGAGGGGGAAAAGAAAAAATTTTTCACCTGCTAATTCTCAAATGTTAAATAGGTAGGATAAAGATAAAAGCATTTGCCGCCTTTCTCTTAATTCGATTTGATTTTTAAAACCTTCATCTATTTTCTTTAAATCTCTATGCCATCTAGCAATCGCGACTGATTATTTGGTTCTTTAATACTTATTTCATATCAAAAATTAATTACATAAGAAATTACATTTCCTTCAAGTACCTTAGGGCAGATAATAAAGATCCAAGTTAACATAAGATACTTTTTCATCGATGGAGATTAGATTTATTTAGTTAGTACTCCCTGGATACCTACTCTAAGCCAGGAGTGTTCAAGGTGCTGGATATCTTCCTCACTGTTTTCTACTTAAGGAGGTTTACTCTATTACTGGTATGGTTGGAGGACTACTCGTAGTACAAATGATTCTTACAGCTCATTTTCCATAAGCAGACCCTGGGCAAACTGAGTTTTTGGCTCTTGGTGTTCATTAGCTGCATACTTCTCCTTATAAAATACACTATTTGCACCACACTTCATGAATCAAATTTATTGCAGATTTTAGTTGTCAGCAAGACAGGAGTTCCATTGGGTATTTCTTTTTCCACTCCACAGAAAAGTTCATTTCTTGATTTATTTTGTGTTATATTGTGACACAATTGGCTGAAGAACTTGCTGAAAAATAATCGACCAGCCAAGGAAAAGTTGAACTAGCAGCCTGTCTGAGAATTACATCTAAGTCAGAATCCAACCCTTCAGTTTGTTAAGACCATTGTTGACAGAAGATAGACCCAAGTTGACATCTGAGGAATGACTCAAGTCTTCTTGGTTGAAAGGCTAATCTTCAGACTTTATTGGCTGCTGCACTTTATTGATTTCCTGGTCTGGTTATCATATCTGCCTGTCAGTACAGAAACTCTTCTTGAATGAATTTCAAGAACTCAGATGCAGGTTTTGATGAGACATCCTGAAAGAATGTTTATATGACAACCATTTGTAATAACTCTAAATTTGTCAATAAATAGAATTTTCCTCTTTATGTATAGGAGAGGGAGTATTGCAACCCTAGTTGGGGTTCTTTGGTATACTTGTGAAAGTAAGTACATATATAGTGATATGTTTTAGGCTATTTTATCTAGCTTAATTCACTGAATCTTTACAACCACCATATGTGATAGCTATTATTTTCCCCCATTTTTTGCAAATGAGGAAACAGGCACAGATATAATAAGAGACCTCATCAAGGTTACAAAGCTAATAGGTAATCTTGGCTTCAGGCAGTGTGCTCTTATGCTCTATTTCCTTCACCGCTTATCATTCAGCCTTTGGAGCTTTTGTTTCTCCAGCTGAAAAATTAGTAGATTAAACACTGCATTGAGTGTGAGGTTGTACCTGCTAATCTCCGAGGCCTATTTTGGTTCTAAGACTGATTCGAATTCAGCAGTCTCAAAAGTAGCTTTCATGACCATGTGTGGCTAAGGGAAATAATCAAGGCACAAAGTATTCTGGGAATGTTAAAATACCCAGAAGCATCCTCTTCGAGCCTCCAGGGAAATCTGGAGGACCAGGTTCTGTTGGAGGAAATGCCCATAACTATCATTGTATGTGATGCTGAGAGTTAATTCAGCTTTCATTTTGTGGGTGCCAGAGTCTTGGTGGGTGCCACAACCCCAGTATTTGTACTGTGGGTCATACTACTCTAGATTTAGAAATGTAATGATTTTTCTTTAAGTAAGGAGTGATGACTTTTGTTGTGGATAATAGAGCTGTTGTAATGTCTCTGTCTGAACCAGCTGTATATCTGGGGTTTGATTGATATTTGCTTGTTGCTGCCAAAGGATTTGGCTCCTTCCTTCTAAGGTCTCTTTAACCTAATAATCAACCCAGATTCCTCTTTGTTAGCACAGGGTTATTTACAATGAAACTTTAGCATTTACTTTGCAGGCACCACTATTCACTATACTGGTATTGAACAGGTTTCTCATTTTTTGTTTCTGTTGCATGTGTTCACTCATCTATGAACATATTATCCAAACCATTGGTCAGAAAACTTGAGTCTGAAAAAAGAAATCTGTACTATTTCTAACTGGAAAAAAAAAAATCTTGGAGATGTATTTTAGATTTGGAGTGTCTTAAAATTTTTTTATGTTTTTTCAAACAATGAGATATAATATTTAAAATTTGGACTATTCTAGAGGATCTTGCAGTGTGAGGCATCCTCCCCAATTTCCAACAATTCTTTATACACTCTTATGAGAAATCTGGAAGCCATGCCAAGCCTTTCTTTTTACTAATCCCCATATCCATCAGTTGCATGTACTTCTTAATCTCTCAAATTGATCCTTTATCTTTTAATAATTTTATAGGTTTTACATTTTCATATTTTTTGTTATTAAATCAGGCTTCTTACTCATCTCCCTCCCACCATCTTCCAATGTGGTTTCTAAGAGTGATAATTTCCAGCCATGTCATTCTGCTGTTTAGATTTCTTCATTGATTCCTCTCTTTCCTGGATAAAGCCTTCACATGGAGACAACACACATGGTCTGACCCACTGTAGAGCACATTTATTGTGTTTTGGCTCATCAGCACCCTAGTTTCCTTTTGGAGAACTACCTCTCCCCCAAGTGAGTCCTCTCAAGTTTCCCCATCTGCCCTTCACTGACAGACGGTTATAGTGCCCAAGTCAGGCCAGTCATACTCTTTCTTCTAGAACTTCAAATCTTTAACAAAATTCATTCATACTGTTACATTGATTCTATCTGCATCAATTTCAGTTTATGTTCAAATTCTATGGAACATGCTTGATTTTACATTTTTCCTTAAGAGCATATTTTTTCTTTATAACTTTTAGTTTCATAAGTTAACTACCATTTTCTAAATTATACCCAACAAAACCAAGTTGCAGCATGTGAAGGTGATCATATTTAAAAAAAAAAGTTTACTTGATGAAACCAGGGGCAAAGTATTTGGACTGTTCACAAATTTTGGGCTATATAGACCCTGTACATAGAGTAGAGGTCATGCTTATTCTCCAATATCTATTTTCTTTAGTTACTTTTATTTCAAAATATAGTGCCTGTGTGGCTATGTTGTTGTGCATAAACAGGGGAAGAACAATGTGTACAAAAGAAAATAAACCTGCTCTGGTATAATAAGTAAGGAAGAAAAGTCTGGTCAGCCAGGCAGACTCTGGACCAGCAACTCAGGTGCTATATAAATGTCCTACCCTCCCCTGACTAAAGCATGCCTTCCTCTGCCCTCTGTTTCTGCTGGGGTGAGGACCACAGAACAATTTTATGTTAATTTCTCCATCTTTTTCTCGAAAAAATTGAAGCAGCTAATAGTCTAAGAAGGAGAAATCTTAGAAATAACAAATCATAAACTTCTTAACAAATGCTCCATAATACAGGTGAAGAACAAACTCCTTCATTTAGGGCATCACCTCTGTATCAATTTTTCTTTAAAGGCCTTTCCTAAGGTTTCTGTCTTCCTGGGGAGACAGGGGGCGGGATGGGGGGGGGGTCTCATTTAAATCTAGTTTATTAAATCATCTGTCTTTTTCTCTCACTGCATCCTGTTGAAAGTACATCGACTTCTGGGCCCAACTGAGACCCAAAGGGCAGAGGCTGCACAGAGTTGTAAAGCCAGCAATATTGAAGGTATCTGACCCTTACCTTGCAAGCAGATCTTACATTTTCATGTCATCAGTAATAAAAACTCCGAATGGTAGGGAGGTTGGTTTTAGTCTTGTCTCTGCCAACCTGCTCCCCACCCCATTCTGCCCTAGGGTGGGGAGTGATCAGGAACATATCCTTAGCTTCTCTGGGTCAAATTCCACTCATAGGTAAAACATCAAGTTTGGATTAGATTTCTGAATTCTCTTGCATGTCTAAATGCTCTGCTGAGGTTTGACTGAACAATGTACATTCACATTCTAGCCTGGCAGCAGTTCCCTTATCCAAATGGCCACTGGCCCTAGAGCCAGCTTTCATGCTTCCTAAGTTCTCTGGTTGCCTTCTGCCTACTTCATTCATTACATTAAGTCTGGACTCTCAGTCATTTGAGTTTCGACCTCTGGAATCGTCTTACACTGAAGTTGGTCCATGCTGTGTGTAAGGATAAGCTCATTTTCAGTTCTTAGCTGATAGGCATGGACTTGCCCAAGCAGACATGGAGTGCTGATTATATACTCTCTTTAAAAGAAATCTTGGAAAATTTGGTGGCATAAGAACAGGAACATGGCAACTTTGGAAATCAATTAGTGAACACAAATATTTTTCAAGAAAGGTTTCTTTTTCCCCAAATATAACTTCATATACGTTGACTGGTTTGACCAACTATCAAGAGGACATTTGCTCTGGTGGTTAGTGGGTATTTGAATCAAAGAAAAAACTTTCTAAAAATATCTTTTATTGAACCATATAAAGTACACAAATTATCAGTGTACAAGTCAATGCACTATTACAAAGTGAACACACTCAAATAACCACAAACCACTTGCATAACCATCATGTTCAAAAATAAAACATGTTGTGAAGCCTCTATTGTATCCCTTCTCTTGAGGAAAAAAAAAATTGATGATGTTGACAGCATCACCTCTTCATTTTTCCTTCCAGAAACTATTGCTGGGGCCACTTCCCTCTTATTTTTATGGTTACTTTCCCCTTCTCCCCCTTTAATCTTTCTCCTTCTTAGGACAAAACAAAATAATACCAGCCATTCTCTTCCCCATTGCCTGAAAGTCAATAAATTGGGTAAAAAGGAATAGTGTGGGGCAAAGGGATGAACTGCTATTTTCATATCTGTAAGAAAACTTGACATGTATGGCCAGGGTCCACAGTTTTTTCTTTATTTGTTTGTTTGTTTTGATGTTGTTCTTTTAAATTCTCATAATTCTCATCTCACATAGACTGGATTCTTGATGTAGGCAAGATGAGAAAACCGAGGCTCAGGAAATTTAGGCAGCCTAACCTGGACTTCAGAAACCAACACTTTGCAAAGTGTAGGGTCTTTGTCTAAGTCAGAACCAGAGTGTTCAGTGTACAAGGGAATCCTCATCCTGGCGATAGATGACCCTAGCCCGGTCTGTAAAGCTAGGAAAAGGTATGGTGCCCCTTCTCAAAAATACAAACATACACAAGAAACCAAAAAGTGTATATTACTTTAGAGAGTTCTCACACCCGGTGAGTCCCTGGTACCTCTGGGCTATTCCACCTGCTGCAGAGGTTCTCTGTGGGGATACAGCACACGTCCAGCGCAGCGCCTTTCAGCCAAGGATAGGAGTGTATTGCCAGTGCTGTCCACCTGCAGAACAGAAGGAACGTCCTTGAATGCAGCCCCTCTCCCTCAACACGCTGTGTGCAATGCGGGCGCCCTCCTTTCCGTGGAGCTGTCACAAAGGACAGCACTTGGCATCCTCACTTCTCACTGTCCAGGAGCACTCGATTCCACAGAGTTCTGGTGCCCGTTTCTCTGGGATCACTGACAGCTGGGTATACAGCTCCAGCCAGAAGGGCGCCTGACGGTCCCAGGAGCCTAGGCGACCAGAGGCAACTAGCACTCATCTCTAGAACCCGGCTCCCCCCAAATGCGCACGGTCCTTGGCAGGCGGGCGCAGGCACCAGGTGTGGGGCAGGGCGCAAAGACGCTGAGGGACGCGCGCGTGTGCGCGCGCAGAGAGCGCCTGGTGGGTAGTGCCAAGGTTTCATGCTGCCTTGGTGGCTCTGGGCCGGATCAGAGCTGGGCTCCAGCGGTGCCCTTCCTCCACCTGGCCTACTTGGTCCTGCACAGCTCGGAGCCGGAGCCACGAGAGCTGAAGCAGCGCCCCTACAGCCCGCTTTTCCGCTTCCATCTCCTTCGCCTCCTCCTCCTTCCCCCAGCCACCCGCGCAATCATAACCGGTTCAGGCCGGCCGGGGTGCCCCGAAAAGAAGAGAGGGGGCGGGGGGAACACAGGGTTTAACACCCGGAGGAGGAGGAGAAATAGAAGGTGGAGACCAGAGGAGGGGTCCGGCGCCCTCCCTCCATGTGGCCGCCGTTTCTGCGGAGTTCGGAGGGGGCAGAGGGCGGCGGCTCCCCGGGCAGCGCGTAGCGGGACGGATTGTCCAATACTCCAGCAGGGGCCGGGGCCGGGGCCGGGCCCGGGCCCCTGGATAAAAAGTCGCCCGGCAGGCCTGGAGCTGCAGGGGAGAGCAGCAGCCGAGGTCCCGACCGCACCACCCGCCGGGTTCTCCCGGGGCACCGCTCCCTGTGCTGCGCCCCAGAGTCCCCCACCAAGGCCGGTACACAGGTAAAGGACTGGAGCTCACGGGGAGGGTCCCAAGGGTCAGCAGCCATCGTGCTTTCTAGCCTCGCAGAGGCGAGAGGTAACTCCTCCGATTCTGGATTGGAGGAGGAGGCGGCGACGACACTGTCACCAGCGGCCAGGCAACTTGGAACCGGTTTCTTGTGTGGAGTGTGGGCTGAGGGGTTGAGTGTACTTGCTACGTTCGCGCCCACCCCTTGACAACCCTTTTTTGATGGAGTGCTTCTTCGCGGTGGGCAGGTTTTCCCAGGAATCTGCGGCATTTGCACTGAGTTTGGGGGGTGGCGGTGGGGGGTGGTTCTGGAGTGGGGACAGCGTCCTCAGATGGGGTTTGAGACAGCTTCAGGGGCTGCTGGTGGCAGAGCGGGGAGTAGAGAGGATGCGACCCACGTGGGCCCCCATTTCCCAGAGGGCAGCGAGGCCTCCAGGACCCTGGCTTGGTGCCCCTGAGAGGGTCGGAGTTGGGGCGCCACGGGTGCTCCTGGGCTGTGAGGAAAGCAGAGCTCGGGGCGGGAGGATATTGCGCTGCTGCGCCAAATTCAGCACCACCAGGTCAGCCACCGGCGAACGCAGGAGCCCAGCCTCCGTGACCGCCGCGGAAGATGCCGGCACCTGGGCCTCTGGGACACAGAGGAACTTGTGAGGACTTGGTGCTGAATGCTCCAGAATGCTTCATCTGCGGCTCTGCCTAGATATCCTACTCTGACTTCAGAGCCCAGAGACTTTGGGAAGAGCTGGTAACCATTTAAAAAGTTGGTCGTCAAAAACAAATCAATGCTTCTTGGGATGCCAGGTCTAATCCAGCACAGGTCAGTCCATCCAGAAGGTTTAGGCGAGATTTACACTAAATATATTTCTTATATAGTAAGTTATTTAATAGAACATTAAAAAAAGAACAATTTCCCAATGTCACAGTTAGTTGAAGTGTATTTGTTTTTTAATTACCTGGCTAGTAATTCTGATCGTGAGTGGATTCCCCTGCCTCTAGAGTAGTCAATTGTTCCATCAAATTATGTTAGTTGGGTAGGTTTGAACATTGTCTTGATTTGAATTGGCTTTAGCTGTGAGAAATTGTTCTGGCTGGTTTAGGCAGAGGACTGAGAAAGCTTGATTCTGAAGTGAAAACACCGATTATTAATTATACAATTACACCCTCCTATAAATAACAGGTGAATGCAGATAACAGGGATAGCACCCATATCATTGCAGTAAATGTTTTTTAAGGCCCTGAGAAGTGGCAATTACATAATATAATAGTTTAACCTGTAATTTTGAAAAAACGCATACTTTTAGCACCACTAGCTGCCTAAGAACATCCTTCTCTGTTTCTTCTCTTTTCTGTGTAGGCAAATGTGGTAACAAGGGCCCTTCATATCTATAAGCTAAATATAGGGAAGGACAAAAGATATGGGGAGATAGAGCATGACACTAGGAAATCTTTTCTGACTTCTGACTGTGACTCTGAAAAGATGGTGCTGATGATATGCATTGGTTGGTGTCTGAGTCTGTATCAGGGCACATCATGGTGCTTTGGGGTGATATGCATGAAACTAGAGCTAGAGGATGATAATTAGACATGGTCAGATTTTCAAGCTTTATTTCCTCACCCCTAATCTTTGAACTCTCCAATTTTTACAGTTTTCTTCAAGTGAGCTATCTCTTGAACTTAATTTATAGATTGCGTTGAGTATAAAAAGCCAGTGGGAGTGTGCAAAAGAAATGTCTTGTATAACTATAGCTTTCCAAGAAAGTATCACCTAACGACTTTAATTTTAATTAAAAATTACAAGAATGCATATATTTTGAGCTAGTTGGCCTTTTCTTTGGGAGATTCTTTATAGACCTAAAAGTATTCCTTATAGATTATGAGACTGAACTCTAACTAAAACTTAAATTCACGGAAAGAACACATGGTCCCTGCTTTCAAAGAGTTTAGCCTATGGGGAAAGATAGGCCTGTTTACAGATATCTACAATACAGGATAGTGTAAATGGAGTTACATGGCAGCGACATCAGCAGTGTGTTTTTGAGAAAAGCAGAGAAAAGAAGAGGTTCATTCAAGGTTAAGAGCAGAAAAGTTTTGTGGTGGGTGTAGCGTCGGAGTTGGTACATGAAGGAAAAGGATTTCCTCAATGGACAGGAGGCCTGCTGGAACAAGGGAATAGCACAGAGGTATGGGAGTGTGGTGTGTTCAAAGACAGCAGAGCAGGTTGGAGTGGCTGGAGCCTGGAATTTAAGATAGATACACTGGAAAGTAGGAAGGCGCTAGATGATGGAGAACGTTGCAAGCCAGACTAAGAAAATGTGATTGAAGATTATTATTATATTTATACCAATCATGTTAGCATCTATAACTGTAGTTTATATCTTGAAGTTCGATTTTGTAAGCATCCCCCTAAAATAAGTAAATGAATAAAATCTCAATTGTGTTTGGTTCCTATAAATGTTATTATGGAAGAGTATCATGTTCCAAATAAACTTCATTTTTGGGGGGAGTGCTCAGGCCAAATCTGATCTCTAGACCTCTAGAAATGAAAGTATGGTAATGTTAGTTTTCCAGAAGAAATGACCCATTTTTTAAATCTAATTTTTATTTAAATTCAGTTTCTCCCTTCTAAATCTGCAGTCTTACAGTGTAACAACTATTAGTCTGATTAAAACTTGGGATAGGAAAACACCTCTACTTTCCTGGACCAATATGCAGAGTAAAGCCACCTTCTATTCTCTGTTTCAACTGCCAATAATTATTATTATTATTATTAATGTTTATTAAACATTATATGTCAAGTGAGCCACACACTTTATTTTATAGAGGCATTACTTTTATCTTAGACTGAGAATTTTAATAAGGTCACTCAGCTAAATAAATGATGAGAGCAGGATTTGAACCCTAGAAGTCAATCTTGAGAGCTTATCCTTTGAACAATTGTGCTATAAATTAACAAAGGCATAATACATGATAACTGTTATGAATGGTAGTTAGAAACTGGGCCTGTTTCTGTTTTTTTTTTTTCTTTGCATCCTCCTTTAATTGAGATATGACATATAACATTTGTTACTTTTAGGTGTACAGCATGATTCAATGTATTTATATATTGCAAAATGATTACCATAATGAGTTTAGTTAACATACATCACCACACACAGTTGGAATTTTTTTAATGAGAACTTTTAAGATCTACTCTCGGCAATTTTTGTGTATATAATGCAGTATGTTAACTACACTCATCATGCTGTACCTTATACATCATTCTGATTAATTTTACTTTATACAATGTTTTGACACTTCTTCAAACTATTTTATGATCTTGTGCTTTTATGACCCACTCAAAAGAAACTCTTAAACTCTTTAAGAAAAGATGGTTATGGAAGGGATCTCCAACCCCCGGGCCAAGGACCAGTACAGGTCTGTGGCCTGTTAGGAACCAGGCTGCACAGCAGGAGGTGAGGGGGAGTGGCAAGGTTGAATCATTCCAAAACCCCAACCTTCCCGCCAACCCCCTCCCCCCACCCCTGGTCCATGGAAAAATTGTCTTCCACAAAACTGGTCCCTGGTGCCAAAAATGTTGGGGACTTCTGGGTTATGAGATAAGAAAAATATTAACAAATGTGATAGCATTAAATACAAAGACCAGACCTGCCAGATTCTCTGGAAGGGTGGCATTTTTAAATATTATTCTCATTATTCTCAATAAACCCCAAAGGTACCAGATCTTTTTGTATTTCTGCATCTCATATATGTTGCCATGAGTCTCGATATTTATTCTGAAAGTAATATAGCAAGTACACTAGTGTGTACACTACATACTAAAGTGTGTATTGATTGGGCTCTACATAATCATGTACATATTATGCAAAACATTAAAAGAACAAACTAGTGTAGGTAACATCATCAGAAAACTGCTGTTTGGGCCAAGTTTTGTGGGATATGGGTTGTGTGGAGCAGAGATAAGATGAATCAAGAGACTAGCAGTATAGGGAACATGGATAAGAGTTTAGAATATAGGAAGATGGTTATATCAATTCATAGCTAAGTGTCTGGCCCTCATTTTGCTTAATTTCACTTCATTAAATCTCTAGAACTTTTTATCTGTTCTCAGACTCTGATTACAAATTTTGCCATTTTCTCTTCTGAACCTGAGAGAAGAGCTTGGAAACAGGTGATTGTTCACTGGATTGGTCAGTAAGGGATCTTGATACTGGCATCACATGAACAAAGCAAATTGCGGGGGAGTGTCAGGAGAGCACGGGAGAAACTCTAAGTGTAAATCAATCTTGGTCTTGTGTCAGGGAGACATTAGGAAGTAAAAGGAACTGGAGAGAACATGCCCATTCGATGAAGGCCAAAGTTACTCAGTTCAAGGTAACTGTTATGTAAGAACGAGGGCCCAGTGTTGCCAGACCTTCTGATTTACCAAGAGAATCTGGAAATTCGGATTTTTGTGTGAAATCTTTCAGTTTTAAAACATTGGAAATTAATTCAAAATTGCTAAAAATAAAATAAAATAAAAAGTAGGCAAGCCAAACAAAACACCTCTAGAGATCTAGAGATTAGATTTGGCTTGAGCACAGCCAATTTGCTCTATTTCCAAATTTCCTTTTGGCTTCAGACTTCCGTGATTCTCTGCTCAATCCATTATATCTCTAACTGATTCCTTTCCTTTGCTAAAACATATTCCAGTGCTCACCATATCTAAATTGTGATAACTTTGGAGGAGCTCTTTGGCATGTGCTGGACTATATATAATAGATTGTTAAGGCCTTTAAGGTCAGAGGATGTCCTTTATTGATGGCCATGCTGCTGATATAATTCAGAGGCCCCAGCACTTAATTAATTGTGTTTGCCTTTTAGGGACAGTTAGTATGGTTTAAGTCCAGGACTCCAAGTGGTTTCCTTCCTGCTCTTCCTTCTCACCCAGAATGTGAGATAATAACCAGCTG
This sequence comes from Pteropus medius, assembly GCF_902729225.1. Taxonomy (NCBI): domain Eukaryota; kingdom Metazoa; phylum Chordata; class Mammalia; order Chiroptera; family Pteropodidae; genus Pteropus; species Pteropus medius. The sequence continues at coordinate 36,546,508 of NW_024344378.1, read as the reverse complement.
GGGAATCGATCCTGGTTTCCATTTGGACAAGGTTTATTTCTAGGCTTGACTACGGTCCTCTGAATCGTACAAAAGAGTGTAGTTGCACTGTTGGATAATTGTTGGATCATAGGAGCAAAAGGGTGTTGAAGGAAATATGGGGCAGTCATTGTAGTAAGCAGACATAAGAATCTGAGAATATGCATCTTGAAATTAGACTAACGAGCTAGGAAAAGAAAGAATGTTTTCTTAAGATTTTAGTTGAATACTTACCTGGCAGGGGAGATACTATGATCAAGGGCGAGGGTTATCCATTGCACACCGGATGTGCTGACTCCTGCAATTTCCCCAAATGCGGGAAACTCGACTGCATAATTTGTGGTAGTGGGGACTGTGTTCACGCTCTCCCCTGGGGGAAAAATAAGATTTTCGTTGATGCGAAAATTAGGTTATGATAGCAATGTAATCAGTAAATGAAGCAAAGACAATTGAAGGGGAGACCAGGTGTAAGTGTTGCTGGGTGGAATCATGTATGACTGACCTGGTTAGGGGTCTTGGGAAAGCCGTCTCCATCAGGTGCCATCTGCTTCAATCCCAGAATAAGACTTCTACTGGCAGTCTTAGGTTGTTTAGAGATTTTCAGCTGAAGATCTTCAGTAGTAGTAACACCTGATATGGGTTAGTAGTAAGATTTTTCCCTTGGGGCTGAAGGGCATCTTTATGGAGATGGCATTTTCAGTAGACACAATCTGCAGGTTGGAGATCATGATGGTCTCCCGAGAGCATGCTATGGAAAGACTGCTTTACGGACTGTGAGTTAGTCTTAAGTATTTTACAGTAAATCAGGAGGTCTCCTTTCAGCAGTGCAGGTTCATATATTTCTTGAACTAATCTCATGGGTCTGCCAGAAATAATTTCAAAAGGAGATAGTCTATGTTTGCTGGAGGGAGTAGGTCTTAGGTTGAGCAATACCAAGAGAAGAGCCTTATAGGCCAAGGCAGACTGAAAGACTGCAAGTCTTACCAATAGAGTTTTGATTACCCTGTTAATCCATTCTATAAGACCAGAGGTCTGGCGATAATAAGCATAATTTGTAAAATCTGCCAGGTCTTACAGATTGTATAATCTGTCCTGTGAAATGAGTTCCCCAGTCACTATGGATCTCTGAGGTGATTCCCCAAGTGGAGAGGTTTTTCACTAAGAGTATCTCACTCATTGCTGACACTGTGGTTCTCTGTCATGGGAATGCTTCCACCTAATGAAAAATGCATACAACTCTTTACTAACACAGATTTGTATCCTTGAGAAGGAGGCAACTAAACAAAGTCCATTTTGTGAGACCTTAAATGGCCCTAGAAGTGAGAGGGAAAATGCCCCAGAGAAGTATGAATGGGTTTTCCAGCATTGTACTTTGGGAAGATTTGGTATTTTTAGTATTCCTGGGAAGCTATCTTCGGAGACGGCTTCCAGTAGTATTGTTTTCCCCATAAAACCATATGTGTCAGTGTTTTAGTGAGTTAAGCCATGTACATATTGTAATATATGACATATGTAATCAGAGAGGAGTGGTTGGTAGTTCAGACCTACCTGTAAGTTTCTTTTAGGGTCAGATTTACAGCCTTATTCTGACCATTTAAAAAAAAATTTTTTTTTTTGTTAAACAGCCAAATGACATCCTTCCATATGTTGTTTTTTAAAATCCCCAATGACTTCAGTTGGTAGCTTAGGTGTTTCCATTAGGGACTGAGATTGTTTTCATGCTGCTAACTTAGCAGAAGTGTCAGCCAAATGATTACCTCTACTTTCTTCTGTGTTTGCCATTGAATGTCTAGGGATCTTTATGATTACTAAAGATTTAGATAACTGGATAACCTCTAAGAGTTCTAAAACATAAGAAGTGTTTTTTATCTTTGGTCTGGAAGAAGTCAAGAATTCTCTCTGTCACCAGAGAACATCTCTCAGAGGAGGTGGAGGCTATCTTCAGTGGATGCTTCCTCAGAAGGTGAGCAGAGGGGGAAGTTGTCCATGGATTGTAAAAGGGTAGACCTGGAAGGAAACTCTATATTGGCAATATCTGCCTTTAAAATTTGGAAAAGTAAGTCAGACTTCCAGTGTAGGCCTCAGGCATTACTGTCCAAGTATATTGTTGTTCTTTCTATGTGAGAGAAAATAAAAATTGGTTTTCAGGATCAACAGGGATGCTAAAGAAAGCACTACAAAGAACTGTAACTGAAAAGAATTTACTTTCTGGTGCTGTGATTGAGTGTAAGGTATAACGTTAGGCTCAGCTGGGTGGTAAGTTATGATTATGTTATTTATGGCTCTTAGATCTTGAATAAGTCTCTATTTACAGGGAAGATAGGAGTATTATGAGGGCTTATGCAAGGAATGATGAAGCCTCGTTTGTAATATTCCACATTGATAGGTTTGATTCCTTGAATGGCCTCTGCATTTAAAGGGTATTGACCTATGTCAGACAGAAGTTTATTTTTGTCAATTTAAATTTTCCATCACTGGTGTGGAATGAATGCAATCAATGTTGGTGGCACTTCTTTGACCAAAGTTATTTTGTAATGGAATCTCGAAAAGGGTTTGGTTCAGTTAAAGTGACTGAAAAAACTGAAATAGCTATGAACAAGTCCACGGCTGAGGACTTTTGAGTGTTATTAATTAGAAGCTCAAGATGTAAGAATATTTTCCCCTTTTGAAGGAAGAATATATGGGCTTTGTGAGTTTCAAAATAAAAGTCTCATCTCAAGAGATGAACAGCAGCAGAGGAAACCAAAAGAAATTGGTGGGTCCCTGAACAGATCCAAGTTGAAAGGAAATCGGCAGGGATTTGGAGGCTGTCATGGGTTGACTGGATACTCCCACCATTTTATGGTTTCAGTACTCTGAGGAAGGGGAATGGAGAGGCTGGTGAGGTTAAGAACTGATAAGATGGCTCTGATATCTTGGTTACCTCATTCTCAAATTAGATCAATTTCTCCTAAAGAATTAGTTGGGAGCATGGTATAAATCCCCTTTTGATCCTTTGAGCCTTTGAACCTTATTGCTGAGATAACTTAGGTTGGAAACTTTAAGGAGGATTCACAAATTTTATAGGCTTGAATTTGTTGTATTGGTTGGCCTTGTAATTGTCTTTTCAGCTTTAAGCAATCTTTTATCCAATATCCGGTCTAATTACAGACCCCTTGGAATGGTGGTTTGCCTTGGGGAGTATTTTGCTGTCAGTTGTAATTGTAGGCTCATTGCCTGTATTTGGGCACGTAGGGCTTGTGTGGCTTCCTTTTTGATATCTTTTTGGGTAGCTCGGGAGAGCTTCTCAGCATAGTTTACTAAATCATGGGTTTGCATAGGGCCCAATTAAGTTGTAATTTTTTTTCATTTACTTGTTCAAATTCATCTTGTAGACCCTCAACAAAAGCTGAATTAAAAAGCATTGAGGTGTCATCATTAACTTCGTCAAATGGTTAAAAACATTTTCAAATCTATCATAGTCATCAAAAACAGTTTCATTGGATTTCTAAACACTTTTTTTGACTTTTCTTTCAATCGATAACTTGAAAAGCCCTGAGTATCTTTTCACGAAGGCCAGTTTAGCTAGCTTTGCAGCTTTGCTCATGGCTTCTCGTCCTCGACAGGAAAAACCTCCCGTAGGGTTTTGCCATCCCACCTTGTTTAACCGTTTTCTGGCATGTCCTTCTCCTACAGGCATATGGATAGAGTGATAGAGGTCAGAGAACTATGACTCATGTTTGGATAGTAAGCAGAAATTCTCAGTAGGGTCCTCTCCGAGATTAAAAACATCTTTAGTAATGGTATAGAGCTCAGCTTTAGTCCATGGGGTATAAGAAATAAGGGGTTGTCGATCCTTTCAGGTCCATCTGATGGTTTAACTTTAAATGAGACAGTAAGCGGGGGGGAGGGGGAAGGGGGAAGGCAGATGGGGAAAATTTAAATCATTTCTTCAATTTAATTAATTAATTAATTAAAAAAATAAATGGGACAGTAAGAGCAGGGGTATCTGATGGAGCCTCAGGCTCATTATTATAAAATGGGAGTTCAATGAGTGAAGGGTAAAGAGGGGGAGGACAGGCTGACAGCAAAGGAGCAGAAGGTACAGACAGTGAGATGTCAGAAGAACATTTAAAAGTTTCCTCAAGTTTGGTAAGCCTCTGAGACAACTTGGAATTTGCTTTGGTTAATTTAGAATTTATGTTTTAGAAGGAAGCCATTTTTGAATCACCTTATATGTTTGGAGGCCTTCAAATGCCAATTAAAATATGCTTCTCGTTTAGGTTGATTAATGTTGTAGTTTCTTTCCCCCAATTGTAAGAAATGTCATAATAGCAAGATTGCCTAAATTGGTATGAGACCTTAGAGGAGGAATGACCTTAGAGGAGTCAAGATGGCTTCAAGTAGGAGAAGACATTTAGACTGTCTTGAAGGAGAAGCAGGAGTTTGTCAGTAGGCAAACTGAAGAAAGGCATTATAGCCCCCTCTAGCAAGCCAGTGGGGGCTGAAGGGTCAAAGGCATAGAAGAGGCAAAGAACATGGCTTAAGCGCTAGATTGTGACAGTGGCTTGGGGACCACAGGTTCGTGGGCCATCCTATAGAGGTGTAGTTGGGGTCGAGTCATTGCAAATCTTCTAAAACCAAAAGAATCAGGGAACTTAGCTGGGTCTTTAAAGATCTAAAAACCTAATATATGAACAAAACATGGATTTGTTGAAGTAATTTTTTATATTTAAAAAATTTTATTAATAATTTTTGAATAACATGATTCATTGATGGAGGGTTGTAAGCTCCATGAGGACAGGAACAATCATCTTTGATTTTCTTGTGCACTTATAATAAATTAAACAAAAACTTGTGTTCTGCTAATGAATAAATTGTGGGTGGTGAGGAACCATTGAAAGATTTGAAAGGCTGGAAGCAGAATTTGAGATGATCAGAAGCATAGTTTAGAAAAATGTTTCTGGCTGCAGCCTGACAAAAGAAACTATAACAGAGAGAGTGTAAGCAGAGGGGTCCATCAGTAGGTGGCTGTGACAGTACAAGGATTTACAGAGGAGATAGAGAGGAAGAAGCCGATCACAGAGCTCTTTGTCTGCAAGACCCTGTTTCTGGATGACATAGGACAGTAGGGAGGTGATGTGGGGAGGAGATGAAGAGGGGGCTTTCTGCTTGGTCAAATGGAATTATGGTGACAGTTTTCCAGGAGGAGGAGGAATTCTGGATATGTTGAGTGTGAGAGGCCTGAACATATCCAGGACATTTTGAGGGGAAATGCTGAGAAATTGGTTAGAAATGGAAATCTGAAGTTCTGAAGAGAGGTCAGGCCTGAGGATGGAGACTTTGGAGTCTGTCCTTTGCATAGCTGTGATCTTTTGGTGAGGCTAGAGAGCTGATAGGGGGTCATGTGGGAGTGGGCTCAGGAAAGCCAAGGGAGCAGTGCTGTGCACAGAAGAAAGAGGTAGACTGAGAGGGTGTACACAGACTCAATGATAAGGAGGTGGGAGGCATCATAGTAGGAAAATTTTCTTGTTCGATTACATGGAAGCCAGAAAACACTGAGTTGAAGAGTGATTAGGAGCTGAGAACTTAGAGGCAAGGAGAGTACTGTCTCAAGTTTTTCTAAGAAGACCTTTAAAAGATGCAACAATAATAACAGTATCTGTAAACATTTGCTCTATGCCAAGCACCATGCCTAATGCTTCGTAGAGATTTCTTATATTTTTATAAAAGTCTTAAGAGGAAGGAGTTCTTACTATTCCCATTTTATAGATCAAGAAACTGAGAAAGTCGTTAACTTGCCTAAAGTCGCATGGCTAATGGCAGAGCCTCAGTATGACCCCAGGAGAAACTACTCCAGGGTTTATGTTCTTACTGTGACCCACAGTAAGATGTATTTTATAGCCCAGCGCCGCTCACATATGCAGACACACATATAAACACTGAAGCAAAGTTTCACCAAAATAGTGCTGAACCCTTATAACCATCCAGGAGGTGCTCTTATATTTTCTGTTCTCCTCTGTTCTATTCAAATTCCAGTTTTTAAAAATGCTTCTCACAATCTGTGATTTATTTTGCACCTATGACTCATTGCACAGTTTGAACAGTACCTCTCTAGACCACCACTTTGCTTCCCAAACTATAGCTCTTTTCTATTAAATTCTACAAACATTTATTTAGTGTCTACTATATGCATAGATGTGAAAAGAACAAAAAGAATATAATATGTGCCCTGTCCCCAGAGAATTTTTAGTGTAGTGAAAAAACAGAAAGAAAGACAAGGAAATGGCTAATTAGAATGCATACCAGATGAAATAAGTAGAGAGAAGTATAAGCAGCATATAGTGGAAACAGAGAAAACAGTGGTTAATATTGGCTCTAAATATATTTTGATTTAACTAGTAATGTTTAGTGTATTTTGCTCTATGAGAACATTAAAGGACTTTTGTGGAATGAATAAAACTGTCTTAGGTGAAGACTTTTAAGAATAAAGGCCAACCCTTTCCGTCGGCTGAGAAGCTTCGTTAAAATCTCCCCTCCCATGGTTGTTGTGTCTAAGTCAGCGCCCCCCACAGAACCCAAATGACTGTGGAAGCTCTTCATTGGAGGTTTGAGCTTTGGAACAACTGATAAGAGTCTGAGGAGCCATTTTGAGCAATGGGGAATGCTCACAGACTATGTGGTGATGAGATCCCAACACTGAGCACTCCGGAGGCTTTGGGTTCGTCACGTGTGCCACTGCGGAGGAAGTGTATGCAACTATGAAAAGAAAGCCACACAGGTGGATGGAAGAGTCGTAGAGCCAAAGAGGGCTGTCTCGAGAATATTCTCAAAGACCTGGTGGTGCCCACTTAACTGTTAGAAAGATGGTTGTTGGTAGTATTAAAGAAGACACTGAAGAATATCACCTAAGAGATTATTTTATTTTGAATAGTATGAGAAAATCGAAGTGATTGAAATGATGACTGAGCGAGGCAGTGGCAAGAAGAGAGGCTTTGCTTTTGTAATCTTTAATGACCATGACTCTGTAGACAAAATTGTCTTTCAGAAATACCATACTGTGAATGGTCACACCTATAAAGTGAGGGAAGTTCTATCTATGCAAGAGATGGCTAGTGCTTCATCCAGCCAAAGAGGTTGAAGTGGTTCTGGAAACTTTGGTGGTGGTCATGGAGGTGTTTCGGTGGGAATGACAGCTTTGGTCGCAGAGGAAATTACAGTGGTCAAGATGGCTTTTGTGACAGCCGTGGGGGATATGGTGGCAATGGGGATGGCTATGATGGATTTGGTAACGATGGAAGCCATTTTAGAGCTGGCAGAAGCTACAGTAATTTTGGCGATTATAATAATCTTCAAATTTTGGACCCATGAAAGAAGGAAAGTGGAGGCCGGAGCCCCTATGATGGTGGAGACCAACACTTTGCCAAACCACGAAACCAAGGTGACTGTGGCAGTTCCAGCAGCAGCAGTAGCTATGGCAGTGTCAGGAGACTTTAATTACTGCCAGGAAACAAAGCTTAGCAGATGAGGAGAGCCAGAGAAGTGATGGGGAAGCTACAGGTTACAACAGATTTGTGAACTCAGCCAAGCACAGTGATGGCAGGGCCCAGCTGCTACAAAGAAGACATGTTTTAGACAATACTCATATGTACATAGACAAAAGACTTGAGGACTGCATTTGTGACTAATTGTTTAACAGGTTATTTTAGTTTCTGTTCCGTGGAAAGTGTAAAGCATTCCAACAAAGGGCTTTAATGTAGATTGTTTTTCGTACCCATGTTTTTGATTGCTTAATGTAATAGTCTAATCATGACAGTGAATACATTTGTCTTAAAAAAAAAGAAAAGAATATAAAGTCCAGAGGAGATTTGAAGACCATAATATTCAAAGGTCCTGAATGGTCAAAGTATCATTATTTAGATATCGGTTTGTTCAGTATAAGCCCCTGAAAGATGTCAGCAAATACATTCATGTTAAAGAATATCCATTAAAAAAAAAAGTTTTAAAATCAAAGAGTTTTGGTTAAAAGAAAAAATTTACAGTCAACTTTCCAAAGTAAAAGAATGCACACATAGGGACCATTTATGACTTTGTATTAGGTGATAACTCCTGGGGTTAAGTGCAAAGAGCCCCAGATATAATCTAGCAAACAGCCTGTGGACACTGGAGTAGCATGAAGAGTATTACTGCTTATCTGATAGAGTTTTATATATTTTAAAAAGCCACCATTTGAAAGTCCTTCATATTGTGTCTGATACATAGAAAGTGGTAATTAAAAGTTATTCCAAGGTGTGGCTAAATCATAGTACATTTAAGCATTGAAAATGTTCTTTATTCTACTGTATTGGGAATTCCCAAGAAAGGATGGTACCATGATTGCGATTTAAGGACATTTGAAATATTTTTCCATTGCCATGATTGAAATGGGTAAAAAAAAAAAAAAAAAAAAAAAAAAAAAAAAAAAAATCAATTCAAATAACTAAGAGCAGTCACATCTTTCATTTTATGCTCAAGACATGCAATTATTTAAGATGGGCTGTAGTGTTGTATTCCACTCCTTTTGCTCAATAACCGCATATTGAAATCCCCTGGAACCCTTTAACAACCTGGCCTCAACCCCAGAGATTCCATTTTCCTTGGTCTAGGGTGCACCCAGGCATTGGTCATTTTTAACCTCCTACAGTGATCCTACTGTGGAACCAGGTTTGAAATCCCATGCAGGTCTTAGTGGATGCTTTGATGATTAGAAATATGCTCATGTGGATACAATCTTAAAATGGGGTTTTTCATTTGCTTTTTTGATGTACATAGAGTTACCACTTTTTCTTGAGAACTGGTTTAGCAAAGAAAATCTTGGGAATCTTTGGAATAAGGAAGGAGTCTCCTTGAACTGGGGGAATAGTAGAAAACTGGGGTATGAAGAGTGCAGACAAATGACTTCATGAAGTGTGTAAGACAAAGTAGCTGATTTAAAAAGTCACTTGTAGTACTTGTCAGCTTTGATGATTAATTCTCACCTCTATTCGACCAGCAGATATTCTCATAACTGCCCAGCAGCTTCTGGGAAAGGGATGCTAGTAAGTTATGTAGCTTCCTGAGTTGAGAAGAAAAGGAAGGAAGGAAATGAAAGGAAGAAAGAAAATGAAAGGAAAGAAACGAAAGCAAACCTTGTTGGGACTTCAATGCCTCTTTGTTTTGTCTTCTCTTGGTTCTTCGTGACCTAAGAGCAGATAGTCTTTGACATTGTCACCTTTCTTCATTGAGACTTCCCTCTTCCCATTTGCTGACTTTTTCTTACTGTCAGGAAATCATCCAAGATGCTGAAAAAATGCCATTTCCATATCTTTTTTTTTTTTTTTTTGAGGGAAGAATTTGGTAATAATGATTGTGCGTGCATGACACACACACACTATTGTGGCAGGGAAGTGGGGGAGTCATGGATAGTATGGCCATTTGTATTTATAGTGATCATATTTTCTATGTCAAGATAAAAAAATATTTTTATAACATCCGATTGTGTTTAAATGGATAAAAAATAATGATAATTTATATTGAGATTACCTTGTGCTGAGCACTGTGCTAAGTATGTAAACTAACTCATTTACTCATCACAACAGTCTGATGAGGTAAGTACTATTATTCCCCTGACTTCATAGATGAAGCAAGTGAGGCACAGAGATGTTTAAGTGACATTCTGAAGGTCCCATTCTTGGCTAGTATTAGAGCTGAATGTGCACTCAGGTTCTCTAGGGCCCAACCCCATGCTCCTATACCTTATGCTAAATTTTCTAGAATATATATTTTCACATATTTATATAAATAAATATCTCTCTGTGTACTTGCATGGAACTGTAGCTATTAACATAACAGAAAATAGGAAATTCTTCTAGCCATTCTTCGGGACCACATAATACCATTACCAAAAGACCCTGGCTTCTCCCTACTACCTTCCCCAAACTGAGAGGTTGTTTTGCCAATTTGAACAGATTAGTAGGTGACTTCATCATCATGTTAACAATTTTATTATACTTACCACTATCATCATCAACATTATCATCATCATTAGAATCTTCTCAGAGTTTTACTTGCTGACCCCAAGCCTGTTCTGTTTGGATCGCAGAGGCTGGCTGGAGCATGTGGCTTGGAACCGGAGAGGTGGGGAGACTGTTTTGGCACTGGCTGCCTGGAGATTCTTGGAGCTGCTCTTCTCCACGTCTTTTCCAGGGCTGCCATACAGCAGAAGGATGGCATTGTGGGTGGCTGAGTGATTCTCTAAAGGCAATGTGCCCAGGCTTGGCCATCTAGGACAATGCAAAAGAGACAGGAAAAGATTTTTCTGTTTTCTGGCTGGCAGTGTGTGCTTGTTATCTCTGGGGCCGCAAGGGTGAAACAGTGCTCATTCTCTAGCTAGACCAGCCAAGAGATTTTGGGTATTTGCCACATCGAAGTAAATGTGTAGTTAATAACATTGCCACCATCAGTGGAAACAGAGCCAAATGTCACAAATGAAGAGAGAGTAGGCAACTGTCCATTCCTTTGTTCTCCCTCTGTGCTCCAAGGCACTTAGAAAAATAAAAGTCATGATCTCCTGAGAAAGTCTAATTATTCTGCTCTCTTGTTTTGTAAAAGTTTGATTCTTTGGAGAAAGATACTTACTTTTCATAACCTTCCAAATCACTTAGGTGCATTAGCATGTTAGGGGTTGATTTTTTTTAATTGTTCGATAATTTCTCATACCATTTTCTTTTATTTTTATTAAAAAACATTTACAAATCTGAAGATAAATGGATGTAATCATATTTTAAATTTTGTGCCAGATAGTGATCACCTTCTCATTTTCCCAAATATTTTATAGAACATAACTTGCCATGGTCATCACTCCTATGGAATTTTTGCTTTTGTTTCTGTTCGAAACCTAGATGTGATATCAGTAGAGATTTTTGAGGGTAAATAAATTTTGTCCTTGACAGTATAGATGGCAAGCGCTAGCTGCTGCATTGGGGTGGATAGGCTCAGAGCACAAGAGTTTCCACTTGCTCCAGTCCCCCCGACCCCGATTATCCCTAACTGCCTTTTATCCTCTCTTTCCTCCCTCACCTGTGTCTTTCCTCCACTGAGATAGAATATTTGACAGTTGGTCAGAAATTATTCTTCAATAGGGCAGTGATTCTCAGCCCTGGGTGAACATTAGAATGATGTAAGAGGTCAGCCTCCATCCCAGAGCAGTCCGGTAGCAGTGATGTTCAAAAGCTCCCCACCGAATTGCAGTGCAGTCAGGGTCAAGATCCACTGTGACTGGGCAACATTTTTCAGAGTGCATCTATGGATGACCTGGGTCAGAATCACAGGGCAACTTTTTAAAATGCAAATTCTGAAATTCCTAACACACTACAAAAGCTTAAGCCTTGAACAGGAAACTCGAAAGGAAACCAAATTCTAGAAATAAACATTTCTTTTGAATTATTCCAAATTGCAGTCTGCCAAAATCCAGATCTTGGTTTAAATGTTCTAAGCATTAAAAAATAACTAAAGATTAAAAAGTCTTAGAAGCCCTAGATTTATAAATGATGCAGTTTTTAGTTGCTGTAGAACTCTGGTATAACTAGTAATTACTCCTTAGAAAGTGGCTCTCAAGTTACCAGAAATCCCTTATGGTTATTAAAGTAATTGCTAACATTTATTAAATTTTTTTACTGTGTGGTAGGCACACAGAACTTTGCACTTTAAATTCACTTTTATCCCATTTTATAGATGAGAAAAGTGAGACTTAGAGACATTGAGTAATTGACTTAGAAATGCATGGCGAGTAGTATAGACTGGATTGGAACCCGGATGCACATCTAATAACAAAGCTCATTATCTTAACCATTACCCAGTTCCTACTATTCTAGAAGGAGATACTAGAAAAATTTTTCTTCTTCCCCTTCACTCCATCTTTATGGTGAAACTAAGAGGAAAAAAGGGAAGCTATCAAGCAATTGAAATATCGTTAACTTGCTCTATATCTTTTTTTTTAACTTGCTCTATATCTTCTATCTACATAAAGCAGCCAAAGGTCACTAAAGTTTACATCAGAAACCCTGAAATTGTTGTTTTCATTGCTTAGATTCCTCTTTTATGATGTGTAGTCATACCTGTACTTTAACATCTTAACTATATCCCTTATGCTCGTCTCTCATTACATGAAATTTAATTTATATTTGAATTCTGAGCTTCAGTATATATTAAGTATATTTTTTTACCTATATTTCATTAGAAATCCCAAAGAATTGCTTAACATCATTTTTATTAGAATACCCAAAGAATGATTTGTTTATGTACATTTTTATGAGAATTCCCAAAGTTTTTTCTCAATTCCCAGAATCCCTTTACCTAAACTGTAGTGGTGGAAAACAAATGGTGGATGTTTGGAGAGGCCAAAAGTCACAGTAGGGAAAGTCACAGTATGGGAACTGCTTCTGGTAGAATGGGTGTGGCTTTAGTTTATAAAACTCATTACCTATATTGCAGTCAGAACTGAAACATAATTTTCAGTGGCTTTTAAATGTGTTTTAACAACTTTATTGAGATATAATTCAGATATTATAAAATTCATCCGTTTAATGTATATAGTTCAGCGAATTTTATTCAAGAATTGTATAAACTGTACCACATCTGTAAAATATTTAAAAATAACTTAAAAACATGTTCATTAGCCCTAAAAGAAACTTGTACCTTTTAACAGTTTTTCTCCATTCCCATCCCTCAAGCTTTTTTCCAAAGTGCTTTTCCTCCCACAATCACCATATGAGGCTTTCGATCCTCCACATCCTGGCCCGAGGTCTAGAGCCTTCCATATAATAAGAGGGGCAAAAATGTAAGCGAAGAAAGATTAGGAAGCCCAGTATGCTTTAGACTTTTGACACCCTTAAGGATTACCAGAATAAGACAAATTCCACCTGCAATCAACCATTTTTTCCTGAGAGAGTGTCACATGATTCTAGGCTCTTCACTAAAATAAAGTGCTTCAGCACCAGGTAATTTGGTAGTGACTGAGATGCAAATAAAAATTTGCTGTTTTTACCTTCTATAATTCAAGTTAAAAATGTATCTAGAAATTTCCCGTGAGATATTTATAGATAACATTCAAAAAAGGGTTATTCAAGAATGATTATCATTGGAGGAACACAGGCAAGAGAGAACTGTCACCTGAAAATAAGAGCAAATTATAAATTATTTGAATTATTGAAAAGATAGTATAGTACATATGTGTACAATTCAGGGGCAGAAAGCTTCTCTGTCAATATTAATTGTTCATAAATGCCAAGTATGCAATTCTAACATCCCATATCCTGGAAAATAGAAATTCTCAGCCAGTGTAGAGTTGAAGAAATAACAAAGGATTGGCATAATTTGAACAAACTAAATGCAATCTAAGGCATTGGAGCTTAAAAGCTTTATACCATGAGTAAAAGCTTTTAACAAAAGTCTTTTTCATTTTTTGGAGGAAATGTCTTAGAAAATGCCTATTTCTCCTTTCCATTTAACAAAACAAACTCTAGCTTTAGGAAATATGCTATCTTTTATATTAATGATAATCAAATTTTGTTGAATACTGTCTTATTATGGTTAGTTTTAGTTCATGCTCTCTCTTCTGTAAGGGAAGTTTATAATATGTGGAATATATTTAATTTTTAAGTTAAGGATAGGAAATATACTTAAATTGTAAGGTAAAGTTAATATTGTGATATCCTTTCAGACCCTGTAGTGTGACAAAATTGCCCCTGAATTACAATGGTCTCTCAAAATGGCTTCTGTTTTTGAGTTTTATATAAAATATCTTGCCATGCAGAGTCCTGGTTTGTTAATACTCTGGTTAAAAGAGTCCAAATTCTCAAAAAGAGTGTACTAGAATATACTACAGTGTATATGTTTCCTAGAAGCATATTTTCATACAGTTGTATGAATAAGAGCCCCAAAATTCTCAGGTACTCGTGGAACACTAGTCCAAATAAAACAACATCTTCTGGTACTTACAGATCTTGTTATTTATTAGCCAAAAAATAAAAAATAAAAACCCACCACTTAGATAATATAAATGGGTTATTAATGGTGGAATTTATTATATAGTGTGTGAATTCTATTTGGGAGTTATAAACACAAACTTCTGGAGACACTTTCTTCCTCTTAAATTTCAGTCGAGAGTGCCATTTTTCTAATTTTGTTTTCCTCAATGAGCCTGCTTCACTTTCCACCAAACTTGTCAGGCCTATCCTGATTCCACACCCATGTTCATATTGTTCCTCTTGGCAGAGCCACCCTTTTCTTGAGTCTCTCCATTGTTCTTTAAAACTAACCTATTTCATCAGGACTTCCACTCCTGCTCCTACCTTGATTACTTTCATTTCCCTCTGACTTCTAAACATTTAATACCCATCCACCTCTTTGGCTCTCAATCATATGTATGCACATATCTTCCTAACTGGGTTATAAGCTCCCAGAGGGCAAGGACCACCCATGCCTGATGTTTCTCCTGATTTCCCTTGGTATCTAGTGCAACATAATTTAAATTGTAAGTGATCAAAAAGCTTTTTGAGTAAACTTTACCTTTATAGTGCTGCGTTTCTGTGGCTATTAGAATAAGTGGAGTTAGTGGAAACTTTCATTTAGTTTTTATTTAAAAGAATGCCAGAGAAGAGATTTTATCATATTGGATCATAAGATATGAAGAAGGAGGGCTAATAAGATGAAATCTTCGGGGGGCGGTGGGGAGATATGGCATACCTGTATTTTCTGTATTTTGTGGTCACAGACTGTGCTCCTAAGCTTAACCTTTGGCCCGAAGTGGAGTATGGATAGATAAAATAATCAACGTGAAATTACTGCGTACTAGCAATTTGTTTACTCTGTTGCACATAAAAGAAAAGAATATCAGTTACCTTAACAAAATAATTTACTGAGTTAGCTGATAAAATGGAAGGCTGGAGAAACTAGGTTTGGGTGTCTCTAGGGAGTCAAGGTAGGGGGAACTGACAGGGTCTCTTCAATGCACTATTGTTGAGAATCAATAAGCTCCATATATATATTAATTAAGATTCAGGGTCCTAGGAGAGAGATCCTACCTGCCTTGCTTGGGTCGGTACCATTCTACATGTCAAGATCAAGGAACCTTGATTTATAGTCCCACCAACTGTCTACCTATAGAGAAGACCCAAAATCCCCCAAAGGAAATTGGATACCATTACAAAAAGGGAGGAAATGAAAACTAGTCTGTTTGTGAAATCACCTTACAGAATACAGAATATAAGAGAAATAGCAGCAGAGAGACATCTAAAGAATAGAGGAAACTATACAAGAAAGGTGTTACCCTGACAGAAAACAAGAAATCACTAAATGGTATTTTCCACCATGTTCTATTGAGACTACATGTATCTTAAACTATGAAACAATTAAAGGTCAGCAGCTGTTAGGAAACTCTTTATAAAAACTTGTCTTTCTAGTCAGGGTTGATACACATGGGAGCTTTGTATTTCAAAGGTTTGCTCTCCCAAATATTTACCAGTGAAATGTCACCCAAGGCAAAGCAAGGAAAAGGTATTTGGTATATGAAGGCACTTCTGTCTACTTAGGTCTGAAAACTGGAAAGGAAGATACTCCTTCTCACCCTTTCACTCTCCTCACTCCAGAAAATACTGGCTTTAATAATGATTCTGCAGGTGGAGCCACGGACCATACCCCGAGTGTGCCAGGCCCCGGGTGCACATCGCAAGCGTGTGGGAGGAGATACCCCACCTTCAGAGATCCAGTTCTTAAGGGGAAACAGCAACATCTGTAGGTCAGGGGTGGAAGTGGGGAATTAAAGAGAGGAAAAAAAAATGATTCTGGTGTTTTGCTTATATAAATGTGTACTTTTCCTAAAGTGCTGTAACTAGAAGATTTAAATGAAAGACAATCTTGCGTGCATTTTTTTTATACCACCTTTTAGTTTCATTAGATATTTGGCTATTGCTATCATATATCATCTAGTTTAGGGAATTAAGATTTTATTTTCTTTAAAGGGATTCTAAACAAGAATTGTAAAGTACTGAATTGTCATGAGAATTATATTGTTTACTTTTACAACAGTAAGTACTGGAGGGAGTAAACTTCTGATGGAAGAATATATACTTGCTTACCTAAAAGGATTTTGATATTTGGAGGTCTGAAGTATTCTGTCAGCTAACACAGTTGTATGGTCTGAGAAACTGAATTTTAGACTCTACGGTTTTGTACACAAATTGTAACATCTTTCAGTTTTCAGTTATTAGATATTAAAATATCAAAAATAAATATTCAGTTATTAAATATTCAATATATTGATTTATGCAAAGGCCTGTGGCAAGTGGTGACATAATTTTGGCCCATGTTCTGAATGGCAAAGTGAGGACATTTACAGAAGCTTAGGTAGATTGATGGGTGTAACTGTGTCTCTCTTAAGGTAGCCAAATGGCTCACTAACTAGGGACATGTATGAATGGGTAAATGATATTTCTACTGTCTTTACTGGTTATCTGATGAAACCACAGCCTAGGGAATGTCTTGGCAACTTTTGTGCAAAGACTCTGTTGAACCTAATTTCAAACTTGACATGGTGAAGAGACATAGGAGGTATGGATTATATGGGAGACCTTGTTGGGGGCAGGGAGGTTAGGCCTCGGGCCTCCAAATCCAGTGCCATATACACTGTTTCAGAATTTAGAAAAAGAAAGAACATTTTCAGACTCTTTTAAAATATCATTGTGATACCAAAAACTAGTAAAAATTTTTTAAAATATAGACAAATCTCACTTATAAATCTAACACTCCCCAAATAGATTGACACAATCAAAATAGTGCATTAACTAAGGAAGATTTAATCCAATAAGTCTAGGATGGTTTAATAGTAATACTACAGATTTCATAGTAGAAAATGCAGATTTTATTATATTAAAAGTTTTGAGGAGAAAATTATAATACATCTCCCTATGCACTGGAAATGCATTTGACAAAATCTAGTAAGCATTCTTTATAATACCCCAAAATAGAAAAATATGAATGCTATCATAAATTTGTGAAATAAATATATCTCACCTCAGGCAGCACCATGGCATTTGAAGACATTCCCACTACAGTTAGGAACTAGACAAAGAGGTACACTCATATTGTTTAACATTATTCTGAGTATCCTGTTCAATGCAAAGGCAAAAGAAGGAAATTAGGAGTATAAGAGTTCAAATAAGGAGGTAAAACTACCACTGTTTGTAGATGATTATATAACTATATCGTATTGTGTGTTGTTATACCCAAGAGAATCATCCAAAGATCTACTGCAAATGAGAGAATGTAGTAAGGTAGTGGGATCCAAAATTAACATGCAGACATCAACAGATGAATCAAAGAAATAATCCCAATTATAATGTTAACAAAAAGTAAAGTATCTAAAGATAAAATGAAAAGAAATGTTGGGGAAAGCATTAAACACTAAACACAAAAGTAGACTTGAACAAATGGAAAGGAACACCATGTTCTTAGATGGAAAGACTCAACGTTATAAAAGTATTTGTTTTCCTTAAATCAATGTATAAATTTAACTCAGTCTTCATGAAAACACCATCAGATTTCTTTCAAAACTAGACAAACTGATTCTGAAGTTCATGTAAGAAATAAATAAACAAAAAGAGCCAAGAAAATACTTAAAATGTGTGCAATGATGGAGAGAGATGGAAAGAACTTAGCTCCACTAGAATTTAAAATATATTTAAAAAATACTTTAAAAAAGACTTTGAATTAAACTAATGTAGTAATGATGAACAAATAGACAGATCAATGGAATACTACAGAAAATCCAGAAATATACCCATATGTGCCCAAGAATTAGCCAGGAATTACAAATGGCTTTCACTTATGAAATGATATATGACGTTCAGAGAATGCTGAGAAATGCTGTACATTAAAACTATAATGAAATACTGTTTTAAAGCTACAAAATGACAAAAATCCAAAATTTTCACAACACACTCCAAATTGCTAGGGATAATATAAATTGATTCAATCCCTTGAAGCCAATTTGGTAATACTGTTTACAGTTACTAATGTACTTACCCTTTGGCTCAGCAATTCCTTTTTGGGTTTTACCTAATAGATATGCATATATGCAAAAAATTTATGTATATATAAGGTTATTCACTGCAGCACTGTTTTGCATTGTCAACCATAGAGGATTGGTTAGAGTTAAGACAAAGCCCTATACTGGAACACAATCAGCAGAAAGAAAAGAATAAAGAAGATCACTATGCATTGATGTGAAGGATCTTCAAGATACTTGTTAAAAAAAAAAGTAAGAAACATACAAATGTATATAACATGCTATTTTTAAAAAACTAGAGGAAATCTATATTTGAGTTACTTATGTATGTACTTATATCCTAGAAGGATGTAGAAGAAACAACATTGGTTACCCATTGAGGATAAGGGAGTTAGGCAGGAATAGGTAGATGAAGACTACATTATATATACATATATTGTCATTTTTTTTCATTTTTGAATCATGTGAATGTTTTGCCTATTCAATAAGTAAATAAGTGTATAGTCATATGATGAGATAATGTATATATATATATATATATATATATATATATATATACATATGTATACATAAACACACACTCATATGAGGAGAGAGAGGGCAAGAATAAGGATGCTCTGATGCTCTCTATATATTGATAGAGAAAAATTTCCAAAGGCGTTAAGAGACTAAAACAAGGTATGGAATGGAATGTACAATATTCTACTTTTTGTCAAAAAAAAGAAAGAAAACTTTTTGCTTGTTTTTGCTTGTATATGCATAAAAAAGCTCTGGAAATTTACTCAGGTTGGTGAATGTTGTGATGTACTGCCAGTTCTCTCCAGACCCCTCCAGAAATGAAAGATTCCTTGCCCCAGCCTCTGAGAGGGCTACTGGCAGATGGCCTTCAGCTGACAGCCCCTGTGGGGATTGATTGCCTCTTCTGTAGAGAATCACCTCACCTAAAGTTATGCCCGCTTCCTGGTTGGTACTCATCCAGTGACTGATCAACATGGGGGTATGAAGGGACAGCTCTCCATTCCCCACTCCAAAGGGTCATCCCAGCTTTAGAAATCTTCTTACTTCACACACATGGTGGCTTGCTTTCTCCCTCTGCTGTCTATTCCCTTTCCTAAGAAGAAAGCACTCCTAATTAATCTTCTTGCTAAAAGTCTGCTTCCTGAGGAACCCAATATGTCATAAGAAACCAAAATCAGTGATTTCCAGTGGCTGGCTAAGGGTGGGAATGTGTCAGTGGAGACAAGGTTGGAAAGAAGACTTTTTACTCTTTACCATCCTAGAATTAAAAAAGCGACATGGATGTATTACTTATTTGAATCATAAATAAACAATTTAAAGTTAATTTGATATGTCAGTGATATGCTTTTCCACGTGTATTTTCTGAGAAACTCTTCTGTGTTTTTATTTAGGAAAATGTGTTTTTAATCCAAAATACAATGCCCCACCACACTCTAAAATGCTTTTCTGTTTGTTTTTGTTTAGGACTTACAGAGAACAACATCCTCGATCTCACCTTACAATGGAAATTAAAAAGTCACCCGATGGCGGATGGGGCTGGGTGATTGTGCTTGTCTCCTTCTTTACTCAGTTTCTGTGTTATGGATCCCCAGTAGCAGTTGGAGTCTTGTATGTAGAATGGCTGGATGCCTTTGGTGAAGGAAAAGGAAAAACAGCCTGGGTTGGATCTCTTGCAAGTGGAGTCGGTTTGCTTGCAAGTAAGTGGATAAACTTATGTTTCCCTTCACTCATGAATCATTTAATTACATTTGTTGCATCATTAACACTGTGTGAGGCATAAGGGGCTGTTTGTTTTTAAAGTATAACACATATTTTCCTGCCTTCATTGAAATTATACAACCATACTTTTACTGTAATAAATCCATATGAAAATACAGGAATTCCATAAGATATTCATTGATTTCTTTATTCGCTTATTTGCTACTATGTGCCAGGCAGTGTGCTAGATGCTGAATATGAAAAGATGAACAGCAAACACATCGTTCCTGCCCTTAAGAGGTTCACAGTCTAGTGAGAGACATTCATACCTCCATGAGTAAGAGTGATACAGGGAGATGAAGGCAGTGATTCAGGTATGTCCGACAAATGCTAGTGACCAGAGGACCAAATGGTATTCAGCAGTCCTATAGGCAGTTCCTATATGATTCATAACTACTACTCTTCAATTCAGATACACCATGATTAAATTACATTTCCTACATTTCTGTCCCTTATTAAGAAAAATTTTACATGGCAAAGGGTAGTCTCATTTTATACTGATGATGCTGTTAAGGATTGTAATATTATATATAAGATATATGTGATGTATTTTGTGTGAACTTTGTATAATGTCTCCAAAAGTAATGTTCTTGATAAATGTTTTCATATAATGTAATAGTGATTCTTATTATCTTTACAGAGAACAGGAGAAGGCTTTTTATTTTCCTTCTAAGGATTAAAATCACATGACACTTCTGTTCCTGGAGTAATAGTTTGAACGCTGCAGCAATATTTAGTGATTATCAGTTTAACTTACTTGGAACTATTTAAGCACGAATGTGCTAAACCAGTGTCCTAGATGGGGGCAATAGCCCTGGAGTCTCTTCCTGTGTGCTATGAACTTGACGTGGTTTGCTGAGCAAATCGCAGTCTCTATTCTTATGGGGAAAATAAGGACATTGAATGTGGCGATTTGTAAGGTATTTTTCATCTCTAAAATGATTTCATGAAAACAAAATGCATTAGCCATTCCTTCTTTTAAATATGTCATCTTTCCTGAATGCCAAAGGAGACTCCTTAAAACAAAACAAAACAAACAAACAAAAACAATTGCTTCCAAACTATGTATTACCTTGTTAAATTAAACCCAAGACTTGATCCTAATAACTATGTACATGACAGGTAGATACTAGGCTTATTGTGGTGATCGCTTTGTAACGTATATAAATGTTGAATCACTATTTTGTATACCTGAAACAAGCATAATCATGTATGTTAACTATAATTAAAAATAAAGTAAAAAAAATAAATTTTTCTAACTTAAAAGAAAAAAGAATTGAAAAACAATGCAGGATCATCTGGCCATGTCAGATAAGGTAACTAAACTTAACCAAACAAATGAAAATAATACTGCCACTATGAGCTCAAAAGGAAAAGCTTGCCCAAAATTTGTTTGAAAGGGCTTTTCAAAATGTGTATTGTTTGTACAGTTGTCAGAGTACAAGTGGATGCCAATTGAGGTATTAATAAAGGGGTTTGAAAGTAACGATTTTGAAAAAATTATCTAATGTGAAGAGGAGATAATATTTTAATGTGTTCCAATTAGTCGCCGTTTCTATTAGCAAATACTGAGTTAAACAGAAATTTAATTACCTTGCTCTCTAGCAAAGATCAAAGGATAATTGAAGTGATATCTCAATTAACACATATTCGGAGTACAAAGCTTCTTTCCACAAAGTCTGCCCAGGTCGGAGTTAAGGGTTCAGGGAAGCTGAGATCTCCTTAAGGATGGAAGAGGCATTGGTGGTCAGAGCTCAGGCTGAGACTCAAAACTGAACTGCAGCTCTATACTTTCTCCTAGTTCACTGTTTCAAGGGCCAGGAGCAGCTCTCTTTACTTGTAGGCTGGATTGGCTGCATAATTTGCAGGCACTAGCACAAAATGAAAATGATAATCTAAGTGGAACTTGTTTAAAAATAATTACGAACTTCAAGACAACAACAGCAGAGCAGTAAGTCAAGCATGTGGCATAGGCTACAAGCCCATGAAGCTGGCTCTGCTTGGGGCTGGAGAGATAGAACATCCCATTGACGTTCAAAGGAGACAATAAGTACAGGAGGGAGCACTGGTCTTCAGTCAGATTCTAACTCATATCTTGACTCTACCACTATTTAGCTGAGGGACCTGTGCAAGTCACTTAACTTCTGTGTTGTCAGCTAGATGAGAAGGTACTTGGACCAGCTAATCAGAGCTTTTGAAGACGTGTGTAGAATAAGGAGACCAAAGGGTTCAAGAATGAGGAAATTGTGGGGAAAAAATGATGGCTGAAGAGGGTGTGTTTATGTGTTTGTGTGTTGCACACGTGCGTGCATACACACGCACATTGGTTGGTGTCCACTGAACATATGTGATGTTGGCCTCCCTTGACCCTTTATAGCATAAATTAAGGGACAAATCCTGAAAACTATGGAAATATAGTATTAACAAGAGGCATCTAGCAGCGTGTAAGCCACATTAACCCTTTACTTTATTGAAAACTGTTCTACAGAGAAATAAACAGATCAATATTACCTTGGAAATAGGAAAAGTATATTTCATGTTGGTTATTCAAATTGTTATTAGTAGTTCTTAACCAGAGGGATAATTAGAATCATCTATAGAAAATTTTCAGCATATAATTGCCTAGATTTGACACTCAGACATTCTTATTCAGTCAGTCTATAATGGAGTCTAGATATGTGAATTTTTTCGAAGAACCAAAAGTGATTTTTATTTGGGAACTAACCACTGGTTTAAGCTCTCTCTATTTAGATTTCAGTCTTATGCTTTTTTGATAATTTTCTGATGTATTATTTGCTTAGACTTATTTCTAAAGGGAACTACCGTAGGTTTCTGCTTGGATGTGGCACTGCTTATGCCATGTAAATGATGAAAAACAAATTATGTCCAATGGCCCTGGTTCTTGTGGGGCTTTGGTGAAAAACACACATAAATGGACATCTTTGCATCCTTTTTAATAAAAGATAATTTATACATATGTGTATACGTATTTATATATGTACAGCTCTTTGATAAAAGCTGGATTTACATATATATATAAAATATATATAGGGGCTCTTAAATTTAGAAGTATGTATGCATTGCTTGAGCTTGTCTAAAAGCCAATTTCCTACCCATCAGTGGGTGGTGTGGGGATGGGGAGTGGCCCCAGGAATCTTCCCTAGATGATTCTGATACAGGAAGACCATATCATATCATATGATAGGTGTCATCTTTGACCGGTTCTGTGGTCTGACCTCTAGAGCTTTAAAACTGAGCAAGGCACAGCAGAATAAATACAATTGCCAAGCAACATACAAGTTCTGTTTTCCATGTACTTTTCTCTTAAGCTCACTAAATGTCCCTTGAGTGCCTGGCTCAATACCAGTGACTTTCACTTATTTGATCTTAGTTGCTCCTCATAACAATGTACTGAAGTAGGCATTATTGTCCTCGAGTTTAGTGACCTCCTCAATCTGAAGCACATTCTCTAAAAAGGAAGTGTCACCCGAGTCCCTGTTTTTCTAACTTATTAAACCTGTTTCTTCATCTTTAAATTGGAGATAATAAAAGTACCTACCTTATATGAATGTTGTGTAGAGTAATTGAAATGGTGCTTGACATATGGTAAGTACTCAACAAATATTAGTGAACTGGAATCACCCACAAATAAAATATTCTCCAAAGCAGTTCCAATCAAATTAGAATCTACAAAAGAAAAGGACCCTTCAGGGTGAAAGACGAAGACATTTCTAGGAGAATGAGCGGAGGCAGAGCTGAAACTTTGCCAAGATTGGGTCTTAAGTATCTAGAATTTAAAGGCACATCCCTGGTCTCTGACAAACCTAGATTTGGACAGTAGCTTAGAGTAGCATATAAGAACTATGAAAAGACATGCAATTCTTAACTTCATAGTCTTCATAATCTTAATTCTTAATTCCTTCTCTTTGAAACTTGAGTAATTGAGGAGAAAATAACTTCTTCCTCTGGCCTGAATCATGTGCTTGTGCAGACGATCCTCTGGATAGGTAAAGCTGAGCATCAAGGATCCTACTGTCTGGATTATGTTTTGTGAACGAGCTCACCATCATTATATCCATCCATAGTCTCCTCCACTCTGTGCTAGAGATGCTTTTAAGGGATTTATAGTCTCAAGGAAGAAACAGAAAAAAATGTTACTGATAATTCAAGATATCACAAATGCCAAGGAGAATAGCAAGGACAAGACAGTCTCTGGAGTTTAATAGAGATAAGCTGTGAGGTGGGCCAGATGGGAGGTTGGGCTTTGTAAGGTGGATGGTCAGGGAGAGAGCAGTCCATGGAGAGTCCTTTTATGCAGAGGCCTGGATGACTGCAGATGACGCATCCGGGTGAAATAAATTTGCCTGGAGAAGGAGAGGTTGTGTTGGAAAGTGTGATGGTCAACTTGGCTAGGCTACATTCTCTAGTTATTTAAACACTAATGTAAGTGTTACTGTGAAGGTATTTTATAGTTGTGCTCAAAGTTCATAATTAATTGACTTTAAGAAAGGAAAATTATCTTAGATAATCTAAGTGGACCTGATTCAATCTGTTGAAAGGCCTTGAGAGCTGAAATGAGCTTTTCCAGAAGGAGAAATTCTGCCTATGCCCTGTAGCCTCAGCCTGTGCCAGGAGTTCTGACCTGCCTTTCCTGAGAGCCTGCACTGTGAGCGTTGCACTTACCCAGCCAGACCCCACAATCGCATAAGCTAATTCCTTGCAATAAATTCCCTAATGTAGGTCTTCTGGTTCTGTTTCTCTGGTTGAAACCTGAATGGTATAGAAGCACTACCATAGCCTATCGTTGTTTTAAAATGAGCTAAAGCACTCTTTGTTTACATGTCACTCTTCAAGCTCAAGGACAGGCCATTTTTCAGACAACAGAGTTGCTGAAACATCAGGGAGATCCTTTGTTTTTCCAAAGGCCCTAAAACTGTTCATGAGTCAGAAAATCTACTCCCAGGTTAATCCAGTGAGTCAGTGTGGCCAACTTGCTTGCTGAATCAGTTGTGACTGCTGGCAGAACTGAATTTGATCTTATCTGTATGATTTTACCCACAAGCACTGTTAACTCTTTCTAGTAGCATGAAATTTCTGCCTCTTAAAAGAATTCTGTTACATTGGCCAGTTCCCAGTGTGCTAGCAGTTCCAGGATTGGTGAGAAGATTGACAGGTTCTGGTTAAACTGTCTGCCGTGTCCATGTAATACCACCAGACCAACCAATAAACAAGGCAGTTGACACTATACAAGAGATTAAGGCTTTGAGTGGGTGTGGCTCCTTAACGCTTTTTTTTCTTTCAGGGATATGATGAGCTTAAAATTCCTGTTCTCAGCAGGAGGAAGGAGTAAAGAACCTACTTTTTAGTTGGGCTCCCTGCATTATAGGTAAAAGGGTAGGACTCTCCCAGGCCCAGTCTGCTCTTTTGAGAAATCTTTGTTCTGCTGCAGGCACACAGCATGGTGACTGTTATATTTTATTTCTCACCGTACCATAAGTCTACTTACATCTGCAGCAGCGGGCCTGGCCATCCTACCATTTTTGGGATTCTCCGAAACTTTTTGAGAGAGAGGGGGCGTGGAAGTGAATTTATTTCCCAAAGGGAATCATTCCTTTTCCAAAGCTATCATATAATAACTACAGGATTGGAAAACCACATTAGGGTTCTGTCCCCTCCACTTAGAAGGTATTTTCACCCCTTTTGTCCTTGTAACCGTACTTCATGGCCCAGCTCAAGGCTCAGTTCCTTGGCACATGGCAATCTCCCTTTTCTGAAATCCCCAAACACATGATCTAGACCTTTCTTTTGGTGCTTATTGCCCATAGACTGAGGTTTTGACATGTGTTTGTTTTGCCTTCTGGTGTAAGTCCTGGATTGTGTGTGGTCTTCTCTTTTCCCTCTTGTATCATGATATGATACTCTACTGCTGTGTGGCTCAATACAGTAGACACTAGCCACTGGTGGCTATGAAATGTGGCTAGTTAGAGTTGAGATATGCTGTAAGTATAACATATACACACTGAATTTCAAAGACAGTACAAAACAAAGGTATATAAAATTCTCATTAATGAGATTGAAATGTTGATAATGTTTTTGATGTAATAGGTTAGATTAAATGTATTATTAAATTTTACCTCTTTTTAATTTTTTTCTAATGTAGCTATTAGAAAGTTTAAGATTCCATATGTGGCTCATACATGTGACTCCTGATATTTCTATTGTTCAGTAGTCCCCCCTTATCTGCGGGGGATGTGTTCCTAGACCCTCAGTAGATACCTGATTGTGGATAGTACCGAACACTATATATACTATGTTCTTTCCTATGCATACATACCTATGATAAAGTTTAATTTGTAAATTAGACACATTAAAGATTAACAACAACTAATAATAAAATAGAGCAATTATAACAACATAGTGTAATAAAAGTTATGTGGATGGCTTTGGGGCCGTTATTAAGTAAATATAAGGGTTACTTGAACATAAGCACTACGATACTGAGACAGTCAATCTGATAACCCAGATGGCTACTAAGTGACTAACTGGCAGAAAGAGGGATGGCGAGATATTTCATTATGCAACTCAGAACGACATTCATTTAAAACTTATGAATTGTTTATCTCTGGAATTGTCCGTTTAATGTTTTCACACCGTGGTTGACTAAGGGTAACTGCAGATAAGCGGAACTACCATAATTGGCAAGAATGTTGGGCTTGGGGTCATTGGATCCTGTCTCTACCACTTACTAATAATGAGGCTATTAACAGACTACATCGTTTCTCCATTTGATGTTTCTTAAACATTTTTTCATTAAAACAGAAAAGTGTACATATTATGAGAGTATAGCCTGATGAATTTTTCACAAACTGAACACATGCATAAAATGAGCACATATACATCAGAAATAGAACATTAGCAGTTCCCCTGGAAGTTGCGCTGTCCTCCCCTCTGGTTATAACTCCGTACTCCCTACCAAAGATAACCACTATTCTAACTGCTAATCATAGATTAGTTTTGCCTTTTTGGGGTATTTTTTATAATTGGAATTACGTAATGTGTACTTTTTTGTATTGGGTGTCCTTCACTCCACAAAATGTTTGTGAGATCCATGTGTTGCTATATGTAGTTGTAGGTCATTTATTCTCATTGCCATACAATAGTTCATTGATGAATAGTCCAGAATTTAATTATACATTCTACTACTGATAAACATCTGGATTTCTAGGTTTTAGCTGCTATGAATAGTTCTACTATGAGCATTTATGTATATAACTTTTGATGTAGCTATTTCTTTTGGGTATGTCTCTTGGTTTCTATTTGGTATATACATAGAAATGGAACTCTGGGTTATACAGTGTGCTGTGTTCAGCTTTAGGAGATAATGCCAGCAGTTTATAAGAGTTCTGATTGTTCCACATCCTTGCTAACACTATTGTCCGCGCTAACACTACAAGGGGGCTACTATTATTAATCCAATTTTCAGATGAAGAAAAAGAGGCACAGAGAGATCTAATAAGAGCTCGAATCTGAAGAAAATCTGACTCCAGAACCCCCATTTCTTAACTATGTGAACTTACTATCTTGAATCTTTAATTTCCTTATCCAAAAAAATGATGATAACAATAGTATCTACCTCTCA
This sequence comes from Pteropus medius, assembly GCF_902729225.1. NCBI lineage: Eukaryota > Metazoa > Chordata > Mammalia > Chiroptera > Pteropodidae > Pteropus > Pteropus medius. The sequence continues at coordinate 36,519,014 of NW_024344378.1, read as the reverse complement.
GGGCTGCAGTAAGATTAAAATAAAATCAAATTGTTTATGTGAAGTACTCATGTAGTGTCCAGCACACAGTAAATGTTTATTATTGTTGTTGTTATTTTGTGATGGAAAGAATCATTTTAAACTTTCGATGGGGTAGATAATATGATTGTGTAAAGGAGATTACTGTTAAATACGTGAAGGTTTCATTTCTTATATTAGGTCCTGTCTGCAGCCTCTGTGTCTCATCTTTTGGAGCAAGACCTGTGACGATCTTCAGTGGCTTCATGGTGGCCGGAGGCCTAATGTTGAGTGGTTTTGCCCCTAATATCTACTTTCTATATTTTTCCTATGGCATTGTTGTAGGTAAGAAACTTGATTACTATAACTTTTCTAAGTGTCAAGAGTTAATCATCATTTTACCAATGTTGGGTTTTTATTCAGTTAATATAACGAATGAAAATGCTCAGTGATAATTACTTCCAATGGCTACTTCACCAAAAGTTGTTGCTTTAGTAAAATGTCCACCAGTGAATCAAAATATTTGGAAGGATATTTAACAACGCACATTATGTTTTCTCGCAAGGCACAGGAAGGTGTTTCATTTCAGTACTTTTCTCTAAAGCACAAAAAAGAAAAAAAAGAGGGAGGAGCATGAGACTTATATGTGACTGACATCTGTCACTTCTCACCGACTTAGGAAGTGGTCCCTTTCATATTGGACAGTTAAGCAGGGCTGTGTTGAGCTTTTTGTGCTCTAAACATCCTGCTGTTTCACACCATCTGTCACCAGGGCCCCATCTGTCACTAGGGCCCAGTCTGTCACAAAGTCACAGCAAAAGTAAAAAGCAGATTGTAAAGCACATAATAATTATTTTTTTAAAATAAGGCATGAATGAAGAAAATTGTGTGGTGGGAATGATTGATGATGATCTTGGTTACAGGAGAGGAAAAGTAAAGAACTTGGGGCCTGAGAGCACTGACAGTTTGGATTTTGTTTTTCTTGGGGGAGTTGGGGTGGGAGCGGGGAGCAAGAAGGGTTGCTTTCGTGATATACTCAATGTTAAACATCACCAGACTCAGTATTTCAGGAGCTGCTGATAGGGAATTTGAAAAAGACGACTCCAGGTTTCAAAGTTTTTTCTTAGTGTCTGAAAGAACCAGTTTGTTGACTACCAATATTCCTCTCTTTTACTTGAGACTTTTCCGCAATAAGTAATAGAAAAAAATAGCAGCTAATATTCATTGAGCACTTACTATGTGCCAGGCTCTGTGCTATGTGCTTTATCTGATCTTATTTAATTTTCACAATAACCTATTTTATAGAGAGGAAAAGTGAAGCTCAGAGCAGTGAAATTACTAACCAAAGCCACATAGTTAGTAATTGCATCCACTCAGTGTGATACCACATCCTGACTTTTGCATTTTTGTGATTATTTTTAGAGCTTTTAGAAGTCTTAGTGTTTATTTTAAATTTAACTATGTACCTTAATACTACTCAGATCTTGATCTAAATAAGGAGATCACTTTTTAGTTCTTTGAGAGTAGGTAGTATCTGTTTGATATTTTATATTTTCTATAATGCTTAATACAGTTTTGAATCTGTCCTTCAAATATATTCTCACATAAAATTAGAGATAATCATTTTCCATTCTTGTCTAAAATCAATAAAAATAAAAATGTAGATATCTATGTTTATGTGTGAATGAGATTATTCCTTTTAGAACTTAGATTATTTCTTTTAAGACAAAAAGGACAAATTATTCCTTTTAGGACAAAATTCCATTTAGAATTATACTTTTTACATAGAAATTGAATCATTCTGCCATTGCTATGATTTCGGCATTTTCCCCAAACTCTGGACTAACCATTGAAAATTTCTTGGAGTTTTACTTCTACTCATGGTTTCAAGGTTAATTCAAGGAAAGCATTTGTGAGTACATATACAAAGTTGTCACTGACTGAAAAATTGACAAACGGTGATACCATAGCATTTGCATTACCTATAGATAAAAATTAATTTTTTAAAAGAAAACAGCCAACATTGTCTAAGATGTATATACATTTGATTGTGTCAGAAGAATATCTAAGAATATATAGACATAAAAAGACAAAATTAACTCTCACGACTAAATTTCAGAATTTCTGTGGTAGTGGAGAAAGCTTTACTAACTTGTGACGTTGATGTTGATTTGGTTCATGTCATTGGAACCTTTCAATAGCTAACACTGTCCCTCTCCCCTATGAACCCATGATCTTCAGTTAATTAGATAGGATTTGATATTGGTCTTGGTTTATTCTTTTGGCTGCAGATGGTGGTGGTGATGTGGTTACAGGGCTTCCACTGGCTTTCCCCCCTGTGGTGACTTACTCCACTAGCCAAGGAACAGTGTAGGGGGTTCTACAACTAACACGTATGTGTGCTTCTTAAATATGGAGAAATGGCCGTTGGATGTATCCATGGGTTCAACGAAACCACTGTGTGCCAGACCTGGGCCATGAACCCATATATTTCCTGCCCCACTCCATGACCCCACTCTAAGGGGAGACCACTTAAATACTTCAAGTCTCTAGTTAACAATGTCAGCTGATACCCTGTGTCCAACGATGCTCAATACATATCCCGCCTTCCCCAGTGCGTGATTATCTAGCAGAAGCTGGAGTTCTCTTGGGGAAAGATTCAGGATATCATCATTTATCTATTTGTCATAGAGTTTGCTGCAATGCCCCTTTTAGCCTCTTCAGTTAAGGGATTCTGGGTCAGAAAGCAAGCTTAGGTCTGGAGAATGCCTATGACTCTGATTTGGCAGTACGTTTTGAATTCCTGCAACTGGGAGGAAATTGTCAGAGAGACCACTAGGCTTCAAGTCAGGAGACATAAGTTCTGTGAGCTTGAGTAAGCCCCATGATCCCCACAAATGACTCTTCCCTCATCTGCAAAGGCAGGCTTAATAACCTACCTCACATAGGTCTTATGAGGGCTACACAAAGTCAAGCAAAATATAAATAAAAATAAAATAAATAAAAGACTTGAATTGGATTTCAGTTAATTGAAAAAGTATCTCTCACTTTGGTAATTATCGGGGCCCTGTGAGCTACTCTTTGCTAGCAGATTATTAATACTTATTACCATGATTGACTTCTTTGTGGTTTTATTTCATCAATAGGCTCATAGTTTAGGACTCATAGAATATTTGTGGGATAAATAAATGGGATAGTAATGGTCAATGACACCTCCATTCTGTCACCATTTAAAGTGGAGTGTCCAATTATAAAGGAAGTGACAGGAAATTATTACACAGTCTGAACTCATTCTCCTTTCTGTATTATGCGTTCCTTAGAAAAAAACAGATTCAGTCTAATGATAACATTCATAGAGCACCAGTTCTGTGTAGAATTGTATTCTAAGCATTTTCATTTGTCTGGAATGAATTAGATTATCTCTTAAAATAGTGTGGCAGAGGGAAGGAGCAAGCACTAACAGGCAGGCTCTGGGTTTGGACCATGCGGGTTAACCTTATCAGATCCACTGTGTGACTCCAGATAACTTACTTATCTTGTTTTCTCATTTTTAAAACTGAGCATAATAATAGCATCCAACTTACAGGGTTTTGTGGATTGATGAGATAAAGGATGAATATTCACTAGCATAACCATTATTATTATTAGCTTTGTGACCTTGGGAAATTATTCAATCTCTCTGGCTTCTTTATTTATTTTTTTATAAAATGGGACTACTATAAGTTCAGAGACATTGTGACTATTCATGATATAATGTATATAGAGAAGCACATAGGTCCCCACATCACAGTCGCCAATTGTCCCAGTTTGCCCAGGACTAAGGAGTTTTCGAGGATGTGAGATTTCTAATGCTCAAACCAGGAAAGTCCAGGGCAAATATGAATGAGTTGGTCCCCCTCCCCAACACATAGAGTCTGGATTCTGTAGTTTCACACTTATCACTTTTTAAGATTGCCACATTAGAATTCACTGTTGCCAAAATATTTCATTTTCATAAAAATAATACTACAGGGAAAAATTTTTATATTATGAATGTAGAGGCTTGATAGATGTCTGTTCAGTTACACACAAACATACGATAGCAAACATCCATATCCTCGCCACTTAAATTTAACAGTTGTTATTTTACTGTTTGCCTCCTTTTTATTTGCAAAGATATTTCAGACTAGATTAAAGAAGACATCATGACATTTTACTCCTAAATAAGGTAGTGTCATTGTAAGAACATACAAACCTGTAGAAAATTTTATGAGAGTTTATTTGAACCAAACCGAGGACGTGCCCGGAAGCAAGCTCTTAATCAATTGAGAAAATGCTGCTGAGGATGGCAGTTTTGCATTTTTTTTTAATGCATTTGAAGTAAGTCAAAGGAGGGAACATAAGGATCACATGAAACCCATTGGTGGTAGACTAAGGAGGTGGGAGCAAGCAAGCTGGGGCAATCTCTGATTGTTGTTTGAAAAATAAAATAGAGCGATATATACTTCTTTTACTTTGGTGGGTACAAGATAGTTAACCATTAACAGTTACAGTAAATAGGGATGGAATATAGGCAATAAGATCCTGGGTTCCCTTGAGGTTGGTTATACCTCTGAGGGGTCTAGAAAAGAGTATTACTCTGGCATTTTAAAGATGTGTTAACCTAGATGCACAAGAACAATGGACAGGGCTTGCTTAAGGCAAAGATAAACCTTTTATTAAGGAAATTATATGCCTGGGGCATGACTACCCACCATGACCTGCCCAATTAGGAATTTATGATCAGATCACCTTGTGAGATTACTTTCGATCACTGAGCTTGTCATATTTATTACTTAGCCCCTTTTTCGTTCATTTTAGTTTGCATCTTTAAAAGATAAAACTTTATAAGTATACATTTGACTGTGATGTCATGATCTGAGGACAACTGAAGATCTGCCTGCAGGCCTTTGTTTTGCAAACTATGATGTTCAAGCTATGCACTCTAGCGAAATAGCTTGGGACGGCGAAGGGAATTTTGTAAAATTGTTTAGAGGACTTAGAGGAATAACACTCAGCTGAGAGCAGGGACTCAGAAGAGAGACAGAGATATCGAATGGGCACATTTGATTAAATTTTGTGTTTGGCATGTGATTTAACCATTCTCTCTTCATAATGTCTTAAATTTGCATCATTCATTTATGCTTTAAAAAATTGGATTATTTTTTCCACTTGACCCTGACCTTATGGTAGGCGTGGAGTGAAAACAGCCTGCCCAAATGCGTCCATTGGAGCTGCACAACTAACACCGAAGGGATCTAGGAATCCATATTCTGAAGAGTTTTAGCGAGTCAGTAACAGAATATGCTATTGGAATTATTTCTCTTTTTTCCTCTTTTTTGTTTTCTTTGCATTGGAGTAATATAGTCTGTCTTAATTTATGCAATGTCTTCTTATGTTTAGGTCTCGGATGTGGTTTATTATACACTGCAACAGTGACCATTACGTGCGAGTATTTTGACAGCCGCCGAGGTCTTGCACTTGGCCTAATTTCAACAGGTACATGTTCAAAATAAGTACAGCATCATCACTATTTAGCTTTCTAATCAAAGTTAAATTTACCAAGCACAAATATGTTTAACTAACCACGCCCCAGCTACCATTGATCTTGCTCTGTGGTGAACAGCGGTTGATAAACTAATGCCCATGGGCCAAATCAGGTCTACTGCCTGTTTTTGGACAGCTCATTAGCCAAGAATGATTTTCGCATTTTTGTATAGTTTTAAAAAATCAACAGAAGAATATTTCATGGCATGTGAAAATTGAATGACATTCAAATTTCAGTCCATATATAAAATTGATTGGAACACAACAACGCTCATTTGCTGTCCTTCTCTGGCTGCTTTCATGCTAGAGTTGAGCATTTGTGACAGAAACTGTACGGCCCACAATGTCTTAAATATTTACTTTCTAGCCCCTTATAGAAAAAGTTTGTTGACTTCTGGTATTAAAGAGTTCATCAAAGCATGAATGTATCTCTTACTGTTTCAGGTTCCCTGAACATCAATTGATATTTTTCCTTTTTGTGATATTGTATAATTTAGAGATGTATGGAAGCATAATTAGTGCTTTATTTCACTTTTCCCTTTACATTCATGATTTTTAAATTAGGATTTTCTTTTTGAAAATTAAAAATTCTAGTTTCACAGTTTATACAGTTCTATAGGAAAGCTCTGAATTATTCTTCATTGCCCTGAAAGAATTCCCGCATCTTTTTATGCTGTGGCTGCATTCTTGGGGGAAGTAGGCTGAGGAAACTAGTGTCCAAGGTGTAATTTGATTTTGCTGCCCTGTCATATACTTAACACATCATAGGTATTCAATAAATTTTGATTGAATTGATTTAATATGTTCCCTTCTATTTCATGATGCTGAGAGCTAAACTTGATTGGTGAGCAATAGAGAAGGTGTTTATTTTTCTCAATTTAAGGTCAAAATATACAACTTCCAGTACACCAAGAGTATACTTAAGTATCTGATGGTATGGCACTTTTGTTAGAATCTGTAAAAAGAATGGTATTAGGCAAAAATATGAATTAACAGTGAATGGATGCTAATGCGGTACAGAAGTACGTGAAATAGTCATATTTCAATTCTTTCAGTTTGTTTTCTGAAGTGCTTTTTAGCTTTCCAAGTATGTGCCACTTTTAAAAAGATAAGGGAAGGACTAAATTTGTCTATTACTTGTTTTCAGAAATCAGCAAAGAGATACTTACTCTCTTAGTAGCTACACAAAGATATTATTTTAGCTACCATTACATTAAGGTGAGCTATAAATTAACATTTGCATGCAAATTTTTTTTTTTTTTTGGTGGGGGAAATGTTAAAGTGTTAACTTTCAAAATGTTTAGAAAGGGACAACTGTGGTCCCAAAGAAAAATGTTTTTTTATAACTCTAAGAGCCATTTGATTATTTGTCAGAATTTTTAATAAGATGAGTTTTTGCTACAAGCATGGCATCCTGTTAAAGTTATGACATAATTTCGTATAGAACATTTAAAAAGTATGATCAATCTATTTACCTATTTTTTTAAACAGATCTATTTTTCTCTCGTTTTTTACATACCTTTCCCAATGATATTTAAATTTTAAAACACTCAATTTTTAAAAAGTTGAAATCAGAACACTGCAAATTAACTGGGCTGATGTAACTTGCTATTTCAGTGTGTTTAGTGTGATCTGTGCTAAAAACTGAGGAATTTATGGACTTGCATGTATGTGCAAACCAGGCATACTTTGTAATTTAAACACTCTATCAAATTCCACTTTATTCTTTTCATCATTTAGTAATATGAATCATGTATTCTGGTGATTCAGCAACAGATATGAACTATCAAACCATTACAAATATTCTATAAAAATTAAAATATATTCTTCATCTCAAAAAAATAAATAAATAAACATTTGTTTTTCCAAAGGGAATAAATTTATAACACAGAGCCTGGCACGTAATAAGTGCAAAAAATAGTAGTTACATAAGGTATTTGTTACGAATATGGGCTCCAGGAGTCAGACTGATTATGAATCCTACTTATGCCATTTACAGCTTTGTAATCTGTGGCAAATCTCCCAACTTTTCTAGCCCTAGTTTACTTCATGTGTTCTTGGGAATAATAGGACCTACACAATACGATCATTATAAAGATTAAATAAGATCACACAATATAAAGTGCTTAACACAGTGTCTGAACTACAAATGCTAATTCTTAAAATAAATGTTTTATCAGTTTTACTATTATTGTTATCATTATCTATAATATTCTTGCTGTGATGTTCATATGAAGGCACACATGGATGCCATTGTAAAAAAGAAATTTAATTGTGATACCGATCATGCTTGTCCCAAGAGCCCCACATTATAAGAGATTAAGATTGAACAGCTCTCATTTCCTTTTTAGGTTCAAGTGTTGGAGTTTTTATATATGCTGCTCTGCAGAGGCTGCTGATTGAGTTCTATGGACTGGATGGGTGCCTGTTGATTGTGGGTGCTTTAGCTTTAAATATATTAGCCTGTGGCAGTCTGATGAGACCCCTCAAGTCCTCTGCATGCCCTTTGCCTGAAAAAACAGCTGTGGAAAATGTACCAGAAAGATACACCACTTACAATGAAAAAGAAAAGAACCTAGAAGAAAACATAAACATTCTTGAAAAGTGCTGCGGTAGTGAGGAAACATACAAAAGCACTTTAGCCAATGGTGACTGCAAACAAGAAAGTCTCCTTCATAAAATCCCAACAACAATGGCTCACACAAAAGAGGCCGAGACGTATAAAAAGAAAGTCGCAGAACAGACATATTTTTGCAAACAGCTTGCCAAGAGGAAGTGGCAATTGTATAAAAACTACTGTGGAGAAACTGTGGCTCTTTTTAAAAACAAAGTATTTTCAGCACTCTTCATCGCTATCTTTCTTTTTGACATTGGAGGGTTTCCACCTTTATTGCTTATGGAAGATGTAGCAAGAAGTTCAAATGTGAAAGAAGAAGAGCTTATTATGCCTCTTATTTCTATTATTGGAATTATGACAGCAGTTGGTAAACTCCTTTTAGGGATACTGGCTGACTTCAAGTGGATTAATACCTTATATCTTTACATAGTTACCTTACTACTCATGGGCCTGGCCTTGTGTGCAATTCCATTTGCTAAAAGTTATGTCACATTGGCTATACTTTCTGGGATCCTAGGGTTTCTTACTGGTAATTGGTCCATCTTTCCATATGTGACTACGAAGACTGTGGGAATGGAAAAATTAGCCCATGCCTATGGGATATTAATGTTCTTTGCTGGACTTGGAAATAGCCTTGGACCACCAATCGTTGGTAAGATATTTGTCTTAAAGTCAACCCATTTCACTGTTCTTCTCTGTGGCATTTCAAGATATAGAAATTTGGAATGCAATAACAGCACAGGTTTGCACAAAATAAATCGGCATGGAATGTCTTGTGGTAATGATTTACTCAAAATTACTTTGATGTAATTGAAAAAGCCACTTTTCTTGTTCAGGGATTTATGTTTACTCTTTATCTGGGAGAAACCCAAAAAACCTGCTTATTCTTGTCCAAATTTTTGAAAACTTCTCCTCTTGTAATTCCCAGTAGGCCACTTTGGGAGTAGATGGAATAAGTATCCTAATTCTCACTGCATATAAAATTGATGGAATTAGAGTATGGGCTTCATATTCATACTATTTTCTATAAAACTCACTTTTTTCTTACTTTCTTTTCAGGTTGGATTTATGACTGGACCCAGACCTATGACATTGCATTTTATTTTAGTGGCTTCTGGGTCTTGCTGGGAGGTTTTATTCTGCTCCTGACAGCCTTGCCCCACTGGGAAGTATGCAACAAGCAACTCGCCAAGCCAGCCCCAACAACCTTTCTGTACAAAGTTGCCTCTAATGTTTAAAAGAATGTTAGAAGTCAGTAAAAGACTGTTTTTTCACAGCCAAATTTCACTGTGGCGGACTTTGAATGAATTTTTTAAAAAATATCCTATTCTCTATGTAGTCTCTATCTCCTGTATTTTTTTTCTTTGTTTTCTTTTCCCAAGAAGTGGGAGAAGTATTGTGTTTTGCTATTATTCATGAGTCCTTGACATTATAAAAATTTTGGTCAGCTTCAGAAGACTTTCTTCGTGTAAAGAAATAATTTCTCTGCAGACTCCATCAGTTCCCTTGCAAGATATCCAGAGGGGACTCTCCTGTTTTAAAACTGCAAGTAGCATGATGAGACTAGGGACTCAAACCACTAGGGACTAAACCACTCTCTTCTCTATGTTAGACTAGCTGGTAAATAGAAGACTTTGAGCCAGTCAAGAAATTAAAGTGGTTACTAAAATGACATTAAGAATTGCAGTGTAGCAAACTGATCATTTTTTTTTTTTAAAAAAAAGACATTTTCAAATACAGTCACCAGTTTTCATTATTCTGTTTTATTTACCTTGATGAAGCACCTATATGTTTGGTGCCCACTGAGCAGTAGTAGCTGTAGCCTGTCTTCATGGTTGGCCGCTATAACCCTGCTCACTTTTGGTTTGTCAGCATCCATTTAGCTGGTATTTTCCAGGAAGTGCTTATTTTACCTGTTTCCAAATTGGAAATGCATGTTCAAAACATTCCGTTTGGCAAATGGGAAACATCCATTTGCTTTGGGCACAGTGGGGACAAGTTGCAAGTCCTTGCAATATCTTCTTGATTTATTTGCTACTGTCAAATTTTACCAGTATCACATTTTAATTCAAGGGCAGAGCTAAAAGTGCGGGCAAGTAGTGTGCGGTGTGTGTGTGTGTGTGTGTGTGTGTGTGTGATGTTCTGAGTCTGTGTGGGACACAGGAAGAGAAAAAGGCAATAAGAAGTTGATACCTATTAAGAAGAATGTTCTAGGAGAAATCAATGTTTAATAAACTGATATTTTTTTAAAGAAATGTTTTTAAAACTTTGGTTTGCATCAGAATCCTCTATAGATACTTTTTAAAATATGATTGCCTGAGCACCACTCTTAGAGACTTTAATTCTGGAGGTCTAGGCTGTGGGGCAAGGATCTATATTTTTAATGAACTCTTCATGTGATTCTGGTAATACGGCCTGGGTTGAGAATGACTGTTAAAAGACTGGCAACACAGAAACATTTATTCTCTTTAAAAAATAAAAAAAAAGCCAGTAAACCATTGAGGTGATGGGTGTTTATAAATAGTCAAGTGTGGTTCTTTAAATTGGAGGCACTCTTCCTATTGTGCCAAAATTGTCTTTTCATTTCTTTTGAAATATGTAAGATTATTTCATACTTCTATGTTGCCTTTCTTTGAAGGCGCTTGAAGCACTTTATAAGCATGAATTGCCACAACACCTCATTGAGGTGGGTAAATAGTGCTTTTCTATGTAATAAACCTGGAGTATAGGGAATTTCATAACTGAGTTTATCTTATTCAATAACGAAATAATGGGGCTCCAAAGTGCCTTAGACTTCTGCTCCATACTCAATCTTCTGGAAAGTTTTCCGTACCTCATTCTTTAGTAACTGTCAAGGTTAGTAAATAAAATGAGTGACATTAAAAAAAATGTGTTTTGTGTTGAAAGTTCCTTCTTGCCAATATTATATTCAGGAAATCCAATAACCTGAAAAGGTTTAACTTTTATGACTACCCACATTCATCAATGTTGTTAATCGTCCGAATGCATCTTCACTGTGTCTACTAATGTCATCCAATGTGTGCATTATCCATTGTCTAGGGAATGAATGTTCAGATACAATAAAATATTTTTGTTTGTTTTGCATCAGTTTGGTTGCTTTTTCTCTTCTTAGCCAGCTGCCCTACCCACTCCCAAATTATATACAGTGACACTTCACTTGAATGTAAAAACATAAATTACCCAACGTCCCCTTCAAACTGCAGAATTTGATGATTAGATATCAGCATGTTCAAAAGCTATTTGCTAAATTATTTTGACTGTTGCCTTCCAAAAAGGTAATATGTCAGTCCTACAGAATCCTTTTAATGAAAATGGACAAACTCCCCTTCAAGATTCTTAATAATGATCTCGCTAATCTTTAATGGAATTCTTAATATGTTCCAAGCATGTTACATTATTTATCCCTCATAATAGCCCTGTGAGATGGGAATTATGATCCTGATTGTATGGTACAAAATGTAATTATCATGGTATGGATAACGCATGTAAATAATTTCCAAAAGCAAAAAGAGAACAGTTTCTAGTAAACCCTTTGATTTCTAACATGGCTAGGGAATGGGGCCTAGCTGGGAGAGTAGCTACTAAAGTCAATCTTTGTGCATAGAGATGTCACGTTTATGTTAGTAATTATTCACGACTGTCTATTTCCTGGGAATTAGCATTTTAAAAACACGATAATGAAATTAAATTGATTAGAATATAATCTTTCAGGGGTAGGCCCCTAGTGTAGTGGTTAGCACATCTGCTTTACACGCAGAAGGTCCTGGGTTCGCACCCCAGATGGAGCCACGGACCAGGCCCCGGTGGATGCCGTGAGCGTGTGGGAGGGGACACCCCACCTTCAGAGATCCAATTCTTAAGGGGAAACGGCAACATCCATAGGTCAAGGGAGGAAGTGAGGGGGGCGGAATTAAAGAGGGGAAAAAAATTATAAAAAAAGAGAATATAATCTTTCTTTTGTGACTCCATAGATGTTTCTTGACATTCCGAGTACCTGGGACTGAGCTGGAGAAGGGTGTGAAGGGTTTGTTAGGGGCCCTCTTCCCTGACTTTATAGCCTCTTCACACCTCTCAGCCTTGTCTCTCTCTTTCCCTCCCTCTCTCTCTCTGGAAAGCCTCCTAGGAGCCACTTGGTGACTTAATTTTCTCTAGAGTGACCTTGTCATCATCAGGGGAGAAGTTTCAGATACCAACTTGGAAAGGTCCCAGGAGGAATAATTTCAGCACTGGGAGGTTATGACCGAATGGTATGTCAGCCCTGTTTTGCTGGCTGGAAAGTCCCGTGACCTCAGAAAGCCTCAACTTCTAGCAATCAATATAGGATTATCTTAACTCAGGACATTCCAGGAAATAAAGGAAGAGCTCTATTTTTAAGGAAGAATGTCTCATTTTTTCTTTTACTTAGAAGTAGTAGTATATGGAACACATAATATACATAATTTACAATAGCAGTGCCAAACAATTTCTCCTTCATAGATTACAATCTTGGGCCTTTTTCTCTACAGTCAATTGTGTTGGAAAGATGCCAGTTAATAAGGTGTCTCTTTGAGTAAGGAGTTTAAGCACAACTGATTAGAAATCTATGAATACAAGGATAATATTTGGAGATGCAGTATACATACTTGTTAAGGCTGTGATTCTGGGGTTCAAGTTCTAGCCTGTTTCCTGTGGCTGGGTAATTGTGAGCAAATTATTTAGCCTGTCAAAGCCTCAGTGTCCTCATTTGTCAAATATGTCATAGGGGCTTTGTGGGAATTAAATAAGATAACCCATATATATGCCTGCATATGTTCAGTACATATTACCTATTATTATTTTTATTATTCTTTAGTGTATGGCTTCTCAATACCTGAGGGAGGTAGCAAGTGTTCCTGGGCACAGGTGTGGAGTAAATACGTGCATCGAAGGACCTCATTTAAAAGAAGAATAATGAGCCTCTGTTTTCTCTAACTTGAACAACTATCACAGCTCTTGCCCTCCCCCAAGCATGTTCTTGTCAAAATCTTTCATCCTTAGGGGTTCATGACTCAGCACGTTTTTTCTGGAATTGCCATTCGGAAGCTCTGACACAAAACAAAACAAAAATACATGCTGTTCTTCCACAAATCAAATAGAATCCACTTTGTAAATTAAATTGCTATGGGAATTTGGACTTTTATATATTTTTTTTCCTTAAGAACTCATCATCGGAGCTGCTTGGAAGGCAGGCCTGGAATTGGGCAGAAAGCAAAATGCTTCCATTTGTTTACTGAGCACTAATTGGCTTGGCTCGGGGCCCTTCCCCCACTGCCTTCCCAGGAGGCCTTTGAGATTTACTCTTGAGGGAGTGTAATTCATTGCCAGGTCTTCTGGGATTCTATTCCCAGCAGGTCTCCGTGATATTAGTAGCTTCTTTAATACATACATTTCTTGTCCTAAAGAGTCATTTACTTTTATTCTCTCACTCTGCAAAAAAATTTAAAATATATATGTATTTTTAAATGTTTTATCAAGCTTTTTTTGAGTGATAGACTAAAACCTTTGGTAAACAGCTTGTTTTAAATAATGAATAATTAACTACAAAGTGCTGTCCTGTTGTAGGCTACTTTAAAACTACGAAGCCACAGATATATGCCTGTTTTTCTTTCTGGAAAAGTTCCTATTGTGATAAGGCAAGTTGTTATTCCTCCATCTAAGATCTGAGAACTCCTGAACATCTATAGGTTTAATAGGACGTTTCTAAGTGTAGGCCAAATGACTCTAGGACCTTAATAACAAAGACCAGGAGGGACCCGTTTTATCAACCTCTAAAGGGTGATGGGCCAAGGTCAGCAACTCATTTGCATACAGCCTCTAAGGCTGCTGAGAAGGTGCCATTTGAGAACTCCTGGGCAGGATCTCCTCCTGATGGAAATGTATCTGCCTAAAGGTGAACAAGGCTCAGTGGAAGAATCATCTGAGGCCAAGGCCATGCTACACAGAGCGTCAGGATGAACTCAGGTACCTGGACAGAACTGTAGATTATTGGTTTGTCTGATGAAATGAAATAATATATAGAACCTACCTCTGCCCAAGACAAAACGGCTGTAACCTCCATGGGGTGTTTTAGCAGTCACTAGCTGAGAAGCATAAGCAGAGACCAGAACTGTGTCTGTGCCTTGTTTCCAAAGCCCTGGGAAGTGATATGAACCAAAGAAAAGTAACAAGAGGAGCATCAAGGAGCCCTAGAAGCCAGCTCTGATGGAACTAGGAATAGATGTCCCAAAGAAACCTGGACAAAAAAGGGGGTTCTATGGAAAGTAATTTTGAGACAGGACATCACTTGTAAAATTCTTAATCTTTTAGCAGGGAAATAAAATAGGACATCTCTTGCAGAGTTAATCTTTTTAGTAACTCTAGTTAAGTTTTCTTCCCTCCTTTCTTTGGAAAAAAGGCCCTCTCCTTCAAATCCTGATAATTACCCTGGTGACTCAGATCCTCTGGCTATTGATAAGGGTCATCGGCCCATTGTTAAGCAGAAATGGTGTTAAGCCAGGCAGGGCCCTTAGAGTCTGAGGGGCGAGAGGACTTTAAGCCAAAGGTCTTTCTTTTTCACTCTTTAAGAAACATATTAACCAAGCCTGTTTCCCTTTACTCACTTAATAGGCAAATCAATAATAGAAATTATTAGATGTATGATTTAAATAACGAGTTTATATTTTCTTTTCCTTATCTAGGGACTGAGGTAGAAACCCAGGACCCCACCCTGACTGAGGCGGGAAGGGAAAGAGCTCCATGAAACTCCTGTAGGCAGGGACTACAGCTGTTCTCAGCAGGAAGCAGATATAGAAGAAGAGAACTCCTGTCCTTCAACATCCATACTAATAATAAGGGGGTTTATGGCTCTTAGAAAAGAGGTAGGCAAGAAAGTTAGTTAGGGGGTTTCAGATCTGCCTGAAAGACACTGAGGTCATCCTATCTTAGAAGGGGTCCGCCCTAATCCGCCCACAATTAAGCAAGCCAGAAAGCATCTTTTTTAACTTACACAAAGAAACAAGTAGGCAGAGATTTAGGTACCAGTTTAAGCCAGTCACTCCTTGCACCTGCGCAAGGAAGACCCCAATGACCTTCAACTCACCTGAGTCTCATTATACCATCATTATAATATGATACATGTGTCCAGAAGTTCATTAATGTTAGAACAGACTGAATTCCGAGAACAAACATGCACAGAAAACAAAATGATGAATCTCTGAGTCCTGTCAATCTTAGTTGTCAATCAAAGAAGCCCACTCCTCTAAGAAAAGGAACCACCTACAGCAAAAAAGGGATAAAGACCCTGAAGTCTTTGTTACCAGGCCTTTTGAGCCACTCTTCTCTTGCTTAGGCCCACTTCCACATCTGGAAGTGTACTTTCCCTTCTAATAAAACTTTTCTTTTCTACTGTATTTCGGTGTCTTACTCAATTCTTTGTTCGAGACATCAAGAACCTAGACAGCACACTGGGAGAAGACCCCACTCTCTGGTAACAATTTCATAGGGTGACCTAATCATAAATTTGTAACTAGGCAGGTTGTGGTGGGTAGTCACATCCTAGGACTACAGCTTCTTTACTAAAAGGCTCATCTTTGCCTTAAGCAAGCCCTGTCCATTGTTTGTATGCATCTAGTTTAACATACCTTTGAAATAAGCAGAAACCAACCACAAGAGAGAACTGTAATCTTAACTTACTGTAATCCAATCCCCAACTTGCTTTCTCCCACCTCGATGTAATATTTCTTACTTTCCCTCTTTAATTTTAAATATGTAAAATAAGCTGCAAACTGTTATTCTCTAAAGCAGGGGTCCCCAAACCCCTGGCTGCGTACTGGTGCTGGTTTGTGGCCTATTTAGGAACTGGACCGCACAGCAGGAGGTGAGCTACGGAGGGCAAGGGAGCGAAGCTTCATCTGCATTTGCAGCTGCTCCCCAGCACTAGCATCACCGCCTCGGCTCCCACTCAGATCATCAGGCATTAGATTCATAGGAGCACCGCTCCCTGGTGCCAAAAAGATTGGGGACCGCTGCTCTAGAGCATTTGAGAGCTTGCTCCCTGGCATATGTCATAAGTTTGGTTCAAAGAGACTCTTATAAAAAGTCTCTACAAGTTTGATGTTTCTTATATAGACAGACTTGAGAGTAAGTGTGTGTGTGTGTGTGTGTGTGTGAGAGAGAGAGAGAGAGAGAGAGAAGGTGAAATCTTTACTACCTCAGCCACAGCCCTCTGAGGCACAGCTATAAATCATCTCAGGAAGACCTTTTTCAGGACCCAGTCATCCCAGTCTTTCCAGAAAGACCTGAAAATTGTAAACTGTTGTTTTTAGGCAAGAGGAAGTTTGCAGGGCTTTTTCAGGAAGTTCGAGGTAGACTTTCTGGGTAGGTTCTTGGCTTTGCCTTAGGGGTTTTCAGGAAAGGTGTGGGCTTAATGGAGATAGTAGTTCAGTGCTTATAGCTAGTACAGTTCTGCAAGTAGCACACCCGCAGGAAATCTGGTGGCGGCCACGGGCTCTTGTAACTACCTGGGGCCTGGTAAGCTAGACTTCTGGGATAGGCGGAAACAAGAAAATAGACTGGCATAGGAGGGGGAAGCATGGGATCTGGAGTCGAACAGAGCACGCTTTGAGTTCCTAGCTCCTCCAGTTATCCATTTACTGGATGGGTAATCTTAGTTTGGTTTGTTAAATTCTCTGAGCTTTATTTTTTGTTAATGGTGAATTGCATTGTTGGAAGTTTTAGAGGTAATAGACTCAAAGTATCCAGTGTGTAGTAGTTCCCTAAAAAAAAGTAGAAATTATTTTTAGCCCTTGCTTCCGTAAGTGGCATATTAGAAAGTGAACTCCAGTATCACAAAAACTAGAAGATATATGGCAAAATAGTAAATATACATTGAAAATGGTAGATTGAATTCTTGTCTCACTGGTATATGATTTGGGCATATTGTCAAGCTATTTTTCAGCAAGCAATTCTGTGTGTGGTGGTGGTGGTACAGGACAATGTGTCACGCCTGAGAGGCTGTCCTAGATGCTAGAAATAACAAGGATAAGAAAGGCTCTCGCCCTGAGGAGTTCATGGTTAGTAGGAGCAACTGTCATCCAATTAAGTATAAATGCAGAAGCCATTTTAAAAATATTCCTTGTTGACTTATGAATTTATTCGATAAATTTTTACTTGGCACTCGCCATGTGGCAGGTGTACAGGCGATGAGGTGATGGTGATGGGACAGATGTGGTCCTTGTGTTCACAATGATTTATCAAAGCGAAAATTAAGATCCCATGGAACTACAGTTAGTATTTGTGCTTTAGGGTCAACTTTCTGAGATTGTCCTGGGGGGATGGGAATATATACATATTTGCTATTGTAGTGGATGTTACAGCATGCCATCCAGGGGCTGAGTACTCATTCCCCTAGGGGCTAGGATTGGCTGCCTGGGGCTCAGAGCTGAGTCCTGGCTCTGGGAACTGCCTTCAGCTAAAAAGATTGCACTTCCTCCACAGGGGAAGCCAGAATTCAATGACCCTGGCCTCAGTGACTGATGAATGGCCTCCTTGACTCAGTTGGGACAACTCTGAAGTGCCATCCCAGCTCTGGAGCTTCCTGTAGGAACTGAAGCCTCTGTTGCATGACACCTCAACTTCTTCCTCTGCTCAATTCTGTTTCCCCCGCACCCTTACAGTTGCTTTTACTGGGAAACACTCTCCAGTAAACTTCCTGCGTGCAAACTCCATTGCATAGTCTGATTTTTACCAGGAAACTTGACTGAAGACAACTGTAATCCCAATTCAGTGAGATAATGCCTGCACACAAGATCATCAGAGCAGAGAGGAAGGGGAGACATTTTTCTTGAGGATCTTTATGTGCCCAGTATGGTTCCAGTTACTTCATAGCCATATCTTGTCTTGTCTAAGTTCCAAAGACTTTGACAAAGACTGGGTGTCATCAGGCAAGGCTGGCTGCTTGACTATCAAGATACCACAAGGATGCCTTTTATCTTCGTACATTTGCAGTTTGACTCTCTTGTGGCAGGTCCAGATAGTTCATTTCTTATTCACCCAACACATATTAACTGAGTACCTAGTATGTGTCGGGCACTCTCCCACGCACCAAGGATGTAACTGTGAGCAAGGCAGACAAGCTTCCTAATTTCTTTGAGCTTGTCAGGGCCCTGGAGCTAGTTGCAACAGAAGCCTAAGCTCCTAAGAGAAGCTATGAAACTGGGACGGCCCTTTAGCATTGTCGCAATTGAGTTTAATCACCTTTAACTCATGCCAAGATCCCAAAAGAATGGATTAGGGACAAAAATGCCAATTTATTAATTCGTATGAGAAAAAAACAGCCAACAGGACTGGACCTTCCAGTTCACTTGTTAGTTGCTCTTTCTCTGTAGGTAAGTCTATGGGAAGCTAAATAATAATTGAAGATGTTGAAAGTTCTTGGTTCAGGGCATTGTGACTCACTGAATGATGTGATTGTTTAATAGCATTATGAAAAGACAGCCTGGTTCAACCTTTACCACTCTAAGGAACTGCCTCTGGACGGTGCAAAGCTGGGCATGACTAGATTTGCCTCGACGGTGATCATCTTGTACATGCACTATGGCTGATCAACCCCTGTCCTCTTCCCTGATATACTGATGCTTTTAATCAAGTCACAGCCAAGTATTACTGGTCAGAGCCACTGTATATATGTGTGCTTGGGGGCTTTATATTTGATCGTGTATTATATTGCTCAGGAGGCAATCTACTTGGGCAGTACTTCACTTTTGCTGAGGGAGCCACCGTCATCATGAGACAGATGAGGAAACCTAGGAGTCAACTGAGTTAAGCAGTGTGTTCAAGGTCACCCTGACAGTGGCTCAGGTACAGGCACAGAGCCTGTCTGTCTATGGTGACAGAAAGGTGAATGTTCATATGGAAATGATCTGATCCACCCTCATAACCTCACAGAAGATAGGGTCCAGAAAACAACTCTCCTTCCTCATTGTTTACACCTAGAAATTCATGACATCACTTCTGCCCCTTGAAAGCAAGAAGGTATTTACTATGTAACCAGAACTTAAATGTTAGAAAGAACCTTCTTCTGTGTTGTCCAATAAAGTAGCCACTAGAAACGTGTGGCTATTGAGCACTTGAAATATGACTTATCTAAATTGAGATGTGATGTAAGTATAAAGTACACACTATATTTTAAAGACAGTACAAAAAATAAAATAATTAATAATTTAAAGTGTTGATTATATGTCTAATGATTATTTTATGACTAGATGATAATATTTTGTATATATTAGGTTAAAATTATTAAAATTAATTTCATCTGTTTCTTTTAACTTTTTAAATCTGGCTATGAGAAAATTTAAGATCACACATATGGCTCAAATTATATATGTATTGGGCAGCACTGTTCTAGATATTGCCTTCCAAAAACGTATTTAAAAATTTTTTACCACTTCTTATATTTAGTTGATATGAATCTTAAGTCTCTTTTAATTTAAAGATTTCTCTTTGATCTATTTATGGAAGAAATCAGGTTTGTCCTGTAGAGTAGTCCACATTCTGGATTGTTGATTTCACCACCCCCCCCACTCTCCATGTCATTTAATATATTTCTTTGTACCCTGTATTACTGGGAACTGGTAGTTGTATCTAGAGGCTTGATCAGGTTCAGGTTTGATTATTTTGGTAGGAAAAATTCATTGATGGGTGTGTACTTTCATCAAGAGGCACTAAATACCTGATTGTCTCATTATTTTTGGTGTTAAGAATGAGTGGTGGATCCAGTATGATCATCCACTATAAATGTCCTCATAATATTTCCTTCACGTAAGCATTGTGTGTGCTCCTTATTTCATCAGGAGTTGCAAAATGATGATACTCTATCATTCCTTGGTTTATTAACTGACATACTTCTCTATAAAGAGAAGATTTCCCTTGTCAACTATCGATTTTCCCAAGGAACAGTAGATATTGTTAAGGGTGGAAAATTTTCAAGTGAGCCAACTAGCTAAGTCAGCTACAGGGAAGAAATATCTTTAGATACCAGAAGTTGACCTACTTTCTTGAGTGTGGTTTAGGAGGTGTATTGTATAAGTTATGAAGATGGCCAATGTCTGCTTCTGTAATCCACTTACTTGTTAACCAGAGTGTGGTACTAGGTGACATATTGTGCCAATGGCCAACTTCTGCTTCTGTAATCTGCTTGCTTGCTCTAGGCTTTATAACTGCCTCACTCTCAAACCCCGGGGCTGATCTCCTCTAACCCTGCGTGGTAGAGAGTCAGTCGCCGGCCGGCTAATAAAGGCTCATAATTAATCTCAGTTGGCTCCGTGGGTCTTAGAATCGTTCGCGCCATAACAATATAAGAAAAGCACAATACATATTTGATTCTTTCTTTTTATTTATCAGTTTCAGGAAAAAATAAGTCGGTTTTCTGTTATCCTCCAAATGTCACCAGCAAGTTCTGCCCCCACCCACAGGGGAAAGCATCATTATGAACTCATGAATTTTAAATTTGAAGAGATATGAGGTTTCCAGCAATTGCAATTTTTGTCTTTTTTAATGCTTGGATTTTTCCCATCGACTCCTGAGTCCAAATGACTCGAGCTCAATAGTCTTTGCTAGTTTCTTTATTTCCTGAAATGACAAGATATTTTAGGCTAATCTTGTACATTTTCGGCCACAGACCTGGAATTAGCTATTCCTCCAAGGACGCCCTTTGGAGATTTTTTATTTTTATTTTTTTAACTTGGAACAGATTAGAGATGGCGAGAAGTAATCTGACTCTGGATAGATTTTTAAGGCAGAGCCAAGACGATCTGTTGATGGGTTTGATGTGGATATGAGAGAAAGGCAAGAATGATTCCAGGATTTTCGTTTCAGCAACTGAAAGGATGGAGTTGCCATTCGCTGAGATAGAAGATGTTTTGCCGGTTGTAAAATAAGAGTTCTGCTATGGATATGTTAACCTTGAGATACCTATCTCAAGGTTAGATGTTGAGTAGGCAATTGGATGCACAGGCATAAAGTTCAGGGTTACTATCTGTGCATCTGGGAGTCATAAATGACATATAAAGAAGAGGGTCAAGCACTAGGTCTGGGAATTCCATCATTTAGAAATATGGAAGGAAAGAGGGAACCAACAAGGGAAGTTGAAAAGAAGCAAGTTGATAAGATAGGAGGAAAAAGAGAGAATTGCATCTCTGAAGCCAGGTGAAGAAAATCCTTCAAAAGGGAAGGAGGGATCAACTGTGCTAAATGATGCTGATGGGTCAAGTAGGGTGAGGACTGTACACACATAGCTGGCATAAGCAGTGTGGTAACTTGCTGGTCTGGTAACCTGATAAGTAGTTTGGAGGAGTTAGCACATAAGGGTCTTATTGTGTGTGCACGAGGAAGGCCATGAATATAAACCCTAAAAGAGATCGTTCTTATGTATGATGAAAATATTAACTCTGTTGACTGACTTGGGCCTGGTGCTATTTCGCCCAAAATTACTATTTCTGTCCCTACGAGAGGTTTAAACGCAAGACCAATTAGTTTTGCTTTGCCTCGTGGCCAAAATGAATTCCTGACTTTAATCATCTGTGATAATCACCTCTGGACATGACCTGAGGTAGTGTGGACAGAGCATTACAAACTCATCCATAGTCCTGGGAAAACAACTTGAAATGTCTGTCTGATTAACAAATGGTCCCTTGAATTCTTTCCTATGAAAGTTATTTCTCCTGTGTTAAATAAACTAAGACAAGCCATTTCCACTGGGCCTATTGAGTGGCAGGTGCTCAGGATGAGGTTGGAAAGCAATAACCCTCTTCCATGTTATAGCAATGCCTGGTTTACAAAGTGCTTTCTTGTGCAGTATCACATTTAATTCTTATAACAACCACATGATTGCCAGGCAATCCACATGTAAGCCAGGCAGATGACGCTGTCACCATTGCACGGGGGAGGGAACTGAGGACTCCAGTGGCTGAGGAATTGCTTTAGGGCACAGAGCTGGAACATCCGACCACCTATCTCCTCCTCAGTCAGATTATACTGGCTAACTCAGGCCTATTGCACTTCATTAAGAGAGCAGCAACCCAGGTCTGCTCCCCCATCAAGTCTTCCTGGTAACAGGAAGGAAAGAAGGACAATATTTAGCCTTCACTGTGGTACTTCAACAGCCTGAGGCTGCCCCCGCCACCCCCCAGTGTCTGAAAGTCATTAGCTCTGGCTAGAGCTCTGCTTTCTTCTCCGGCCCCTTTGGGATTGTCTGGTTTTCACAGGTTGTGCCTCACAGTTTGATGGAGGTGACAAGCCTATCAGGTCGTGCTGGATAACATCTACTTCTGTTAAAATCAAGTGTAGCTCCTTTTAAAACCAAGAGATTACAGCATTAGATGAAATGACATATTAGATAAAATAACAGATGGCTCCTCAGTTTGTGTTCCTGACATTATATAACTTTGCTTCCATTTCCAAGAATGTTCCA
This sequence comes from Pteropus medius, assembly GCF_902729225.1. NCBI lineage: Eukaryota > Metazoa > Chordata > Mammalia > Chiroptera > Pteropodidae > Pteropus > Pteropus medius. Next base: position 36,496,350 of record NW_024344378.1, on the reverse strand, counting down.
GAACTAATTTTAGAGACTGTAATTCACATATTAATGTTCTTAGTCAAAACAAATGAAATACATCTATATGTGATGCTTGGATGGGAGGGCATTAAAGGGGACATTTGGAGCCGAGGCAGTGGAATCAATGAAGCTGAATTTTTTCTGAAAGCTGATCGTTCCTCCTTTAAGATGTTTTAATGCCTGTAAAAAGGCACCGAGATGAGATCACTAGCATCCTCAAGCAGCAAACATATAGTGAGTATCTGAGAGCTTGCAGAATGTAGGGCACTGGTCTGATTACTGATTACACAGTAAAGCGCATTGACATATGACAGGTTTCATTGTTTCAGGTTAACTTCCAGCTTTCTAGCTCTATACACTTAATGAAGTTGCTAAAGACATCCTGAACTTAGAGGGGAGAAGGGGCAGATGAGAATTCCTCCACAAATCACATCTGACATTGTAGTCCTGAGGGCCAAGTATTATATGACAGTCTACATGAAGGAAAGGAAAAAAAGACTGTGGGAAAAATGGGCGGTGAAGCCGCACATGGTCTGAGTAGTTTTCCTTCAGTCCAACAATCAGTGTGTATCCAGAGAGGCATGCGGGGGGTGGGAGGGGAGAAGACAAGGGTAAGGGCCTGCATGCCCCTGGGAGCCCTCAAATCAGATAGGCTTCCTCAAAAGGAGTGAATACACATTTGATGAAGTATTGGTAAAGCCACTCTCCTATGCTCATGACGCAGATGTCAAAGTAAACTATTCATAGTCAATTTGGCAGTATCTATCAAAATTAAAAGGTAGACCTTGATCAAGCAACTTCACTGTTAAGGATTTGTACCAGTCTTGTAGACGTGTGCAAAGGAGCACACAGTACACACTGCAGCACTGTTTTTAAGAGCAAAGCTGGAAACAACTTCAATGGCTAAGAAGGGGCTTGATAAACACATTATATTATATTGATACAGTGAATTATTGTGCAATTGAAGATGATAATAAACTGAGATGCACTGATATGGAATGTGTTTCAAGACTTATTAAGTTAAAGTGTAAGCGTGTGCACATGTAAGCATTGTGCTACATGAATACAAAGAGGAAAGGTCTCTGCTCTCCAGGAATTTACAATTTAGCGTGGTACGGATGGTAACAATAATGCAATGGGGCAGTGTTACAGAAGGAGGTGGGTTGCAAGCTGCAATGGACCAGTGAAAAAACTGGGTCTAAAACTCTCTTAGCAAGTCTTCAGCTTACAGGAGGTAGAGCCAAAGCTGCTGATGAAATGAGGAGTAACAATTTCATCTCACTTGGCCAGTAGGAGTCATTTAGGAAAATGGGAGGAGAATGGGTAAATAATAGCAAGAGAAGGAAGGACTTTGTATGCTATAAGCAAGAGTTTAGGTATTGAGAACCCATGGAAAATAGTTATTTTTTTTTTAATTGAGGTAAAATTAAGTGTAGAAGTTGGTGAGTTTTGCTAAATGTATATATTTATGAAATTACCATCCCAATAAACATTTCTTTTGCCCTAGAAATTTCTTTTAGGCTCCCCTCCACTCAATCTACACCGCCCCTCCCCCGAGTCCACCATTGTTCTAATTTCTATCACTGAATATTAATTTTGTCTACTCATGAACTTAATGTAAAGGGAATCATTTAGGATCTTCTCTTTTGTGTTTGGCTTCGTTTGCTTAACATGTTTTTGAGATTAAGTCGTTAAGTTTGCCAGATAAAGTACAAGATGCCCAGTTAAATTTGAATTTCAGATAAACAACAAATAATTTTTAGTAAAAGTATGTTTCATGAAATATTTGTATTTTTATTTGATAAATCTGGCAACCCCAACCCATATTGTTGTGTTTTTAGTAGCCCATTTTTTAAACAAAATGCAGAGTAATACTCTAGTATGAATGTTCTGCCGTTTGCTAATTTTTCTCCTATTAATAGATATTTAGGTTGTTTCAGTTATTATGAATGAAGCTGCTGTAAATATTCTTGTACAAGTCTTTTTGTGACTATATGTTTCTATTTCTCTTGAGAGAAATACCTAGAAGCAGAATTACTAAGTTGTGAGGTAGAAATGAAATTTTTGTTATTAAGAAACTACGAATATTTCATTTTACATGCCCTGGAAGGATTTTGAGCAGAGGAGTGATGTGGTCAAATTTGCATTTTAGAAATATCCCTCTTGTGGCAATCTCAAGGAGGCATTAGAAGGTGCGGCAAGACGAGGCAGGGAGGTTGTAAGAGGCCATTTCAAAAGTCCAGACAAAGATGATAGATTCTTGAATTGTGGTGGGGGAGAGGATGATAGAAAAATTTAGGTGTCTGGCTCAATAGGCTTCTTAATTAGTTATCAGCAAGAGGTTCAGGCTCTCCTGGCAGGTCATTACTGAGCACTGGTAGGGACAGTGTCTGCTTTATACACTAAGCTATATTTAGTATGGCGTCTGAACACAGAAGGCTACCAGTCAACATTTTTTTGCCTCACTCTTACGGCCCATGCCTCCGAGAAAAAACTCCTCCCCTACTTCTTGCGAAGAAGCACCTGGGAGTCTGAGACATCTAGTGAAGCACTGCGCGCATTCAGATGGGTAAGCCATTTCCTCCACACCTTGGGTCAACTCCACAGCAGTTGTAATTAGAGAGCTGAGAAAATGCCCTGGAGCTGAGAGTCCTTATTTTCCACATCACTGAAAACATAGCTGTGGTTGCACAGGTGTGGGGACACAGGTCTGATTCCTTTAGATCTACTGACGTGTTTAGATCTCCCCCGGGTGCAAAGTAATCCAAAGCCTTGTCCTTTCACGAGGACAGGGGATTCATCACTGGCGAGCCAGGGCAGCAGTATCATTTCTTCCTCCAATGATCTAGATAAAAATGGCTTCCTTTCCAAGGTCCACTGCTGCAAAGATTATGTAAGAGCTACAGTCCGAGAGGAGAGAGCTTAGTTATCTTGTATCCTGGAATTTTTGAGGCGAGAGTTTGGAGAGATACAGACATCAATATACATGATTAATGAGATAGTTTACTTTTTTAATCCAGTGCGTATTTTAAATTTATAGCCCATCTCAGTTCAGAAAGTACCGAATAGCCGCTCTCAGGCACTCTATTAAATAGCACAGGTCTAGAAAGACTGTGAAAAGGCTGTCCTCTTTTTACCTCTCT